>NW_023605305.1:72442855-72838234 GCF_014898055.3 Talpa occidentalis | reverse complement strand
AAAGGCTCACCGAGGAGACAGAGGTTAAGCTGGGAGGCTTGCCCACACCGGGCACCTTCTAACCTGCAGTTCCAGCCCAGAGGGGAGCAGCACCCACCGCTGGGGCAGACCGGGCGTGCAGGGGAGCTCGTTCCGCATCGCCATTTTGCAGCAGGGACCTTTCTTGCTGGAGACTGTGTGCACCAGCAGAAGGTCACCAAGGAGACAGAGGTAAGCTGGGAGGCTTGCCCATGCTGGGCGCCTTCTAGCCTGCAGTTCCAGCCCAGAGGGAGCAGCACCCACCGCTGGGGCAGACCGGGCGTGCAGGGGAGCGCATCGCCGGCACCGCATTTTGCAACAGGGACCCTTCTTGCTGGAGACTGTGTGAACCCAGCAGAAGGCTCACCGAGGAGACAGAGGTTAAGCTGGGAGGCTTGCCACACCGGGCACCTTCTAACCTGCAGTTCCAGCCGAGGGGAGCAGCACCACCGCTGGGGCAGACCCGGAGTGCAGGGGAGCGCGTCTGGCTCTGGCATTTTGCAGCAGGGACCCTTCTTGCTGGAGACTGTGTGAACCCAGCAGAAGGCTCACCGAGGAGACAGAGCAGGGACCTGTCTTTGCTGGAGACTTGTGAACCCAGCAGAAGTTCCCCAGAGGAGCCAGTGGTGAGCTGGGAAGGTCGCCCAAGATGCCGGCCAGTACCAGCAACACAGTGTCACAAGGAATACGGCAAATTAGAAAACAGGCAGTAGGGAGTAGAAAAACAACATGCAACCCAGCAACTCCTCAGCAAAATAGCACACCACAAAAAGAAAACCATCTACCAGATTGCAACGACAGTAACTTGGAAGACTTCTGAGCCTTCCAGATAGAGAATTTAAAATTGCTGTGATTAAAAAACTGACAGAAGTCATAAAGGAAAACAATGATAAGGGGAAAATAATTAATGACCAGAAGAATGAAATTGAGTCCCTAAAGAGGGAAGTAAAAGAAATGCAGGAGATCAAAGAATTAATGGAGACGCTAAAGAACTCTGGGAAAAGCAGTGAAAGCAGAATAGATGAAATGGAAGAACGAATAAGTACTCTTGAAGACACAGAAATAAAAAGAACTAAAACAGAAAAGGAAGGAGAAGTACGAAGGAAAAGACCGAAGAAAGACTTCGGGAACTATCTGACTCCATGAGGAAAGGAATATAAGAGTTATAGGAATCCCAGAAGGAGAGGAGAGAGATGTAGGAACAGAGAAAATATTCATGGATATAATTGAAGAGAACTTCCCAAACGCTAAGAAGGATCTGAAAATTGATATACAAGAAGCAAGAAGAACACCAAACTTCCATGACGAAAGGAAAAATACAGCAAGACACATAATAGTAAAGCTCCCAAGAATCCAAGACAAAGAAAAATAATGAAACTAACAAGAGGGAAGAAACAGATAACATTCAAAGGGAAACCAATCAGACTGACATCAGACTTCTCTGAAGAAACACTACGGGCAAGGAGAGAGTGGAGGGACATAGTCAACAGACTCCAAGAAAACAGATGCCAACCAAGAATACTCTATCCCGCAAAGCTCTCCTTCCTCTTTGAAGAAAGAATTAGGACCTTCCCAGACAAACAGAAACTCCGGAATTTCATTGCGACTAAACCCCCACTCAAAAAAATACTACAAGGAGTCCTAAAGCCAGAACCTCAGAGGGACGAATAACAACAAAAGAAGGCCAAAGAAAGTTATTAAAAGAATAAATAAATAAAATCAAAGGAAAGACAAACACAATGGCAAATACAGATGCTAACATATCAATACTAACTCTAAATGTAAATGGACTAAACTCTCCAATAAAAAGACACAGAGTTGCAGCCTGGATTAAGAAACAAAACCCAACCTTTTGCTGTCTCCAGGAAACACATTTAGCTGCAAAAGATAAAAATAGACTCAAAGTTAAGGATGGAAAACAATTCTACAAGCAAATGGACCAAAAAAGAAGGCAGGAACAGCTATACTCATATCAGATAAAACAGATTTCAAACTTAAAAAGATAAAAAGAGACCCCAGTGGTCATTACATTATGATCAAGGGGATAATACTTCAAGAAGAAATAACACTCATTAACATATATTCACCAAACGACGGAGCACCAAAATATATCAGACAACTATTGGCATCTCTGAAAACAGACATCAGAGAAAACACATACGTAGTGGGAGACTTCAACACACCACTATCAACAATGGATAGATCAACAAGACAAAAAATAAGTAAAGACACTAAAGCTCTAAATAAGGATCTAGAGTGCTTAGGCTTAACAGACATATATAGAACACTAAACCCAAAAAAATCTGAGTATACATTTTTCTCAAGCGCACACGGATCATTCTCTAGGATCGATCATATACTGGGGCACAAGACAAACATCAACAGATACACCAAGATTGAAATCATACCAACCATCTTTTCTGACCATGAAGGCATCAAACTAGAAATAAACCATAAAGAGAAGGCAAGGTATTCTCCTACCTCGTGGAGATTGAAACCACACTACTGGAAGTCCACTGGACTAACGAGGAGATAAAAGAAGAAATTAAAAAATTCTTTGAATTGAATGACAAGGAGGACACCAATTTCCTAAATGTATGGGATGCAGCAAAAGCAGTAATAAGAGGAAAATATATAGCAATAGATGCTCACATCAAGAAACAAGAAAGAACTCAAAGAAACAACCTAATCTCGAAACTCAAAGATCTAGAAAAAGAACAACAAAAAAGCCCAAAACCAGTAGAAGAAAAGAAATAATAAAACCAAAGCAGAAATAAATGAAATCGAAACTAAAAAAAATCCAAAAGATCAATGAAACCAAGAGCTGGTTCTTCGAAAAAATAAATAAAATAGATAAACCCCTTGCCAGGCTCACAAGGGCAAAAAGGGAGAAAGCACAAATAAATAGGATAATAAATGAAAGAGGAGAAATCACAACGGACACAGCAGAAATCAAAAGAATTATTAATAACTACTATGAACAGTTATATGGAAACAAGTTTAACAATCTAGAGGAGATGGACAAATTCCTACAACTCTACAATCACCCAAAGCTAGATAAAGAAGAAATAGAACACCTAAACAGACCAATTACAAGCAGCGAAATTGAAATGGTAATCAAAAACCTCCCCAAAAACAAAAGCCCAGGACCTGATGGATTTACAAATGAATTCTACCAAACATTCAGAGACGAATTGGTACCTATCCTTCACAAACTCTTCCAAAAATTGAGAAGGAAGGTATAATACCTAACACGTTCTATGAAACCAACATTACACTAATACCAAAACTTACAAGGACAACACACAAAAAAAGAAAACTATAGGCCAATCTCCCTAATGAACACTGATGCAAAAATCCTCAATAAAATTTTAGCTATCAGAATCCAACAGTGTATCCATAAGGTAATTCACCACGACCAAGTAGGATTCATTCCAGGGACACAAGGATGGTTTAACATCCGAAAATCAGTCAACGTTATCCAACACATCAACAAAAAGAAATATAAAAACCATATGATAATATCAATAGATGCTGAGAAAGCTTTCAACAAAGTGCAACACCCATTCATGATAAAAGCCCTTGAAATTATTGGGATACAAGGAACGTACCTCAACATCATAAAGGCCGTATATGACAAGCCAACAGCCAGTATCATTCTCAATGGTGAAAAGCTGAAAGCAATTCCATTAAGATCTGGAACAAGACAAGGATGTCCACTTTCACCACTGCTTTTCAATATAATACTGGAAGTCCTAGCCAGAGCAACAAAACAAGAGAAAGACATCCAAGGAATCCAAATAGGAAAAGAAGAAGTCAAACTATCACTATTTGCAGATGATATGATAATATACATAGAGAACCCCAAAAACTCCACAGAAAAACTAATTCAACTCATCAATCAGTTCAGTAAAGTGGCAGGATACAAAATCAACATGCAAAAGTCAGTAGCCTTCCTATATACAAACAATAAATCTGAAGAAGAAGAAATCAAAAAACCATCCCTTTTATTATTGAAACAAAAAAAATCAAATATTTGGGAATAAATCTCACAAAAGAGGTAAAGGACCTATACAAAGAAAACTATAAAACACTGTTAAAAGAAATAGAAGAAGACACAAAGAAATGGAAAAGACATCCCCTGCTCATGGATTGGAAGAATAAACATTATTAAAATGGCCATCCTACCAAAAGCAATATACAGATTCAATGCTATTCCAATCAAAATTTCAATGTCATTCTTCAAAGAAATAGAACAATTATTGATGAAATTCATATGGAATCACAAAAAACCCCGAATAGCCAAAGCTCTCCTGAAAAAAAGAAGGGAATGGAGGCATCACACTCCCAGACTTCAAACTCTACTACAAGCCATAATCATCAAAACTGCATGGTATTGGAACAAGAACAGACATACAGACCAATGGAATCGAATAGAAAATCCAGAAATAAACCCACAGATTTATGGTCAACTAATCTTTGACAAAGGAGCAAAGACTATGCATTGGAGCAAAGAAAGTTTGTCCAATAAATGGTGCTGGGAAAACTGGGTTGCTACATGCAAAAGAATGAAGCTTGACCTCTACCTCACACCATATACAAAAATCAACTCAAAATGGATTAAAGAACTAGACATAAGACCTGAAACCATAAAATACATAGAAGGAAATATAGGCGAAACACTACATGATTTGCACATCAAAGACATCTTTACAGACACATCACCCAAGCAGTGATAGTGAAGGCAAAGATCAACAGCTGGGACTACATCAAATTAAAGAGCTTCTGCACAGCAAAAGAGACAATAACAAAAACAAAGAGAAACCACCAACTGGGAGAAAATTTTTGCACCCAACACTAATGATAAAGGACTGATCACAAAAATCTGCAAAGAGCTGATGAGACTCAACAACAACAAAGAAAATAATCCAGTCAAAAAATGGACAGAGGAACTAAAAAGAAACTTCTCTGAAGAGGAAATGCGAATGGCCAACAGGCATATGAAAAAATGTTCAACATCACTTGCAATCAGGGAAATGCAAATCAAAACTACCATGAGATACCATCTTACACCAGTGAGAATGGCACATATTAAAAAAACTAGCAACAACAAATGTTGGCGAGGTTGTGGAGAAAAGGAACTCTTCTGCACTGTTGGTGGGAGTGCAAACTGGTCCAACCACTATGGAGAGCTGTGTGGAGATTTCTGGACCTACTAAACATAGAGCTTCCACAGGATCCAGCAATTCCGCTCCTAGGTATTTACCCAAGAACACAGAAACATCAATTCCAAAGAACACCTGCACCCCTATGTTTATAGCAGCACTGTCTACAATAGCTAAGCTTTGGAAACAGCCCAGATGCCCAAAAATAGATGACTGGATCAAGAAGATGTGGTACATATATACCATGGAAATTACTCAGCATTCAAAAAAGATAAACACATGCAATTTGCAGCAACATGGATGACGCTGGAAGGGATCATGCTCAGTGAAATAAGCCAAAAAGAAAAAGAAAATACCGGATGGTCTCACTCATAGCAGGGATCTAGAAAACTTAAATAAGGGACCAGGAAAATGAATAACTATAAGAAAGTGAAAATCAAAATCAACAAAAACTATGAACCAGAGACACTTTTTGGGGGGTGGGGGGCGGGAGGGAGGGATTGGGGTCAGAATGGGGGATTGCAATTGTATGGGGAATATAAAATAAAATTTATTAATTAAAAAAAAAAAGAATGTTAACATTGGTTTTCTGAAACTTTTATAAAACCTTTCATTACCTGATATGTATGTAAATTGTCAATTTCAGTTGTTGTCCTGCAATATTGTATGCTTCAAAGGTTTGATATCTGCAGAACTTATTTCTGAAGAAAAATTAAGGGGAAAAAGACTCAACTGATTCCAATTGGTGGAACTTTTGACAGTAAAAATTTCCTACAAAGGACTGAATAGACTATTGGAGACAAACTTGAAATAACACCAGTGATGTTTTTGCATTTTGTTTTGACTCAAAAAAGTATTCTTGTTTTGACTGACCAGAAATCTGCAGCAATGTTGGATTTTTTAAAACAGAGCTAACTTGTGTGTACATTTTCTTTCCCCTTGACACCAACATAGTAAGAAAAAGTGGTAGTAATTTTTACTACTCATGGCAGAGTTGATTTTTGCATGATTTCAGTAGGGATTTTTTTCTGCTTAAACTAGAGAATTGAAAACATGTTTCATTGTGTGGCTTTGATTGAAATTCTTCCAGGAAGTTGAATATGAACTGAACTAAGAAGAGGAGAACCCACTGCTTTGTTTGTAGGTTTCCAGAGACCTCCAAAGAAGGTGAGGAAGCTGCCTCCATTTCAGGACTGGACAACCCGGAAAAGGAAAAAGTCCTGGTAACCTTCAGACGAGGAAACCCCAGGTGGAGTGTAGAAAGACTTTTTCCTAAACCCTTCACTGAGGGGATGTCAAGAGCTCACTCTAATCTTATATGGAGTATTCCAACAAAGCCAGCTAAAATTGCTGTTTGGTTATTCTGCCCTGTGATTTTATGAAAAAATAGGTAAAATGGACTGGAAGCAGATTTAGTTTGCAAATATTTTGCTATACTGTTGGATAGAATTGGGATCAAGTTGGAGAGAAACTTGATTTTAGATAAGTTGCATCAGCTTTAAGATTGTTTGCTGTAATTTTTATATATTTGCTGTCTTGTTTTGGCTAATGCCTCCAGATATTTTTCTTTTGGCATAGACTGATGGAGTATTTTCCAGAAATGGAGGATTTTGTCATACTGGACATACATGGATAATGCCTGATGACTGACTGTTGTTTCTCTTGCACACAATGGAATCCTGGAAAAAACTGTCTCCCAAGTCTGCACTCTGAGATCTGTACCACCATAGATATGGTGGAATAAAATTAAAGGGGGGAATTTTAACAGGGTGGTCCACAGGAAAAGGGGAGGCTGCAGGTGCCCTGCCCCACCCAAGGGAGGTAGAGCTGAACAGGGAGGAGAAGAAGCTGGAGACGAAACTGGGGAAGGAAGGAAGCAGGATAGGGAGCAAGAAGGAGACCTGGAGGTGAAGAAGTGAAGAAGCTGCACTTGCTTTTTGGTCCTGAACTGGCTGAAACAGATTTGGGTGAGAGACCCATGGGGAGGTTAACAATGGCGGCTTTTTTTTTTAAGATTTATTTATTTATAGAAGAATTGGGGTGCAGGCCAGAAGTGTGGGGGTGAGAGGATTCACCGGAGACAGAGAGGGGAACAGAACAGGCAGATTGAGTGAAATACACTGCTGAGGGGAGCAGTGGGCAAGTCAGAGAGGTCTGCTGCGCCATGTGGGTAGCTCCCTGGCTGGGGATTGAACTCGTGATGCAGAGGCTGCGGATAGCTTCATAGGTTGTGTCTTAACCCCTTGAGCCACCAGGGAGGCCCCCAACATGTCAGTTTTTATCTTGATTTTGATCTTGCTCTTTTCCTTCCAGACTTTTCTGACTATTTCTGATCCTTTTCTGTGGGTCCCCACCAGAAGATGCTTTAGACTTGTGACAGGCTTTTGGGCTTTGTTTTGGGCCAACCCTGTTTGGCTGGGCATTTACCCACGAGGGGATGGGTAACTTCAAGTGCTTGATTTGGAAACTTTATTCTTCCCCTTTTCTTTGTTGCACTGTAATTGTGGTAAAGTTCCTTCCCATTAACGTTCTTATGTTTTGTCTTCATGCAGCAGATGGTAGAACCTACGTAGAGCAGTCAGGTTTGGAGGTTCTGGGCTGCCTCTCTCCCTGCTCTGTAACAGCCTCAGTGACTCTTTGTTTTCCCATGTTTGCTAAGTAAATCCCATTATTGTTGTTGCCTGAAACTGAGTGGTCTTGCAATTGTGTGCACAGGTGAAGAACTCAGATAGTACCAGTAAAGTATGCAGGCACTGTCTTTGCCTAGTTTTAGTGCCCCTTATTGCCTCGTAGCAGAACATGCCATCAAGCAACAAAAGGTCAGGCTTGTGGGCAGAGAGCACTTGTCACAGTCAAGATGCCAAGAAAGTTCTTACAAGAAGGGAACATTCGATCAGAGATTTAGGGAAAACGAAAGAGAGAACCATTCTATCTGGGGAAGAGCCTGGGGTCAGAGGGAAGACCAAGTACAAAGGCTAAAAGTAGAACCATGCTCAGAATGCTCTTGAGTCACCACCCACCAACCACATAATTAGGGCTCTGACACTTGCTGGCTCAACCACAATACCCAACCCTGGTCACAGGTACCTGCAGTGTGTGTGCTTGCACATTTCCATCTAAACCAGTTGTTTGGGGGCTCTTTTCTCCTAGAGCAGAGGGAGAGGTGTCTTCCCCTGATTCTGGAACTGAAGCTTCCATATCTCCACCCAGGTGGTGAATAAAGTCAGTACACATTCATTTGCAAAGAGATGGAGAGGACAAGTTGCAATTTCTGTCACTGGTTCCAGCAATCCTTCAGACTGCTTCCGCACACCCCCCCCTCCGCCCTTCCTTCCTAATTTGAGCTGGCTTCTGTATTATTTATATTTTCTGCTTATATTTTGACAAAACTTTCTGGTTTCCATGACACTCTAGAGGAATGATTGTCCTACTTGGGCTTCTCAATTGTTAGAAAAGTCAAAGAGCCCAGTCAGGAACTTGCCTTTGATATGCAAATTAACTATCCTAAGCCTGGGTCTCCCTGCCTGGCCCAGAGCTCCTCTGCCTTAATCATCCCAAGCATCCCAAGGTCTGTGTCAGGCAACTAGGGAACTTCCCTATAGTTTAGGGCCAAACTAATCAAGCCTAAATGGCCGCCTTGCCTTTTCAGAGGCAATCCCTCAGTAGAGGCTCTGTCTAGACTTCCTCCTCCTGCCTGACTCCTGTCCACCCTCATGCTTTCCCACGTGGTGTGGAGTGCTCTGCCTCCCGTCTCTAGGAGCAGTGGGTAAAATAAACTGTTTCAACTATTTTTTCTAAGCCTCTCTTAAGTCTTCTGTTGTGGCCATACTTGACTACACATCTTATTAAAAAACCCTAAGAAACATCTTTCTCTCACTTCCTGCTACAAGTCCTTCCCTACATGTCATACTCTTCAAGATGCATCTTGAATGTCACCATATTTAGAAGATATTCCACTAGCTCCTGAGAAGGCTTCCTGAAGTCTACAGCTCAGTAGCAAACTTCAGGCCTTTGGCTCAACATTCGGTGTGATCCAGAGGCCCCGGAAACATGCAGGAAGCTCTGGACAGCCCAGGTCAGAGAAGATTGCTCATGGAAAAAAATGGGGAAGAGGGAGAGAATATAATTCTTTACAGGAAAATATGGCAAATGTGGCAAAAACCTCACAAAGGGTGCATCCTTGTCCCAACTTACACTTCTAGGAGTCTATCATTTGGAAATAATCCTTAAAAACAAAACTTTCTGTTTAGAAGTGCTAATCATAGTGTTGTTTTAAATTTGCCTTGGTTCATAAAGTTACACATGCAGACAATGTAGAGACATAAGAAATGGTACAGAATTGCAAGAACAGCATTTCTCCATTTCCCGTTCAAATTTTCTAGTCTATTCTTTAGACATTAACTTCCATATCTTTAAATCGCATGCTTATATTGCTATTTCTTGTCTCATTTTTTGAAACATTTATTTATTCATGCATACAAGAACTGGGGTACAGGCCAGATGCACGGGAAGGTGAGAGGATCCACCAGAGACAGAATGGGGAACAGAACAGGCAGACTGACTGAAATTCACTGCTGAGGGGAGCAGCGGGCGAGAGAGGAGAGGTCTGCTGCGCCATGTGGTATCTCCCGGGAGATACCAGGATTGAACTATCTCCCCCGGGAGATAGCCGACCAGGATTGAACTTGTGCTGCAGAGGCTGCAGAGAGCTTCACAGTGCTGCGCTCAACCACCTGCGCCACCAGGGGAGGCCTTCTTGTCTCATTTTAAGCTTCATTTATTGTTGCCACAACGTAAGATGAAAATGCAGCCTCTTCCTTTCTTTGTCTCCAAGCCCTATACCCACTTCTAATTCCTTATGTTCCCAATGTATGCAGAATTATTGTCAACTGTATCACTATTCAGAAGTCATATAATTATGTCTGTATAAATGCTATTCACCAATGAACCTCATGGTACTGCAGTCATTATTCTGTTGGGAGCCTGCTGCTCTAAAGGGAGCTGGAGTTTTTGGAGAGTACCTGTTTACTGTGTATACAGAGTTCCGGGATGTTAGAAGCTCTGCAAACAGAACTTCTTCCCAGAATTGACTCCTGTTCTCGGAGGACATGCTGGCTTGTGCGTACTAACCAGGAAAACTTGTTTTCAGCAGTAACTTATTAATCTGTATAAGCAAAAACACAATTGTGTGCTATTTTCTCATTACTTTGTTCAGGTCTTTAACAAAAGCCTAGGCTGGGAGAGTGAAAGTGAGAACTGCTCTCGATGGCACTCTCCCTAGCCTCCCCCGATTGCAAATTCATTTAGACTCTTAGTCTTCATTAATGGCAGAGAAATTCATAGGCTGTCCTGTCCATGGCACTATTCCTTCCCTAGAACATCTTGTTTGCACTAGAGGTAGATTGTCATTGATTTCTCTAGGTACTGTCCCCAATTTTATCACAAACCTTTTTCCAGTTTTGATTGTATAAAAGCACATTAGATAATCTTTACAGCTTGAACCTCATAAGGAATAGAACCTCCAAGTCTGCTCCAGTCTGAATGGCTGGCCCTGCTGCCCAGGGTGTGACTTTCACCCAGGGACTGCCCTTCACCATCACCCTGAGCTCTCCTTTGCTCATTCTCTACCTAGAACTTCTCATTCTTGGACCCTATGTCATTCCCCTTCCTGATTCCCTTCGATGTTGTATAGGCTCATTCTCTAACAGCTTCTAGAAACCAACAGCGTGGGAGGTAATTGTTTTGAGAACTTGCATCTTTAATCTTCTCTTATACATGACTATGATAGTAACAGGGTAGTCCCCAGGAAAAGGGGAGGTTCCACGTTCCCTGCCCCACCAAAGGGAGGGTGGAGCTGAGCAAGGAGAAGAAAAAACTGGAGATGAGACTGGGGAAGGAAGGAAATAGGATGGAGAGCAAGAAGGAGACCTGGAGGAGGCACATGAGCAGAGAGGCATGTGAAGAAGTTGCATTTGCTTCTTGATCCTGGACTGGTAGAAACAGATGTGGTTGAGAGACCCGTGGGGAGGTTAACAATGACAGCTTCTATCTTGATTTTGATTTTGCTCTTTTCCTTTCAGGCTTGTGTTTTTTAGTTTGTTTGTTTGTTTGTTTTTAAGATTTATTTTTTTATTTATACAAGAACCGGGGTACAGGCCAGATGCGCAGGAGGGTGAGAGGATTCACCAGAGAAACAGTGGGGAACACAACAGGCAGACTGATGAAATACACCGCTGAGGGGAGCAGCGGGCGTGACAGGAGAGGTCTGCAGCGCCATGTGGGACCCTCCCCAGCTGGCCTGGATCGAACAAGCACTGCAGAGGCCGGAGACAGCTTCACAGTGTTGCGCTCAACCGCCTGTGCCACCAGGGGAGGCCCTAGGCTTGTTCGTTTTTGACCCTTTTTTTCTGGGTCCCCACCAACAGGTGCTTTAGACTTGTGGCATTCTTTTGGGCCTTGGTGTGGGCCAATCCCATTTGGGTGGACTTTTACCCATGAGGGGATGGGTAACTTTAGAGGCTTGATTTAAAACTATATCCTTTGTCTTTTCTGTATTGTACCTTAATTGTATTAAAGTTTCTTTCCATTAAAGGTCTTATATGTTTTGTCTTGCTGTGGCGGATGGCAAGACCTATTTAGAAGGGTAGGTTTGGGGTTCTGGGGTGTCCCTCTCCCTGCCCTATAACAGGACTTAGTTGGATATAGAGAGCCAATTTGGAGATCCGTTTCTTCCAATTATTCTGAAGATGTTTCCTTCTTCCAGAGTTACTATCAAGACATGAAAACATCTAATTGATGATCATTTTAAAAATAGAATTTGTTTTTTCCCTTTCTATTTAGGAATTCATAAATTGTTTCCTTTTTTATTCAGAGCTAAACTCATTGTGATGTTCTTTGGAGTTGGTGAATTTTCATCAGTTGTGCAGATCACTTGTGTTGGAGGTGTTCTTTTTCTGGAGATTTATGTTTCTGGGAAATTTATTGAATTGTTTCTTTGGTATATCTGTCTTCTATATTTTCTCTTTCTGATATTTCTGTTATTTAAACATTAGACTTCTTGTCTTAGATAATAAATTTGAGGTTATTTTTTCCCTTATATCTTCTATATTCTTGTTGAACTTTGTACTTCTGGGATCATATTTTTATTTTTTAAGACAAATTTTTCTCTGAATAATTTCATACCTTTTAAAATATAATATTCTGTTCTTGGATCATGGATGCCGTATCTTTCTGAGGATATTTATAAGTTCATTTTTTATGAAATTTTTCTTTTTTTTTTTAAAGATTTATTTATTTCTTTATACAAGCACTGGGTACAGTCAGAAGCACGGGAGGGTGAGAGAATTCACCATAGCCAGAGCGGGGAACAGAACAGGCGGAGTGACGAAATACACTGCTGAGAGGAGCAGCGGGCATGGCAGGAGAGGTCTGTCGCGCCATGTGGGACCCCGCCGGAGGCCGGGGATCGAACCTGCGCTGCAGAGGCTGCAGGCAGCTTCGCAGCCCAGTGCTCAACAGCTGTCCCACCAGGGGAGGCCCTGAAATTTTTCTTTCTATACATGGTTTCTGCCTCCTTTGAGTTGCTTGTTTGCCTCTTAGTTTTGATCTCTTGACTTCCCATAGTAAGCTTTCCTCAAAGGCTCAGTGATCCTTGATCATCCATTCACATTTAAAAGTGGAGAAAGTAGAACAAAGGATTTTCAGTTCCAAACATAATACAGAAATAGGCATTCTACTTACTTTTACACAAAGTAAAAGTACAAAACTGTAGAAGTACTGCAAAACTGTAGAAGTTATATCTAAAGTACTATGGGGATCTGGTCTTTGAGAGAAGGGAAACACAGTCGGTAAACTCATTCATCCCATCCCTCTAGTAACACTTTCCAAACCACAAATTGTTGCTGAAATAGGAGGTATTGTTTTTATTGGATGGAAGAAATGGAGATTAGCATTCAGAGCTGCTGCAGCAGATAGAATTTCTGGGCCATATTTAACACAGAGAGGGGACTATGTAGAACAGGAAACTTAGAAATCTGCATAGTGATTCATTTGAGTCATTAGCCAAATTCTAAGCTGGAATGATCAGGGTAAGACTCTGTGAGGCCAATTAGAGAATAATGACTGAGAAATTGAGCTGAATTGAGATTTCTGAGGTCAGACAGTGTGGAATTCTAGTGAGTCCGAGACCTGGGACATGACGGTGAGGGAAATTGGACATGGGGGACTGTCATGTCCAGCATGCAGCAAATCTTTATTTTCTTAGTGCTCATTATATACTATTTTAATTGCAGCAGGTGTAACATCAAAGCATACCATATAATGATAACATGTGTGAGTGATTAGTCTATTTTCTTGCTATTATCTATTTACTTCAGACAGTAGGGTACCAGGTGGTTAGTTCTCACACACATAATCTTATCGCCCCCTAGCCAGAGCCTGGGAAGTTCGCTCATTATTTTTGTTGTTCTCAAACTGTGGAGATGTACGCAGGTCACTTCCAGGCTCTCAACACCAGGTCCTTTCACCTAGAGGTTTTCCTCCGAGATACATGTGTTTTCACATGCCTTAGGGACTCGGGTCAAGGCCCTTCTGCTCACTGCACAGGGTCTCTCCATTTTGTTATTCTCAGACTGTGGAGATGTAGAAGCCTGACTCCATGCAGGTCACTTTCCAGGCTCTCAACACCAGGTCCTGTCACTCAGAGGTTTTCCTCTGAGACACATGTTGTTTTCACATGCCTTAGGGACTCGGGTCAAGGCCCTTCTGCTCACTACGCGGGGTGTCCTCCAACAAGACAGAATTGGGAAAAATTGCCATTTGAAATAGCCCACAGAAAAAAAAAAACTTGCTATATGCCAAAACATTCAGATGGACTACCACATAGGTAAACGAAACACAACAGAACAAAAAATAAAGCTCTTTAAAGAAAAACATGGTCTAGTCACATAATAATATAGCAGAACAATATACAGCATGCTACCAAAAATTACCTGGAATAAGGAGAAGCGGGAAGTCTATAAAGAGAGAAAAAGAGCCAATAGAACCCAACTCAAAGATAACAAAGATGTTGGGATTGGAAGACATGATGTTTAGATCTGGTATCATAAGAAATTCAAGGAGCAGATAGGGACTCTGCACAGAAAGTAAAGAGTGAAAAAGAAAAAAAAAAGGGAATTCAATAATGAAAAAATATAATACCTAAACTTTAAAATTCAGAGACTGGGCTTAAGAAGAAAAAGAATAGTACAAAGGAAAGGATTAGGAAACTGAGGCCAAAAAACCCCCAAACTAAAGCACACAAAGACAGACAGATACACACATGAACACACACACACGCACACACACACATATAGAACCTCAGTGTCCTGCGGGGATAATGTCAAGCACTCTTAAGAAGCATATAATTAGAGTCACAGAAAGGAGTGACATTGGAACAGAAAAAGACATTTGAATAACCAAAATTTTTCCAAACTCCTCTCCACACGCACACACACACACACACACACACACACACACGTTTGCTGAGATACAACTGACATATAACATTGTATTAATTTGAAGTACACTACATCCTGATTTTGGTGCACTACACACACACACACATACACATATTTACCACAATAAGTTTAGTTAACATTCAATATGTCACATAGTCACACAATTTTGTTTCTTCTATGAGGTCTTTTAAGGTTTATTCTCAGCAGCTTTCAAATGTATAATACAGTATTAATAACTTTGGTCACTATGCTGTATATTACATCCATGGAACTTATTTATCTCTTAACTGGAAGTGTGTACCTTTTGTCTACTTTTACCCATTTCACCTATCCCACCCCCTTACTATGACAACCACTAATCTGTTTTCTGTATCTATAAGTTGGTATTTTTTTAGACCCCACATGTAGGTAAGATAATACAGCATTTTTCTTTCTCTGACTTATTTAACTTAATATCCTCTGGCCTCCACCAGAAGGGAAGTAAATGGGCCTTCCCCCTTCTATCCTGCTGCTTTCCAGGCTGAAAGATAGCTGTTCAGGTTTTTCTAGAAGAAAACATGACTATCTGCTCTGACTAGAAGTGACTATCACATCCCCTTCCTATCAGGGAAGAAATCTTTCACACAAGAGATTCATTTCTTGCTTTTAGGAAGAAAGAGAAAGGTGTTTGATCAAAATTAACAGGCAACTATAAATCAGAGACATTCTGCAGGAGAAGGGAAGGAAAAGGGGTCAAAAAAGGGGAGGAAAGGGACCATAGCGATGGGTGAATTGGTGGTGGGAAATTTATGGGGACTACACTTGAGAGGAGAAAGCAAATATTGTATAACAATGAACAATGGTGTAAAATATTTTTTATATATATAAATTTAAATTATAAAAAAGGTGTTTAATTTAGCCATCTTTGAAGTAGATGTCCTTTTGACAAAGATATCTTCAATTTCAAGAAAAGTTAACTCCAGAAGATTGTAATATACCAGCTTTTCTTTTATCTTTATCTTGTGTTGCATCGGGCAACACCAGTCTGACAAAGACACAGGAGTCATGGAGCAGGCTGCACAAGGCAGGATGCTGCTGAGAGCAAGATCCTGGCCGTTTTTATTGATAGAATAATCATAGAGCATCAGCTACATGCGTTAGGAGAACAAGGAGAAAAGGACGGGTGAAACTCAGAAATGTTATCTAGGGCTTGGGGGACACGAGTCTGCTGACCATGTTATCAGCTTGATGACCAAGTGTTGTCATTGAAACTAGACCCCAGACTCCCAGCCATGGTCCTAATCTTATCAACAAGGCATTCCACTGATTAGTTTCTGGGGTCTCTTGTCATATATCGGTCCTCGGCCCCCAGGGCGTTCCCGGTCATACCTCGTGATGTATGAGTTGGGAGTAAGTTTATGCATCCGTCCTCAGCCCCCTGGGCATTCCTGGTCATTATTCTTGATGCGTACCCTTCCCAGAGACATTAAGCTTTCTGCTCTTGATTGATATAAAAGGCACCTTGTAAGGTTTGGCTCATATGACTGTGACTGGACAGCTCTGACATTTGTATAGGAATGTAGAACTGCAGGTAACCATAATGGTGGCTGAACAGGCCACTATAGTATAGTAGACCCACAATCTTGGTCTTCAGAAGCTCCCATCCTTATACCCTACTATTAATCTGTCCTCATCCAACTAGGAAATCAGAAAACCTAGTGCTCAACAAACACCCTTTGCTCCAGCCATATTGCTTCTTCCTAATAGTTTCTTTTCTCTGCTCCCAAGAGGAAATATTCTATACCTGGAGAGTCCTGTACCTTGGGACAAAACTGGAACACCCTTTGAACATTGGAGACCAGAAAAGACTGCAACAGAAGGGACATAAAGAGATTCAAGTCTTACTGACAAGAGGTGAGTGGAGAGAAAGACCTGAGTCTGAGTCAGAAGGCTGTGGTAAAAACTGTTGTGTAACTGCTCAGCCAGGGGTCTTGGGAAGGAGAGAGCTGAATGGAGGCATACAACCTTGCATGAGGGGAAATTTATGCAGAGGAGTTGGGGTGCTCTCCACAGGTGAGGCCACATCCTAGTAAAAAGAACAAAGACAGAGTGCCAGATCACCGTTCCCTGCCCCACCCCATGGGACTGACACTGACCTCATGAAGAGTACTGACAGTACTGCACATACTGAGGAACCTTGGGTCTGGAACCCAAGAGAGAAGGGATGTCAGTGGTGCCACAAATTGAGCCAGCCCGCTCTACCTCCCAGTACACTTGCACAGAGATACACAACTCCAGGTCCCTCCAACAACCTGTGACTCATCAAGGGAAAACTGATTTCAGACAAAAATCTAAAATCAAATAAAGTAGAAGTAGTTTGATTCTCTAAGTTATTGCTATAGATGTTACCAGAACCCAGCTGCCTCAGCAATGGGAGC
Organism: Talpa occidentalis; assembly: GCF_014898055.3. NCBI lineage: Eukaryota > Metazoa > Chordata > Mammalia > Eulipotyphla > Talpidae > Talpa > Talpa occidentalis. The sequence goes on along the minus strand of NW_023605305.1, from coordinate 72,821,137 downwards.
CTGCTGCTCCACCACAAGTGGGTTGTGGCACTTGTTCCTCAGAGCTCAGTAACTGCCGTTTTGTCAGTTGTGGCAGTTGCTCCTTGTAGGTAGCGTGTACTTCCTGGATTGTGGAGTGGACCAGTCAGGTGTGAGCAATGAGCTGATTGGTGCTAAATGGTCCAATCAGCTTTTGTTACCAGGACTCAGACTCCCACGGCAAGTCAGTTGTGGCAGTTGCTCCTAGAGCCCTTTTATGTAAAGCGCACTTCCTGGGTTGTAGAATGGACCAATCAGGTGCTATGGGCTGATTGGTAAATTGTCCAGTCAGCCACAGGATTGAAAAATGTTCCAATCAAGCTTGGACACCCCGAAAGAGGATATAAGCCAGGGTCGGAGGGAGCTGAGGGGAGAGACAATGCCAGCCCCCAGAAGGAGAGAGAAGACACCAGCCCCTGGAGAAGGAGAGACAATGCCAGCTCCAGAAGAGGAGGGGAATGACGCCAGCCCAGAGATGACAACACCAGCCCCTGAAGAAAAGAAGATGGTTCCAGCCTCCAAAGAAAGAAGAAAAGAAGCATCCAGCAGCTGATCTCCAAGGAGGGAAGAGAAACCAAAGGACTCTGTCACAGACTGGGCCTCAGTCCTGTCTCTGACATTGCCTGAAAGTAGCACCAAAGGCCCTGGGCCTGGTCTCTCAAAGAGCTTTTAACACTGGAAGTCTCTGACACCGCCTCTAAGGGACCAGCAGTGGTCATTACTCATGGCTAGTTGTCCAGCACTCCTGGTGACCAGTGGTGACCATCACTGACGGTATCTGGGTAAGATAGCCAACCACTTACAGATACAGTAAGCTCTTTGTTTCCCCTCTTTTTAAAGTAAACCCCATGGTTATTGTTCCTGAAGTCTAAGTTCTCTTGTGATTATGCACACAGCTGAGTACCCATAGACAGTGACCTGTCCTCTCATCGTGCACTGTCCTTTGTTAAGCTATAGGTCTTAGTTTTGGTTTTGGGCCTTTTGGATTTTTGCAACTTTTTGGTGGCTCTGAGTTTCAGAGCCTGGGAAAGTGGGTGGCCGTTCCATCTTTCCATCTAGCCTCCTGCCTTGTTGTCCTTTTGTGGCCCTCTCCACCCCTGTTTCAGTAGATACTTTTTTTTAAGTAGGGAAATTTACAGCAGCAGAATGAGAATGAGCAGACAAAAAATATGACACATGACACCTTGAGACCTCAAGGGACTAGGACATCACAAGGGGAGAACAACTCTCCAGAATCCAACCACTAACACATGGAAGATTTCATCATCCTACAAAGAGTTCAAAATTGTTACAGTAAACAAAAATCAAAGAGATGAAAGAAAACACAGGAAAGCAAGTCAAAGTGATACTGAAATAGGGGTAGACAGGGCAACAAGGCAGGAGGCCAGATGGAAGGATGGAACGGCCACCCACCTGCCTGGGCTCTGAGACAGGAGAGCCACCAAAAAGCCCCAAAAAACCAAGACCAAAACCAAGGGCTATAACAATACAACACCCACACAATAGGGGCCTATGGGCTATAGTCTAACAAAGGAGAGTGCCTGATAAGAGGACAGTTCACTGTCCGTGGGTTCTCACCCGCACGCACAATTGCAAGAGACCTTAGACTCCAGGAACAACAGCCATGGGGTTTATTTACAAACAGTGAAAACAGAGTTTACTGTACCCACAAGTGGCAGCTGCTCACCCAGGTACCAACCACAAACAGCTCTTTGAGACATCAGGCCCCGGACCTTTGGTGCTCCTTTCAGGCAACGTCAGAGACAGGACCCAGGCCCAGTCCGTGATAGACTCCTTCGGCTTCTTGCCCCTCCTTGGAGGGCAGCTACTGGATGCTTCTTTTTCCTCTTTCTTCGGAGGCTGGAACCATCTTCTTTTCTTCAGGGGTCTGGCATTGTCTCTCCTTCTTCTGGGGTCTCTTGCCATCATCTCCTTTTTCTGAGGGTTCTGGATCATCTCCTTTTTCTGTGGGCTCCTGGACGTCTCCTTTTTCTGGGGGCCCCCTTCGCTCCCTCCAACCATGGCTTATATCCTCTTTCACCCACAAGTCTGATTGGACAATTTAGCACCAATCAGCTCACAGCTCACATCTGATTGGTCTATCACAAATGGCAGTTATTGAGCTCTGAGGAGCAACTGCCAAACTGACTTATGGTGGGGCAGCAGTTTGAAAGGACAGCACTGTCCTGCAGGCTCCCACCACTAAGATGGCTGGGTTCCGGTAACAACAAGTGGCTAGTTATCTGACCCAGACAGCATCAGTGATGGTCATCACGAGTCACCAGGAGTGCTGGACAGCACTGGCCAGTAGCGATGGCCACTGCTGGTACCTCTGAGATAGTGTCAGAGACACCAAGTGTTAACAGCTCTTTGTGAGTAAGTTGGGCTTTACCAACCAAAAACAGTTCTTTGAGGCACCAGGCCCAGGGCCTTTGGTGCTCCTTTCAGGCAATGTCAGAGACTGAGGGCCCAGTCTCTTGACAGAGATCTTCAGCATTTCTTCCCTCCTCAGAAGTCAGCTCCTGGATGATTCTTTCCTTCTTCCTTCGGAGGCTGGCATCCTCTCTCTTCTTTGGGTGCTGGCATTGTCTCCCTTTTTAGGGGGCTGGCATCATTGCTCCTTCAGGTCCCTCTGACCCTGGCTTATATCCTCTTTCAGAGTGCACCACCCACAAGTCTGCTGGGCCATTTTTCAATCCGGTGGTTGATTGGACCATTTAGCACCAATCAGCTCATAGCTCATACTTGATTGGTCCATTCCAAGGTTCAAGAAGTGCACTATTACATAAAAGGTCTCTGAGAAGCTACTGCCACAACTGACAAAAAGGCAGTTACTGGGCTCTGAGGAGCAACTGCCACAACTGACTAGTGATGGAGCAGCAGGTTGAAAGAACACCACTGCTACAGTTGGCTCCCACCACTAAGGCAGCTGGGTTCTGGTGATAATGCAAGGGGACTCAGAAAAACTAATCAGACATAACAAAATTCATAAAAACAAATGACTTATCTGAGAAATATAGTTAATGAACAGAAAATAGAAATTGAATTAGAAAATAGAAATTTAAATTAGAAAATAACAGTGATTCAGGATATAAAAAGCTCAATAATGGGGTAAAATTATTAGAGAAATTTGTGGAAGCAGACTACATTAAATGGAGGATTGAATGAGTCACCTTGAAGATTATAATTCACAAATTGCCCAATATGGCAAGGAAGGAAAAAATGCAAGGTAGACTTTGAGGACTCTTTGACTCCATTGGGAAAGGTAATGAAAGGATAATGGGTATCTCTGAATGGGAAGAGAGACAGAAGGGAACAGAGGTTATTCAAAGATAAGAGGAAAACCTCCCAACCCCCGGGAAGGAACTAAATATGCAAGTCCACCAAACTCAAAGAGCACTTGGTTAACTAAGTATAATGACACAAGACACATTGTAGTGAACCTACCAAGGGTTAGAAGAAGAAAGAATATTGAAGGCAGCGGGGAGGGGGGAGTAAGCAACTAAGAAAGGCACACCCATTAGGATTACATCAGACTTTTCAGCAGAAGCCCTACAAACAAGGAAAGAATGGAATGACAATTTCAAAATACTTAAAGACAAAAACTATTAGTTAGAAATACTATATCCTGCAAGACTCTCTTTCAGATATGAGGGAGAAATAAAGGCCATCCCAGACAAACAAAAGCTGAAGGAGTTTGCAAATGCTAGACCTTCCCTATAATAAAGTAAAAATCAAAATCAACAGGCAACTATAAACCAGAGACACTCTGCAGGGGGCTGTGGAGTAGGATCAAAATAGGGGTGGGAAGAGCACAAGGGACCATGGTGATGGTTCACAGGTGAATGGTGGTGGGACTTTCACAGGGGCTATAACCAAGATGAAAATGCATACATTATACAAAAATGAAAAGTGATGTAAAAATATATAAAATAATAATTAAAAAAAGAAATGTTGAAAGGAACTGTCCTATCTAAATCAAATGGAAGAAAATCCATAAAAAAATTGAACAAAGGAATAAGTATAACAAGAAAACAGAAGACAAAGTGGCAGCAGCAAATCCTCATGTGTCAATAAGCACCCTAAAAATAAGTAGATCAATCAAAAAGCACAGAGTAGCTGGTTGTATCAGAAAATAAAACCCAACTTTCTGCTATCTGCAGGATATCCATCTGAGCTTCAAAGTAAACATAGATTCAAAGTAAATGACTGGAAAATAATTCTATAAGCAAATGGGATGCAAAAAAAGGCAGTGACAGTCATATTTACATCAGATAAAATAGACTTCCAGCTTTAAAAAAAGGTAATATGAGATATGGATGATATTATATAATGATTAAGGAATAGATATATCAGAAAGGCATGACACTCATCAAATGAAAGAGTATCAAAATATAAAAGGCAACTATTAGCAAATCTAAAAATACACTTGGCAGCAACACAATAGTCATACAGGGATTCATTTTCATCAATGAATTTTCAACAATGAACAGGATAAACCAGAAATAAAAACAATAAGGAAATAATTTCCTTAAACAAGGAATTAGACAATATGGGTTTAAATAACATTTGTAGTACACTGCTCCCCAAAGAAACTGAGCACGCATTTTTCTCGAGTACACATAAAACATGTTCAAACATAAACTACACAATTGGGTCACAAAGCATCAATAAATTCATGAAGTTTGAAATTATGTCAAGTACCTTCTATAATCACAAACTAGAAATCAACAACAATAAGAAACTTGGAAAAAACCCTAATGTGTGGAGACTGAACAAGTTACTACTAAATGACTATAGGGTTAATGAGGAAATCAAAGAAAAAATTAAAAAAAATACTTGTAGACAAATGAAAATGAAGATTGAGATATTAGAACTTATGGGATGCAGTGAAAGCAGAAGCAATAAAGAAAAGTACAGCAATACGGGCCACACCAAGAAGCAAGGAAATTACCAGTTAAATAATAAATAATATAATATTAGACCTTAAAGAACTAGAAAAAGAAAAACAAATGAAACTGAAATCACTAGAAGAAAGAAAATAACAAAAATTAGCACATAAATAAATGAAATACAAATTAAAACAAAGTTCAAAAGATCCATGAAACCAAGAGCTGGTTCTTTGAAAAGATAAACAAAACAAACAAACCTCATGTTAAGTTCAAGAAAAGAAAGGGAGGAAGCTCTAATAAATAAACCAGCAATGAAAGATGAGAAGTTACAACAGCTTAGAAATACAGAGACTCACTAGAGACTACTATGATCATCTTTACATAAAATAATTTGGATAATCTAGAAGAAATGGTCAAATACTTAGAAGCATAAACTTTTTGAGATTGAATCAGCAAGAAATAGAAACAGGATAGAAATAGAAAATATGGAGACAAACCTTCAAAGATAAGCTTATTGAACTCTTCCCAAAACCTGAGAAGAGGGAATGTTTCCAAACACATTTTATGAGGTCAACATTATTCTGATATCAAAAACAAACAAGGACTTCACAAAAAAAGAAAACTACAGACCAATATCCCTGAACATAGAGGCAACAATCCTCTATGATCATAACAAACCAAATTCAGTAAGTAAATTGAAAGGATAATATATCATGACCAAGTGGAATTTTTTTCAGGGATCTAAGGATGGTTCAGCATCCAAAATTCGATCAATGTAATTCACCATATCAACAAAAGGAAAGAAAAAAATCATATGATTATATCAACAGATCTGTAGAAAGCATTTGATAAGATTCAACATCCATTTATAATAAAATCTTTCTTTTTTTTTTTCCTATTTGTCAGCATTAACTGACCTTTCACATTTAGGTTAGGAGGAAGATAATAGAGAATTTAAGAAGCAATGGCACTTTTGGTTCTCAAAGCCATGACGCTTTTGGTTCTCACTGGCATTGTTGAATAGACAAACCACACATCTTCCTACAGGTGATAGATGTTTCTATAAAGTTAATACTCTCTGAAATGTCTGCACTTCAGCTTAATATCCACAGCCCTCAGACCAACTAAGAAGTGTCTGAACTTCAGTTATAAAAAATCACAGTTTAAACCAGTGTTTTAAAGAACATATTTAAAAAAAATATGTAATTCAGAAAATTCATGTGAGCCGTCAGAGTAGTTTGGGAGAGGCGGGGTATAGCTCAACATAGTGAAGGCCATATTTGACAAATTCACAGATAACATCATGCTAGACGGTGAGAAAGCAAGTTATTTTCCTCTAAGATAAGGTACAAGACAAAATGTTTATTTTCACTACTAGTATTCAACATATTGTTGGAAGTCCTAGCTAGAACAAGAAAAAGATAGCAAAGGAATCCAAATTAGGAAGAAGCAAAATTATCACTATTTGCAGGCAACATGATAATATAAATACAAAGCCCTAAAAATGCCACAAAAATCTTTGAAATAACTATAAATGTGTGTGCATTTAATAAGAGAACTTTTAGCATTCATGAAACAAAAACTGACATATCTAATGGAGAATTAGACAAATCCACAATTGTAGTTAATTTTTTTTACATTTTACTCCCTCTATAATTGATAAACACCGAAGTGAATAAATAATTAGTAATGACTACTTTTCATGTTACTATTAACCAACTTAAGTTGCTATTTGTAGAACTCTATCCTAAACAGCTTTAGAATATCTACTCTCTTCAAGTATATATGTAACATTTACCAAGAAAGACCACATACTGGTCCATAAAACAAACCTTGCTAAGTGTGAAATGATTGAAATTATACAGAACATGTTCTCTGGCCATAATGGAACTAAATTAAACTAAAGAAATAAAAACGTTTAAAAATTGTAAACTTCCTAAATATTGTAAGTTGAGAACACTTCTAAATACTGAGTGATCAAAGGAAAATATCATGTAGAAAAATTAGAAGCTATTTTAAAGTGAATGCCAAAAAGAAATTCATATATGTGGAAAGAATGGTAGAAATAGAAAATAATTTGTAAGGCAACCCTGTAACAATTATTGCAGTCAAGGGTGGTAAAAATTAATAACTTCAAAGTACAATCAGAACTCCCTACCCTTGTACCCTCTTATTCAACCAACCGCAGATGGAAAATAAATACTTTGTGATTAGGTCTACAATACCTGCATCTATACTGAACATGTACAGACATTTTTTTCTTGTCATTATTCCATAAGCAATAGTATAAATGCGTCATTTGCATAGTTTTTATATTGTATTAAATATTATAAGTAATTCAGAGGTAGGAGGATGTGTGTAGGTTATATGCAAGTGCTATGCCATTTTTTAAAAGGAACTTTAGTATCATAGACTTTTATATCTGTGGGGGTCCTGGAAACAATCCTCCACAGAGACCAAGGAAAATCTTTATTCCCCTAAAAGATGTCTATTAATTACAAAGGAGAAAATGGTAGCATTAGAGTGGAAAATTTGACAGATGTCCCCTTAACCAAGTGATCAAGTTTAACATTCATGGTAATAAGAGAAGTCAACATCATGTGCCTGTTAGTGAGAGGTACTGGGAATGACACACAACCACTCATGCATGTGACTTCTCCTCCCCCACAACTCACATTGTCTGATGTGCGATATAACAAGTGTTATGTAAGATGAAAGACAACAAGTATTGGCAAAGATGTTGAGGAAAATGAACTCTGTACACTGTTGGTGGTAAGTAAGTTGGTATAATCATGATAGTTAACACTATGGAAGCTCTTCAAACCATAGTACAATTGTTTCTCTTACAACCCAACAACCAAAAAGACAAGTAAACCCATTAAAAAATGGATCAAGGACTTGAATAAACATTTCTCCAAAGAAGATACACAAATGGCCAAGCATGAAATGAAGATACACAAATGGCCAAGCATAATGTTCCATATCACTAATCATTACAAAACTTCAAATAAAAAGGAAATGAGATGCCATTGCACTGCCAATAGGACAATAATAATAATAACAGCAACAATAGAAGATAACTAGAGTTGGCAAGGATGTGGAGATATTGGAACTCTTATGATGGAGTCACTATAGAAACCACAGTTTGCTTGTTCCTCAATAAGTTAAAGATAGAATTACTATCTGTCCCAGCAATTTCAGTCCTAGGTATATACTCGAAAACCGTGAAAGTACATAAATAAATACTTATACAAGAATGCGTATAGCAACATTATTTATAAAAGCCTAATACTCAAATAGCCCAAATGTCCATCAATGGACGAATGGATCAACAAAAGGTGTTATACAAATACATTGGAATATTATTCAGTTATAACTGAACTGTTGATATATGCTATAACTTGGATGAACCTGGAAAACTTTATGCTCAGTGAAAGAAGTCAGGCAAAGGGAAACATTCTGTATTACACCATTTATATGAAATATCCAGCTGAGATAAGTTCCATGGAGATCAGTGGTTAGCAATGGCTGGGAGCAGGGAGGAGTTGGTTGAGGGGTGACTGCTAACAGGTGTTCATTGAGATGACAAAAACTTCTGGAGCTAAATAGTGGTGATAATTGAGTAACATTTTAAATGTACTTACCGAATTGTATGCTTTAGAATAATTCAAATGTTAAATAGTTTAAATTTTGTTATGCTATTTTACCACAATAAACAAAAAGTTAAATGCATAGCGACCATATGATGTGGCCATGCCATGCTCCATGGTCTGGGCTCAAGTTCTGATTTCTCTGTCTCCTGGTGGGAAATGTTGACAGCGGCCTATCTCTCTGAATCTCCTTTTTCAGACCCTCAAAAGCCGTGTCAGCCTATGCAATAATGAAGTTAAAGGAACAATGAAGGCCCAGCACCTGAAAGCAAGGTTAGAAATCACATCCTGAGGTAAGAATTGAGCTAGCAGTGTGCTTAGATGTGCAAGCCTTTAGGGCTCCTGTCCAAGAAGTCAGGGCAGGAGCCATACAAAGACAACCTGATAAGGGTCAACTTTTGGTGTCTGCTTATTTTCGGTACCTGCTCCTGATAGCCTCTTCTCAGAGACACAGATCTGGGTTATCATCTCAACTTTACACCGAAAGCCAACAAACCTTAGTGAAATGACCAATACCTTGGAGCCTCAGACAATAATTTCTACCATGAACTATGGTAGAGAAACAGTGAAGAAAGATTTTGCATACCAATGCATTCTAAAAAGGTTTTGAGGCAGCAAGATAATTTGTTTCAAGGATTTAACACCAGGAAATTTCCTCTCCCTCCCTCCACCATCCTTCTTCCTCCTGAGACACTCTCCATCCCCCCTCTTCCCTGCCCCAGATTTCAGAAAAGTCTGACAATCTCACCCTAGTTGGGGAAGTCCATCTGTGTGTAAACAGGAGTCCTAAGGATGGCAGAGAGGGGCTCCTGGGAAAATTAGGGACCAGGACAGGCCTTCCCAGGAGCCGTGAAAATTCGGCTTTGCCCTGGAAAGGTGGCATAGGCCGGGTTCTCATCAGGTGAATGATCACAGGCCACTCCAGGCTCACAATCCACTCCCTCAGAAGTTGTCCTTATGGCCAAGACAGCAAGGCACCCACTGGAACACCGTCTCCAGATGGGGTGGCTGCTCTCTCCCTCTGGGCTCTCCGCTGGCCTGGGTGCAGGCTCACATGCCTTTCTGCGGCTGTAATCCCAGCACACTTTCCAGCACGCTGCTCCTCATTGCGACATAGCTCTCAGCGCTTTGCTTTCCAAGTTCATCAAGTCAAAGTCTGTAAATCAAAGAACCACACCCTTGTTGTGAGCCCCCCTCCCTTTCAGATTGTTTCATCAGAGTAAATTCCCAGCAGTGAGATTCTTGGGCTAGAGAACGTGAACAAACATTTTACGGGTCTTGCTGCTTATTGCCAAATTGTCTCCCCGTGTCTCGTACACTCTCGCTATCAATAAATGAACACACCACTTTCACTGTAACATTACTGGCACTGATTCATTTCATGAACTTCGAAAGTTTTGCAAATAAATTTATTCTTCCTTTTTAGATGTAAAAACTGCTTGTGATAATATTCTTGCTCGATGGACAAAGAGACTAGTGATAATCAGATATCTAACACAAACTAAGAACATTTTCGGTCTGCAATCATCATTGTTTTTTCTAAAAAGCAAATCCTGTTTTACCTCCATTTTCCTTGTAAGGACATTTTCCTACAACCATAATGTCTTTGTGGCACTAAATGATCAATGTCTTTGGTGTCATCTAATGCCCAGTCCATAGTTAGAGTTCTCCCTTCCCTTGAAAGTAAAGTCTCTTTTTATTTATTTTGTTCCAATGGGATCCACATAAAGACCATACGTGCTATTTGGATGTAATGTTTCTTAATTTTCTTTTAATCTAGAGTTCCCCATATTCCCTGTTTGCCTCTCTTGCATGGCTTGCTGCATGAGCCAGGTCAGTTACCCTAAACCTCCTTGTTGCTCAATTTGTCCAGGCTGCCTCATGGTATTATTCAGCTGAACTCCCGCTCACCTTCCTCCTTTAAACTGAAAGTCAGTTCTAAGGCCATCACTGGCTTCAAGCTCAATATTTTGGGTAGAAAACCTCAGAAGCAGAGTCAAGGGCTCCTCCGTGTATCTCATTTAACACACAGGACATCTGAATGCTCCATTTTTAGTGATTTCAACTTTGGTTTCTGATGAGTAAATGTCCCATCAAACTTTTATTTTTTATTTTTTTAAGGATTTATTTATTTATGCATACAAGAGCTGACATACAGGCCAGAGGTGTGGGGGGTGAGAGGATTCACCAGAGACAGAGTGGGGAACAGAACAGGCAGATTGACCGAAGTACACTGCTGAGGGGAGTAGCGGGCGATTCAGGAGAGGTCTGTTGTGCCATGTGGGTTGCTCCCTGGCCGGCCGGGGGATCAAACTCGAGCTACAGAGGCTGCGGACAGCTTCACAGTTTGCATCTTAACCCTTGCACCACCAGGAAGATCCCCCATCAAACTTTTAAACCATTCATTGTTGTCTATTAATCAGCAGACAAAACAATCCACCAGCTCAGTGCCACGGGAGATGGCAATTCATTCATTAATTTTTCTATTTGAAGATAAATTTGGAAAGAAGTAAAAGAAACCATCATTCAGTGAGTACCCATTAATGTGCTGGCATTGTGCTTTGGATTTTGCTATTTTGGTTTTATTTAATCTTTGCTGTAACATGGTGAGGAAGAAAATTGATATGATTATACCAGAAGTACTAGTCAGTAAAATTTGGCCTATCTCATCTTTTTTTGATCCTATCCTTGAGATAGACTCTGTTATCATCCTTAACTTAGAGATGGGGAAATCAAGGCTGTTACTGTCCTTCCTTACCCCAGGGCAGAGAGCCTGGAAGAGGCAGGGCAGGATGTGAGTCCAGGTTGTCCAGCTTCTACAATTCTCCACAAAATTTCAGTAGGGTCATGGAGCCCAGCTGGCCCTCCCTAGCATTGGCAGTGGTAGTGGAAGAAATGGTGAATATATAAAAGCACCCACAAAATACTGTCCTTAGGAATTTCTTCTAGAAAGACACACACATCACCAAGAGTACCTGGTTCAATGCATATTTACTGGCCACAACTCTGCTTTGGGAAATTCAGAGGCTGGTCAGTTGGTGACTCCAGTAGCAGCCCTGAGTAGCTGAGGTTTACACCAAGATGTGGGGTTGCTGGCACAGAGATTAAAACCCGAAGTAAAGCAGAGGAGGAGAATGTTTGGGGAATAAGGGACCAATGAAGCTTACAGATGACACACAATAAGGGAGGAGAAATAATCTGATCCAAGAAAGGGAACTGCAGAATTTTACCCAGAACCCAAATTATCTATCAGCAGGAGAAAGACTACACCAGTGTAGTTACCCTAGGAGCCCGGCAGCCATTGACAGAATGGCCGAGAGCCACATGTTCCACTCAAAAAGACAGTTGGTGAAAAAAAATCAAGCTGCAGAACAGTATGGACAGGTTATACTATTTATAATACATGCATAGAAATGTGCTACAAGTGGACACACCTGTTTGTAACGGTGTAGAAAAGATCTGCAAGGAGAGACAGCAAACTCAAAGAGGAGCCCAGGACTGGATGAGGGGAAGTGGGCAAGGAGTCCTCAGCTTTACTGAATAATTTCATTTGTATCAGAAATGTACTCATTCACATCAATGACAAAGATGTTTTCAGAGACTATGTCGAGGGAAATAAAAGCAAAAATAAGCAATTGGGATTTCCTCAAGGCAAAAAAGTTTTACATAAGAGAAAAAAATAAGATTAAAAACATTACCTGATGGGCCTCCCTGGTGGTGCAGTGGGTTGAACACAGAGCTGTGATTCTGGCCAGCCAGGGAGATGCCCACATGGTGCGGCAGACCTTTCCTGCCTCACCCACTGCTACCCTCAGCAGTGTCTTCAGTCCATCTGCCCGCTCTGCTCCCCACTCTGATGAATCCTTTCACCCTCCCTCACCTCTGGCCTGTACCCCAGTTCTTGTATAAATAAAAATAAATTAAAAAAAATAACCTGCTGAATGGGAGAAAATAGTCACAAAATATATAATTCACAACGGGTTAATATCCAAGATACAAAACAATTCAACAGCAGGAAAACAATACAATAAACAATTGTGCAGCAGATATGAACATACAGCTCACCGCAGAAGTTGTCCAGAAGTCAATAGATACCTGAAAAATGTTCATCCTCGCTTCCAAGAAGAGAAGTGCAGGTTAAAACCACAGTGAGATGCCATCTCACGCCTGTGACAATGGCACACATTAAAAAGACCCCCAACAAGTGTTGAGGATGAGGAGAAAGAGGATCCCTATTGCATTGTTGGTGGGAATGTACACTGGGGAAGCCATTATGGAAAGCATCCTGGATTATCTTAAAAAACTAAAAGTGGAAATACACAACCCAACAATCCCACTCTTTGGCATCTATCCAAAGTACATAAAACCATCAACTCAAAATAATTATATGCTCAATAATGTTTATTGTGGCACTGTTTACAATAGCTAAGACAATGAAACAGCCAAAATACCCATGAGTAGATGACTGGGTCAAGAAAATGTAGTATAGCCACACCATTGAATACTACTCAGTCATAAGGAACTGATGCTCTAGAAAAGGAGTTGGGGGGCATCAGTACCTCAGCCTCCTAATCCCTTTTAGAAGGGTGCCTCTGAGTGTCTCCAAGGTCCCAAGTGGTGAGCTCCAGCAGTAACCTGCTCATTGCATGCCCTCTGTGGACATTCTTCTCTTCCTGCCGGCTTCCTCCCACCCCACAGTGCTTCCTGGGATTTTCCACCCAAATAACCTATTGCAGCATCCCCTTCAGTACTTGTACACAAATTCTTGTCTCAGTCTGCTTCTGGGGCACCCAAACAAATTAGCAACCAAGTAAATTCCCCAGTCAATATTTTCATCTGTAAAGTAGGCAGAATTGTGTGCACTGGTGCCCCAGTGTTCAATTCCTCCTGCTTCTGGTCAACATTCAAATTAGGTGACTCACCACGCTTGTGGTCAGTCTTAGAGGCACCTTTGATCCTGGACCCAGGCCTGCCTGGCTGGGAAACTCGAGGACTCAGAGCAGCCCTCCTCGCTGGTTTAAGGAGTGCACAGAAGCCCAGTGCCTGATTGAAGCTGCCTGCTCCAGCGGGCCTAGCTTCTTCTCCTGCTCATACCACACAGGCTGCCCCTTAGCCTTCCCATCACCCCACCAAGCAGGCCAGGCTCCTGTGTATAGAAGCTACATCCTGGCTGGCTGCACTTCTGGAAGTGTCCAGGAGCATCTTACATTTTCAGCTGAAGCCTGTACGCTCTGAGAGATGTTCTTCTCCCCCACGCTTTGGTTGTGGCCCCCACAGGTGCTGTGACCCCTCTGTCTCCTACCAGTGGTGGCACTGCTTGTTTGAGAACCTCTGTTCCGATACCTTGCCTTGCATCATTGGGCACTTGTAACCTGAAAAATTTGCATGTTAAATGCCTCTTGAAAACCAGGTTTCTGCCTTTCCTCAGGGGCCTAGAAACTAGTCCCAAGTGAGGCATCCTGCACCCCTTACATTCCCCACCCCTCTCATCTCCTCCTACCTCTCACACCAAGCCTCTACAACAATAGTAACCATGGAAATTTCAAATGAAACCACAATCCATGCAAGCAAGTGCCAAAGCTGCTGGCTCCCAATTTGGTTGACGACTGTGCTATGTTTGTTAGTTTAGGCTCATTCTAGATCACTCACCAGAGGTCCAACCAGCTCCAGAGGCTGCGAGCACCTGAAAACATAATCAACATCAACTGCCGCACCAGCTCTACTTCTCCAGCATCTTTCATAATCACCAGGAGTCCCACTCAATGAATGCAAAAAAAAAAGTGGTGGCCAAATAGTTGGGAAAGGAGATTGTTCCTCAGTAGGGAAGAGATGGAGTAATGTGTGGCACAACTCATCCATGGACGGTTAGGCAGTCCAAAAGAATGAATTAAATACAAGCCAATTCATCTGGAAGGATTTCTACATTGAATGAGAAAAGCAGGATGCAGAGAAGTGAAGTATCTTATTTTTTGTGAAGTGAACAACAGAAAATGAACAACCCCATGGATGTGTGCCTGATTTTATGAATGTGAAGAGAAAGATAATGAAGGTTATCATGCAATTAGAAATGGATGTTGGTGGAGGAGGGAGGGAAGAGCACAGAAATAAGGCCTCAGTGGAACAAAGCAGCTCAGCAAGGACCTGCAGCTGTGTAGAGTGGTCATGGTGAGGAGATGCTTCAGATTCTCTCCTGGGCAGTGTTGAGAGAGGAGACTCCAAAACGTCCTGGACATGCGCTTGCCCATGCTATCTGCTTATATATATGTGTATAGTACGCTGCATAGAACTCTAAATGAAATATTTTCTACAATGCATAATTAAGCACATTGCACAAAAAGTATTTAAAACGATCCTTTACACCTTGAGGTATCTGATTTAGACTACTCAGTACAGAGTTAGAGTTCCTTCCACTCACCCCAGCCATCTGCCTTCTTTTTCCTTCTCCTCCCTACCACACCAGGGGTCAGTCAGTCTGTGCCCACCAGGCAGACAGAGCACTATGTAAGACAAGCCCCAGAAGGGAGCCCAAGTGGTCCCACATCTTGGTTACAGGAGACAATTGGGACTGTTTACCTCCTTTCCCCGAGATTCTCATGACTGTGACATGTGGGACTCACATTAGAATAGGCAGGATCCTTCTGGCTCTGTCCCTCATGCCCAGATATCATTACCATCACCATTGTCATGGTGGTCATAATTATATCATGATCATTGCTGTCACTGTTGTTATCACCATCCCCACCACCCTCATCATCACTACCACCATTGTTGTCATGTCCTTCACATTATCATTGCATCTTCACATCTTTGTCATCATCACATCACCATCACTTTCACCATTGTCGTTGTCAACATATTCACAGCATATTTTCATCATGCTCACATCATTATTGTCACTATGGTCATAGTGATCGAGGCAGGGGTGAGAATGCTGCTGATAGCTGCCAGGTGTGCTCTACTCACTGGATCTCTTCTGATCATGCAAAGTCACATATTGCTCTCTTTTGTTCCAGAGTAGGAAACAGAGGTTCACATTGGGATGTGACTTTTGACAAGGTCATGTGGCTCCCCAACACATGCTCTGACCTCACAGGTCTGTGGTTCTGGGCAGTCCTTCACATGTGGACTTCTTCTCCTGGGTGTGTGCAGAGTCCCAGGCCATTGCCTCTGACTGCAGACTGATGGCTTCCATTGCTCATTTTCTGGCTGTCTAGGAGCACAAGAGAAGAGAGTGGTTTTGGGAAAAGATGACACAGTCAGGTGTCTTAATATGGAGTGGTTTCTACTGCTTACCACCTCTGGCAGCTGCAGAAGGAAAAACCCATGCTCTCCACCAGTGGTTGGGGGTGGCAACTAGGACCTTTGCCACATTGTCTGCCCCTGGGTAAAGATAGGGACCAGGATTAGTCAGGTTCAAGGTCAGATTCACTATTCAGGGAGAGCCAGTGATGGGACCCACTTCCTTGTTACTTGCTCACCATCTAAGACCCCTGTTGTGTGCCCCACATTGAGGCATTACTGTGACTGTCACTGTGATCACACCCTTGCTGATGCCACTCCTTTGCTAAGTGACTCATATATTGATTCACTTTGCTAAGTGACTCATTTCACTAAGTGATTACAAAGTGATCACATTACCCCAGGCTTCTCACAGCAACCCCTGGAGCAAGTCTTGCCTGGAATCCCATCTTGGGTTAGGAAATTGCTAGGGCCAAATTGTTAGAAAATAGGTAAGGCATTAGTCAAACCCATTTCTGTCTCTAAAGCTATTTTTGCAAAATAACTGGGGCTTTTGGGCCTCCCTTGGTGGCGCAGATGGTTGAGCACAGCGCTGTGAAGCTGTCTGCAGCCTCTGCAGTGCAGTTCAATCCCGGCTAGATGGTGAGGGTCCCACATGGCGAAGCAGACCTCTCCTGTCTCACCTGCTGCTCCCCTCAGCAATGTACTTCTTCAATCTGCCTGTTCTGTTCCCCGCTCTGTCTCTGGTGAATCCTCTCACCCTCCCGCTTGTCTGACCTGTATCCCAGTTCTTGTATGTATGAATAAATGAATCTTTAAAAAAAAATAACTGGGACATTTTTTCTTTATTTTTTGCTCCCTGAATAACTTTTATCTAGGCAGCACTATGTCTATCATCACGGCTCTAGCCAAAGGCATAAGACTCGGACAAGCACTTGCTGGGAGATTTTCCAAATCCATGACTTGGGTCATGCCTGGATCTTAAAGCATGGCCTATTGATATAAAAACAAAACAAAGTAGGAAATGTTGTATTCCAAACAAAGAGTGTGAGACTTTAATTGACATAATACTGAGAGTACGAGATTCCCAAAGCAGGTATGGAAATTCTGGGTGCTGTAGGCAAATGCAACTGTGACCAACTATATGAAAAACCAGAAGGGGTCCTGCTGACATCCCAGGGGGATACCCAACAGACAGGAAGGGCCAGAATCCAGAGAGGTTAGAGGGACAGGCTACATGGCTTTGCTTCCAAAGAGCCTGGAGAGCCAGGAGTCCACCAAGAAGGCCGCGCTTAACACTATAAGATGGGCAGCAGCGAGAGCTGTAGGTCTGAAAAAGCCCTCTAGGGAAGATGGTGGGCAGCCACCTAGAGTTCTTGGGCACCAGTTGAAATGAGGAGGTGGCAGGCCTGGGTGAGCATGGAATGAGGCTGATATAGGGGTGGGAGTGGGGGCCAGCCCAGAAGCTGCAAGAGTTACTGAAGAGCCATCCACCATAACTGCAGATGGTATCTTGGAGCCAGTATTCCTTCCATAATCTTTGCACCTTAGAACTTAAATGTTACTCGGAAGAAGGGAAGCAGAACTTTGAATGGGTTGATTTTCAAACATGAAGTGATTAAGAAATCACAAAATGAGACAAAGTTTACCTGAAAGCAATTCAACAAGGGTGCTGCAGTGCAAGTCTTGATTCAGAGATCAACACAAGTTGTAGACAGTGGAGTCACTGACCAGGGTAGTGTGGAGTTTATGTCCTGCTTCTCCACTTGCTCAGGTCATGTGCTCCAGAGGTGGCATGGCCTAGGTCTACCCAGATCCCCACAATGTCCGGCCCAGAATCTTATACATGATAGGGTACAAATATACATGTATTTGTGGCTAAATTATTACCAGAGAGAGTCCAACTTTCATCTTTGTGGAAGTCTGGCCATAATAATAATTAGAATATAGTATAATTTTGGCACCCCCAAAATTCCCTTGTGCCACTCATTTGTAGAAAACTCAGCCCTCAAACTTAATATTTGGCCACCACTGATCTACTCTGTCCCTATAGTTTTGCCTCCTCCAAAATGCCATATAAATGACATTAAATTGAATTATGTAATTTATTGAGTCTGACACCCTCATTCAGCATAATGCCTTTAAGATTCATGTCTCAATAAATTTAAAACATTTTATGTCAGATAAGCCATATTCTCTGGCCAAATGGAATAAAATTAGAAATTTAACAATAGAAAGATATCTGGTAAATCCTCAAACATTTGGAAATGCAGTAACACACTTCTAAATAACCCACAGGTGAAAGAACAATATCAAAGGAAAGATTGAAAAGTATTTTGAACTTAATGAAAATGAAAACACAACATATAAAAATCCAGGGGCTATAAACACAAAATAAGCAGAGAAAAAGACATAGTAAAGATCAAAGAGAAAGCATTTGACAAAATTCCACATCTATTCCCAATAAAAGCTATCTGAGCAAAGTAGGAATAGAGGGGGACTTTTTCAGCCCAATATTATGTAGATGAAAAATCTCCAGCTAACATCACACTAATAATGACAATATCAATGCTTTCCACTATGATCAGGAAAATGACAAGGATGTTCACTCTTACCACTTCCATTCAAGACTGTAATGGAGGTTATATCCAGTGCAATCAGGCATGAAAAAGACATAAAATTCATCAAAATTTTGGAAAGGAAAAAAAAATATTTTCTTTGCACATGATATGATTCCCCTTGGAGAAAATCTGATGAATTCTCTAAAAACAGCTATAGAAAACATAAGTGAGTTTAGCAAAGTTGCAGAATTGAAGATCAATATACAAAAATCAATTATATTTCTACATCCTAGGACTGAAGATCAGACAGTGAAATTAAAAACAAATACTTGAAGCTGCACTAAATTATGATAGTTCTAAAAATAGATGTGAAAGACCTACATACATCACTATAAAATATTCCTGAGTTATTAAAGAACATCTAAATAAAATAAATGGAGAGAAAAACTGTGGTCATGGGTTGGAAAATTCTATAATATTAGGACGTCATTTCTCCTGAAGTTGATCTAAAGATTCAGTGCAATTTCAGTCATAATTCCAGAAGACAAGGATATGTCAAAACTTGTATGGAAAATCAAAGGACCTAGAATAAGGTCCTTTCCAAAACAACTTTGGAAAATAACAATGTTGAATAGTTATCTCTCCCTTATTCAAGGATATTCTAATAAACCTACTTAATCAAAGTGGTATTGCCCTATAAATATCATCTTTTGGATTATCTGAAAATTTGTAAGATTCCATCTTAGTTTATTTATTTAATTTACCTGTATGTCTTTGTGTAGGTATTTCAGTGGTCATTTTTGCAATTATGATATGCATAATTAACTTTTCACACTCTATTCCAACATCAATATATTTTAAAATTTTTTAATATATTTTTTACATCATTCTTCATTTTTATACAATGTATGCTTTCTCATCTCGGGTGTAGTCCCCATGAAGTTCCCACCACCAATTTTCCCGTGTGCCATCACCATAGTCCCTTGTGCTCTTCCCACTCCGTACCCTCTGCAGAATGTCTCTGGTTTATTGTTGCCTGTTGATTTTGATTTTCACTTCATTATAATTAGTTTTTGTTTTCCTGTTCCCATATTTGGATCCTCTACATTTCTCCTATGAGTGAAACCATCCAATATTTTTCTTTTTCTTTTTGGCTTATTTCGCTTCCACATCCATCCATGTTTTCCATCCATATCTCTCTCTCTCTCTCTCTCTCTCTCTCTCTCTATATATATATATATATATATATATATATATATATATATATATATCACATCTTCTTGATCCAGTCATCTATTTTTGGGCATTTGGGTTGTTTCCACAGCTTACTATTGTAAATAGTGCTGCAATAAACATAGGGCAGCAGGTTTCCTTTTGAATTAATGTTTTTGTGTCCTTTGGGTAGATACCTAGGAGTGGAATAGCTGGATCATGTGGAAGCTCCATTTTAAGCAGATTGAAGAACCTCCAGACAGCTTTCCATAGTGGCTGGACCAGTTTGCACTTCCACCAGCAGTATAGGAGTGTTCCTTTTTCTCCACATCCTTGCCAACATTTGTTGTTGCTAGTTCTTTTAATATGTGCCAATCTTACTGGTGTAAGGTGGTATCTCATTTTGGTTTTGATTTGCATTTTTCTGATTACAAGTGATGTTGATCGATTTTTCATATGCCTGTTGGCCATTTGCATTTCCTCTTTGGAGAAGTGTCTTTTTTGCTCCTCTGCCCACTTTTTGACTGGGTTGTTTACTTTGTTTTTGTTGAGTTTTGTCAGCTCTTTGTAGATCTTTGTGATTAGTCCCTTATCATTAGTATTTTGTGCAAAATTTTTCTCCCAATCAGTGGAGTGTCTCTTTGTTTTGGTTAATGTCTCTTTTGCTGTACAGAGCTCTTTAATTTGATGTAGTCCCAGCTGTTCATTTTTTCCTTCACTATCTATGCCTTGGGTGAAGTGTATTTAAAGATGTTACTGAGGTGTATGTCATGTAGTGTTTTGCCTATATTTTCTTCTATATATTTTATGGTTTCAGGTCTTATGTCTAGGTCTTTAATCCATTTTGAGTTGGTGTGAGGTAGTAGTCTAGCTTCATTTTTTTGCATGTAGCAGACCAGTTTTCCCAGCACCATTTATTCAACAAACTTTCTTTATTCCATTGATCCTTTGATCCTTTGTCAAAAATTACTTGTCTGTAAATCTGTGGGTTTATTTCTGGGTTTTCTGTTCGATTCCATTGGTTTGTGTGTCTGTTTTTTTTTTTTTTTTCTTGTACCATGTAATTTTGATTATTATGGCTTTTTAGTATAGTGTGAAGTCTGGCAGTGTGATACCTCCATTCCATTCTTATTTTTTCAGGAGAGCTTTGGCTATTCAGGGTTTTTGGTGGGTCCATATGAATTTCATGGATATTTGTTCTATTTCTTTGAAAAATGTCATTGAAATTTTTATTGAAATAGCATTGAATCTGTAACTTGCTTTTGGTAGGATGGCCATTTTGAAAATGTTAATTCTTCCAATCCATGAGCAGGGGATGTCTTTCCATTTCTTTGTGTCTTCTTTTATTTCTTTTAACAATGTTTTATAATTTTCTTTGTATAGGTCCTTCACCTCTTTTGTTAGGTTTATTCCCCAAAAAGAGATGGTTTTCTTAATTTCTTCTTCAGCTTGATTTTTTTTGCATATAGGAAAGCTACTGATTTTTGTGTGCTAATTTTGCATCCTGCTACTTTACTAAACTGGTTGATTATTTTGATTAGTTTTTCTGTGGAGTTTTTGGGGTTCTCTATGTGTATTATAATATCATCTGTGACTAGTGATAGTTTTACTTCTTCTTTCCCTATTTAGATTCATGTATGTCTTTCTCTCGTCTTATTGCTCTGGCTAGGACTTCCAGTATTATATTGAAAAGCAATAGTGAGAGTGGACATCCTTGTCTTGTTCCAGATCTTAAAGGAAAAGATTTCAGCTTTTCACCATTGAGAATGATATTTGGCTATGGACTTGTCATATATGACCTTTATTATGTTAAGGTTTGTTCCTTCTATCTCAAGAATTTCGAGGGCCTTTATCATAAATGTGTGTTGTACTTTGTCAAATGCTTTCTCAGCATCAATAGATAAGATCATATGGTTTTTATTTTTCTATTTGTTGATGTTTTGGATTACATTAATTGATTTTCAGATGTTGAACCATCCTCGTGTGCCTGGAATAAATCCTACTTGGTTTTGGTGAATTATCTTATTGATGCATTATTAGATTCTGTTGGCTAAGATTTTATCAAGGATTTTTGCATCAGTGTTCACTAGAGAGATTGACCTGTAGTTTTCTTTTTTTGTGTTGTCCTTGTTCGGTTTTGGTATTAGTGTAATGTTGGCTTCATAAAATGTGTTTGGTATTATCCCTTCCTTCTCCATTTTTTGAAAGAGTTTGTGTAGGATAGCACTAGTCATTTCCAAACCTTTGGTGGAATTCATTTGTAAATCTGTCTGTCCTGGGCTTTTTATTTATTTATTTATTTATTTTTATATTCCCTATAAACCCCCTGATTTTGACCCCAATCTCCCCTTTCCCTCCCCCGCAAAGTGTGTCTCTGGTTCATAGTTGTTTGTTGATTTTGATTTTTCTCTTTCTTATAGTTATTCTTTTTCCTGGTCCCTTATTTAGGTTTTCTAGATTCCTGCTATGAGTGAGACCATCCTGGGCTTTTGTTTTTGGGAAGAGTTTTGATTACTCTTTCAATTTCACTGCTTGTAATTAGTCTACTTAGTGTTCTATTTCTCCTTTATCTAGCTTTAGATGATTGCATAGTTCTAGGAATTTGTCCATCTCTTCTAGATTGCTGAACCTGTTTGCATATAACTCTTCATAGTAGTCTCTGATTATTCTTTTGATTTCTGCTGTGTCTGTTGTGATTTCTCTTCTTTCATTTATGATCCTATTTATTTGTGCTTTCTTCCATTTTTTCTTCTGAGCCTGGATAGAGATTTGTCTGCTTTGTTTATTTTCAAAGAATCAACTCTTCATTACAATGATCTTTTGTATTTTTTTCCTTAACTTCTATTTCATTTATTTCTGCTTTAACTTTTATTTTTTCCTTTCTTATACTGGCTTTTGGGTTTTTTTGTTCTTTTTCCAGTTCTTTAAGGTGGGAAATTAGGTTGTTTCTTTGATTTCTTTATTGTTTCTTGATGTGAACCTGTACTGCGATATATTTTCCTCTTATAACTGTTTTTGCTGTGTCCCATATATTCTTTAGAGTAGTGTCCTTATTACCATTCATATCAAGGTATTTTTTAATTTCTTCTTTGATCTCCTCATTGATCCAATGGTCTTCCAGTAGTGTGAGTTTCAATCTCCATGAGGTAGGAGGGTTCCTTGCCTTCTTTTTTGGTTTATTTCTAGTTTGATGCCTTCATGGTCAGAGAAGATGGTTGGTATGATTTCAATCTTAGTGTATCTGTTGATGTTTGTCTTGTGTCCCAGTATGTGATCAATCCTGGAGAATGATTCGTGTGCACCTGAGAAAAATGTGTACTCAGATTTTGGGGGGTACAGTGTTCTATAGATATCTGTTTAGCCCAGGAGGTCTAGGTCCTTGTTTAGAGCTTTAGTGTCCTTGCTTATTTTTTTTGTCTTGTTGATCTATCCATTGTTGAGAGTGGTGTGTTGTAGTCTCCTACTACATACATATTTTCTCTAATGTCTGTTTTCAGAGATGAAAATAATTGTCTGATATATTTTGGTGCTCCTTCATGTGGTGAGTATATGTTGATGAGTGTTAGGTCTTCTTGATGTACGGTCCCCTTAATCATAATGTAGTGGCCCTCTATGTCTCTGTTTACTTTTTTCAGTTTGAAGTCTATTTTATGAGATATAAGCATAGCTGTTCCTGCCTTCTTTTTTGGTTCATTTGCTGGTAGGATTGTTTTCCATGCTTTTACTTTCAGTCTATCTTTATCTTTTATAGTTTACTGTGTTTCCTGAAGATAGCAAAAAGTTGGGTTCTGTTTTTTAACCAGCTTGTGACTCTGTATCTTTTTATTGAAGAGTTTAGTCCATTTACATTTAGAGTTAATATTGATGTTGGTGTCTGTTTAGCCATTTTGTTTGTCTTTTTGTGATTTTATTCCTTGTCTTGTTCCATTCTTCTTATTCATCCCTCTGTTGGTTTTGGCTTTAGGACTTCTTGTAGTATTTTTGGAGTGGGGGTTTAGTCATAATGAAATTCTGGAGTTTCTGTTTGTCTGGGAAGGTCCTTATTCTTTCTTCATAGAGGAAGGAGAGCTTTGCAGGATAAAGTAGCCTTGGTTGGCATTTGTTGTCTTGTTTGTTGACTATGTCCTTCCACTTTCTCCTTGCCTGTCGTGTTTCTTCAGAGAAGTCTGATATCAGCCTGATTGGTTTTCCTTTGTATGTTATCTGTTTCTTCCCTCTTGTCAGCTTCATTATTTTTTCTTTGTCTTGGATTCTTGGGAGCTTTGCTATTATGTGTCTTCCTGTATTTTTCCTTTCCTCATAGAAGTTTGGTGTTCTTCTCACTTGTTCTATGTCTATTTTCAGCTCCTTCTTCATGCTTGGGAAGTTCTCTTGGATTACCTCCTTGAATATTTTCTCTATTCCTTGGTCTCTCTCCTATACTTCCAGGATTCCTATAACTCTTATATTTCCTTTCCTCATGGAGTCAGATAGTTCTTGAAGTGTTTCTTCATTCTTTTTCCTTCATGCTTCTCTTTCCTTTTCTGTTTTGATTCTTTTTATTTCTGTCTTCAAGAGTACTTATTCATCCTTCCAATTCATCTGTTCTGTTTTCATTGCTTTTCCCAGAGTTCTTTAGCCCCTCCACTAATCTTTTAATCCCCTGCCTTTCTTTCATTTCCCTCTTTAGGGACTCAATTTCATTATTCTGATCATTGATTATTTTCCTCTTATCATTCTTTTCCTTTTTGTCTTCTTTCAGTTTTTCATTCATGGTGGTTTTAAATTCTTTATCTGGCAGGCTAAGAAGTTCTTCCAAGTCATTGTTGTTGGGCTCTTGTGGTTGGTTTTCTTTTTGTGGTGTGTCATTCCCCTGAGGGCTTGCTGGTTGTATGTATTTTTTCTTCTCCCTGTTATTTGTTTTCTAATATGTTCTATGCATTGGGACACTGTATCACTGGTACTGGTGGGCAACATTTCGGGGTGCTCCTTCTGGGATGTTGGGAACTGGTAGTCAGATCAAGTCTAGCACTATTGCACCACTCTACAGGGGTGTAGTGATGCTGTGGGTATTTTGATGGATGTCCCCAATGATCCCTTCCCTCCATATTTACTCAGTGCTGGAGGAGGGCACAGTCCCTCGCTTCCAGCTGAGATACAGGGGCTGTGCACTCCCAGTGCACTTCCTGTGCACTCCAGGAGCCAGTGGTGCCAGCATATCCTGCCCCAGCTGGCTCAGATCAAATCCCTGACTCAGGGTCTGCAGAAGACCCCCTCTGCTCTGTGCGCACTATCTTACTGACCCCTGCTTTGTTGTGGAGCCCTCCTTCTTTCAGTTACAAAGATGGGGGATCTTGTGGTCCCTAGCTTCCAGGGATGGTGACTCACCAGGGCTGTGCACTCCTGCTGCTGTCAGGACAACCTGCAGGTGGATCTTCTCTCCCCGCAACTCCCCCACACCCCATTGTCACTTTAAGCAAAGTTCACTTAGAATTTTTCCTACCGCTTTCAGTTGGGCTGATGTTCCCAATATGTAAGCTGATAATCAGTTTTCTGGCTTTGTTTGGTATTCTTATTGTATGTATCTAAAGATGACACACCCAGAGTCTTCACTCTGCTGCCATCTTCCTTTCTCTCTAATATATGTAATTTAACTTCAAGTAAATGTAGAAAACTTCACAATCTCTCTCCCACTGACATTATAGGTGTCTTATGTATTGTATCTACATACATTACATACCCATCAGACAACACTATGATTTTTATTTTTAGCATCTAACATGTTTTAAGGAAGCTTAGAGAATGGTCTATTATATTTACCAAATATTTACCATTTCGGTTGTGTCCTTTATTCCTCATATTCCAAGAGTCCTTTCACTTCCCTTCTGTCTGAAGAAATTCCTCTAACAATTTCTTTAGTGATGGCCACAGATTATCTTCATTTCCCTTCCTCTGAGAATGTCTTTCTTTCAGTTCATTCTTGAAAGATATTTTTATTGCATTTGAAGTTCTGTGCTCACAGTTTTTTCAGTAGTTTAAAATTATTCCTTCATTGCCTTCTGAGTTGCATGGTTTGTGATATAAAGTCTGGTCTTTTGAAGCTATTTCCCTGCATCCAGTGTGTCATTTTCCCCTGTCTTTTATGATATACTTCTTTTCTTTCCCTTTCTTTTCTTTTCCTTTCTCTTCTTTTCTTTCCTTTTTTTTCACTTCACTCCCCCCTCTTCTTCCCTCTCCCTTCTCTTCTTTTCTCTTCTTGCCACGCTACAGCCACCACCTTGGATCTAGCTACTATCCACTAGACTTTTACTATACTGTATGTGCAAGACATATTTCTTATGTTCAGGGTTTAACAATATCTATTTCTTTATCTTTAGATTATGATACATTCAGGCATGAATTTCTTTGAATTTGTGTTGTTTCCGTTTACTTAGCTTCTTGAAACTCTAAGTGTGGAATTTCATATTTTCAAAATTTGGAAGTTCTCACTCATTGTTTTTCAAATTTTGTTTTCCACATTTTTCTTCTTCCCCCTTTGGGACTGTGATGGGATGAATGGTAGGCTTTTAGTATTGCCCTACATGTTTCAGACACCTTGTACATTTTTTCTCTCTGTTATTCACTTAGGATAAATTTTATTCCTCTATCTTTGGTTCATTGACTCCTCTACTCAGGAAATTTCTTTATTTTGGCTACTGTATTTTCCAAACCCCAAATTTTCCAGTTAGTTCTTTTTAGTGCTTTCTATTTATTCACTGAGAAGTTCTAACTTTCCATACACATCAAGAGGTGTTTATATACTTCCTGGAACATGAAAATGTTATTTGTTTTAAAGTCTTCTTAGAATATAGTGTGTTGGGCCTCCCTGGTGGCGCAGGCAGTTGAGCACCGCACTGTGAAGCTGTCTGCAGACTCTGCAGCGTGGGTTCGATCCCGGCTGGCAGGGGAGAAACACACATGGCACAGCAGACCTCTCCTGTCTCGCCCGCTGCTCCCCTCAACAGTGTATTTCGTCAGTCTGCCTGTTCTGTCCCCTACTCTGTCTCTGGTAAATCCTCTCATTCTCCCACGCATCTGGCCTATACCCAGGTGCTTGTATAAATAAATAAATCTTTAAAAAAAAATATCATGTGTCATCTCTAGGTTGACATCTATTTTTGATTACTATTTTCCTTGTGAGTTGATACCAGATGTTCCTAGTTTTTCATATGTCAAACAATTTGGTTTTGTCTCATGGACACTTTAAATATTACTCTGTGGGATTCTAAGTCTTGTTTTTAAGACTAGCCCATGGCTAATCTGGGAACTGAATAGTGTTCTAGTCTGTAGTTTAGATCTCACAGCCATACATGATTTGTTGTATAAAATAACTCTGGTAAATTGGCCTTTAATGACAGGGTGTTAAGGTATGGGAGAAGAAAAACATTCTATAACTCTATGATTAAATCCCAGTCTTTGAGTGAGCCTGTGATGTAAACTTTACAAGTGCTTCTCAATTTCTTGCCCCCTTAAATAGGACAGGATGAGTAGAGGAGGGTGGAGTTGGGTATTTCCTTCCCCCATGTAGAGGAGTAGGTAAATTCCTTCCCCTAGTGATTCAGAGTCTGATAAAACTTCCCTAGGTTAAGCTTTGTAAAAGTTTCTCTTGAAAACAGATTTTACTAAAAACAGTGCTCAGTTATATTCCAAAATTGTTACATTCTTGTCCCTGCCCTGTGAGGCAGCACATAGGATTTCCCCCTGACATTCACTGTGAAAACCTGGTAGTGCTTCTAGAGATAAAACCCACAAAAGTGTGGGTACCCTTCCTAAGACTGGGACCCTCTGGAACTTTGAATTCTCAGACCTAGCCACACTGAGTTTTCAATTCATCAACTGCAGTTCTGTCTTCCTACCTGACACTGGTTCCTTTGGAGGTTGCTCCTGGGCTTCTGCTCTGGTAAGTGGTGGTTATTTGGGTGGGCCCTAACTGACAAATGTCCTTATATTAAATATGCAGAAGAGGAGATAAAAACCATGGAGAGGCAGATATAGGAGAGATGTGGTCACAAGCCAAGGATGACAGCAACTACCAAAGTTATAAGAGATAAAGAATAGATTCTCCTCTAGAACTCAGAAGACATTGTGATTCTGCTGATAGCTTTGTTAACCCAAGAAATAAAATAGGCTGTAATGTGCT
Organism: Talpa occidentalis; assembly: GCF_014898055.3. Taxonomy (NCBI): domain Eukaryota; kingdom Metazoa; phylum Chordata; class Mammalia; order Eulipotyphla; family Talpidae; genus Talpa; species Talpa occidentalis. The sequence continues at coordinate 72,793,407 of NW_023605305.1, read as the reverse complement.
AGAAATAGTTATTAGAGAATAGGAATCATGATCTGGGTCCAACACCAAGAAGGCAACCCCAAGGTGTGTTCCTCTATGGTCAGTTTGTAGTGGAATTTTTAAAGGACTAAATAAGGAAGTGGTCTGAGTTTAGGTCCCTTATGGTGAAACTTTTGGATTGTTTTTTAAGTCCATTTGTCCATGATTGGTTGCTTCAGACAAAAGGCTATACTGTGGATGTCTGTTGGGATAATTAGCAGATGGTCTCCTAGTTGCTTCCTAGTTGAGTGTCAGTTTGCGCCTCAGCAATTACCCAGAAGTATCAGGACAATTGGAGAAAAGTGGAGTTTGTTTGACTGAAAGGAGTTTGCACATTTGACCTCTAGAACTGTGAGAAAATAAATTCCTATTGCTTTTTGGTAATTTGTTACAGCAACCTTTGGAAACTAATACAGCTTCAGGCAACCCATATTGTGGGCAGGTCATCCGGCCAAGTCAGACTCAAGGCAGACTGATGAAAGGTCAGTTCCAATCGGGTGTGGAAAGAGCAGTAGTATTGGTGGGAGCAGTAGCACCATATAAGACCTATAACTGGATAGGAAACCAGTGTCCTCTGGGGAGGGATTCTTTGGAGATCTATGGAGCTACTCTATGGAAGTATCTCTGCTGTGAATATTACTCAATTTAATGTTACATCTTTTGGCGAATTTGTGCGTCAGTCCACATAGGGGACGTCATGCTGCAAAGAATCCTAAACTATTAGCAAATTAAAACAACAAAGATTTATTTCATGTGACACATTGGTAATGGATTTTGTATGAGTCTTGCTCCATATTTTCTATCTTCATGACTCAGTCTGAAGAAGCAGTCACCATTTGAAACACTAATAGTCACCACAGCAGACAGGAGAGAGCTTTCACAGGTCCCACCTAAACAATCACATGCCTCAACCAATTTGCCTGACTCAGTCTACCAAACCCACCCAAACAAGGATGCCAGGAAGTGTGAGCCTATCATATTCCCGGGAAGTAGAGAGCAAAATCATAGTCAGCAAACAGCACAAATGTGAACCAGAAGTCCCCTATCTACTGATGACTTTTCAGTGATCATTCCCAGGGCAGGTCCTGTCTGAGAATGCATTTCATTACTGCTAAATAAAAGGAAAGAAGGGAGGGAAGGAGGGGGAGAAAGAGGAAGGAAGGAGAAAGTTCCTGGCATGTTTAAAGTGCTTTTCCAAACCAGTGCTACTTATGGGCCACATAAGGAGCACTATAAACACATGCTGGATGCAATTGAATTGATGTTCATTTTTGTCCCATCTAACTTTGACTTGTAATCTTTTGTCAAATCCAAGCCCTCAGTCAGGCATAGCCCAGGACAAGACAGCCTCCAAGCTTGAGGTCAGCAGTGAGGTTGGTGATGGTGGAGACACCTGAGCAGCCAGAACAGAGGTTGAGTGCCAGATCAAGCCTCAGTGCAAGGTTCTGTGCCAGGGCTGCTCTTCCCTCTCCCACTCTTGAGGCTGTGCCCCAGTGCCCCAGACATACCCAGCCCTGTGTGCTGAATCAGTGATGCCACTTGTTCTGGTCTGGCTAGCTCTTTCAGGACTGATAGATGCACCCTGCCTCTAATCAGCCCATCTGAATAGAACACAGACTGTGGCCTTGCTTTTGTTTCAGTCTTACCTTAGAATTAGCTATGACTTATTTCATGCTAGTTTTAGAAATCCACTCAAAATGTTTTACAAAAAAGAGTGCAAGTGATTTCAGGTACAGTTGGTTCCAGAAGTCTAAACCCATGTTCTGCTTCTCAGGTTCTCCTCTATTTTAGCCTCATTCTCAGACTTGTTATCCCTGCACGTGCAGCCCTGACAAATGGGCCTAGACAGCACCTACAGAAGAGATTTGATAAATGCTTGAGGAATGAATTAAAGATGGGTTAGCACTCTTAAGTTTATATAGGTTATCATCTTAGCAATTCCAGGAAAAAGAAAGTAACTCTTGCCTGGGTTTGGGTCATATATTTGTCAGAGTAGACTAGACTGTCATGGTAACACATCAATCCTGAGACCTCTTACTGCTGACTCACATCACAGTTCAATGTGTTTAGGAGAGGGAGACTTTGCTTCAAGTATTCACCAGGATATCCAGGCCCTCCCAGTTTGTGACCATTTTCATGCAGGTCTTTAAGGTTATCATAGACAGGGAAAAGAGAATATTTATGTAGGAAATGTATTAAGGTGCAGAATGAAAGAAACATTCGTTACTTCTGCTTGTATTCCATTGGCCAGAGCTGGTGCAATGGGGCAAATCATGGGTATATTATAAGAAAGACAATGGTATCTTGAAGAGAAGTATCTTGAAGAGAGGTTATCAGGTCCCAACCACAAACTTCTGCCTCAGTCAAACTTCTCTCTTTTTTGTCCATGATCATTTTTTTGTCCTCACAGGTAGATTTCTGAAATTTAAACAGAAATTTTAATAATTTATCAGAGGAGCAGAGGTGTAAGTTGCTATTTGGGGTGCCGGATGCCATAGGGCCACTTCTTAGGCCTTGTGGCCCTATGAGGTAGGATTCGCCTACAAATAAAATTAGATCAGTATTAGAGGCATCTTAGTGTAAGTTGTTTCTAGGAATCAAGGGAATTTTAGAGTTAAATAACTGATTTAAAACCCATTATTTTTTTAACACATTATTATTTCACTTCCTTTTGCAGCATCACTGAAGCACCAAGGGCCAAAATGAAGTTCTCTCCCTTTGTGACTTCTGACCGGGCAAGAACCGTAAAAGGCATTTCGATGCACCTTCTGCATTTGTAAGGAGGTCATGTCTTCCCCTCTTCCCAAGGAGCTGAGACAGGAGTACCATGTCCCATCTGTGCTCATCTGGAAGGATAATGAAGTCCCAGATGTCCAAGGGCACTGCAAAGAGCGAAGTGTCCGAGTTTACAGGAGGGAACAGTTGGGAGGTGAAGGGGCACAGCGGAGGAGGCACAGCCATCCCAGGGGTGCTCATCCCAGCAGGTGGGTATCATAGCTAAAACTGGACAAGGACAGCAGAAAGATCCTAGAATGCAAAGCCAAATCTCCCCAAGTAGGAAAGGAAAAGAGCAAATACAAGAAGCAATTGCGAAGATGCAGGAATAAAGTGACCTCTCAAACACCCTGTCCTTAAAAGCTGCTACAATGAGGGGGAAAAAACACATTATTATTGTTTTAATAAGAATCTCACTTTTCCAAATTATAATTGATTAATCTTTTTGTTAACAAATTAGATGTGCATATGCATGTAAAATATTAAGTGTCTTTTTATATGTATATGTATACATATTTTTTATATGCATACATATCCAAATTCCTGGAGGGATTTAAATGTCTTCTTAGAGTTAAGGTCACTACCTTCTTGGGTTTTGTGTGTGTTTCTTTTTGTTCTTTGTTAGGGTCATTTCCTACTTCAAGGTTATACGCAACATTATTATGCGTTATTGTCACTATTCTTTTGTTATTTTTGATGGTTTCTCACTCAAAAGCAAATTAAATCATTTCAGTTTCAACAATGTTTCGATAAAAAGATATACAAACATTATACTACATTCTGGGGCAAGTGAATTAATCAGGCTTTTTATGCCATTAGCCTCTGTGGCTATCACTTGTAGCCTTGATTGTAATGATTTGGAGGCCTTTCGGCACATGGGCTCAGGGCACACATGCCTGATTGTGGACACGTAGGGTATGGGTATGAGCAAGCATCAGTGTGCACACCTGAACCTAGAGGCCAGGGATTTAAGGGCAGCATCACTCAGACAGACTATGGTTACAAGGAGGACGAGAGGTATGGCTACAGAAGATATGAGACAACACGCAAGAGAAAACTCCAGAGACAGCCCAGAGAAAGAACATAAAGATTCGTGGGGGGCTGGGAGGTTCAGTTGCCTGCCTGTTTCCAGGCTCCCTGCCTGGTGTGCTTGTGTGCCTAGTTCCCTGAAAGAGCATTAAAGCCTGAAACATCCACTGAGGGCTCTGGGACTCTCCTTTATCCATCTGCCCAAATCCATATAGCGAACCTGCCCTGTGCATCCTGGCACCAGACAAATCTAAATTTTGGAAACTATAAAATTTCTAGAACATATATATTAATATCTATACAAATGTAATGACAAGAAGGTTTAAAGTTATTTCTTTTTTGACCATGCATTATATTTAACATATCAGTCAAGTCAAATTTGCTGTAATATCTTCCTTCAACATGGAATGAGTAAAATTCTGTGAATTTCCAGGGCCCCCTCTGGAAACTGTTAGCTTAAGGTCAGATCATCCCTTCTTTTTTTACCTTCAAGGTGTTGATCAAAAAATGCATTCCATTTTGACTGCCTGATCTTTAGACAGCTCTTTGTAACTATGTTAGCAAAAACAAAAATATCAGGTTTGCTAAGCTATTCTGGCCATTTTAATATGAGATCTCTTTTTGTAAAAATCTCCTCTCTAGAGAGGTACTTGCAAGTATGAGCTTCATATGTTATTCATGAAACCCATTGAGTGCTGGCAGGGGTAGGAGGGGGATTTAGTATCTGGTGTCTTCTTCGATGCCTTATTCCCCATTTTAAACACTTTTTTTCATTGAGACAAAACTAGGATTGATGTGTCATGGATCAAGGTGTACTGATTTAAGTTGCTAATAGCTATGGCTCATATATAGCTCAGATTCTCCCATAGCTGTTCAGAGTGTGAATGATCAGAGTGTGGGTGATCATCTTCTATGTACCTGCTGGATAAAATTTAGTTATAGCTGTGGTTGGAAGACCTGGTGGGAATCACTGCACATTTTAGGACTTGATCCAAGACACTTTCTAGTGGGAAGGAGCAAGTGTCCCTTTTTTCTTCAGAGTCAACACCTGGGCAGGCCCAGACTCCTAGTCCTGCAAAACTCCTAGGCTTCTCTGTCTTTGGAGGTCAGTTGTTAGATGCTTCTTTCTTATTTTTTTGGCAGATATAGAATTGAGGTTGGGGATCGGCATCCTGGGATCTCTCAGAGGATCATTCCTGCACTTCCTTACGTCCACTTCTAGGGGCTCCCGCCCTAGATACCTCCTGATTGTGTTACAGGGGTAGGGAGAGGGGTACCTCAGAACCCCCCCAAACCTGCCCATTCTAAATAGGTTCTGCCATCCATATCAAGACAAAGCATACTCTAGTGTATAAGACCTTCAATGGAAAGGAACTTGAATACAACTAGTGTGCAAATAGAAAAGGGGAAGAATATAGTTTCCACATCAAGCACCCAAAGTTACCCATCCCTCCATGGGTAAATGTCCAGCCAAGTAGGGTTGGTTAAAAGCAGAGCCACTGAGACCTGAGAGCCTGGAGGGGACCTATAGAAAAAGGGTCAGAAACAGCCAGACAAGTCTGGGAGGAAAAGAATAAAATCAAAACCAAGATAAAAGCTGCCATTGTTAACCCCACACAGGTCTCTCACCCACATCTGTTTCAATCAGTCCAGGACCAAGAAGTAAGTGCAGTTTCATCATGTCTCTTTGCTCCATGTGCCTCCTCCAGGTGTCCTTCTTACTTTCCATCCTGCTTCCTTCTTTCTTCAGTCTCCTCTCCATCTTCTTTTCCTTCCCTTCTCAGCTCTACCTTTCCTTGGGTGGAGAAGGGAATCTGGAACCTCCCTTTTCCTGGGGACCACCTTCTTACAATTGGACCATTCATCCTGGCTGGTGCCCAAGGAAGGAAACTGCCCACAGGCAGCAACTTTTGGCATGTGCGGATAAACCCACCACATTTTTCTCATGGTTCCACTGTTTAAGTGGTAATGAGAAAAACACCAGTTTTGCCCTGCAGTTCATGCTGCAGGGCCCTGTAACAATTCCATGAAAGTTCATTCACACTAAGGGTATACTTTCTTGTCTTTATGTGGCAGATGGAGGACACCATTTTATTTAATTTATTTATTTTTAAATGTTATTTTTCTATTCCCCATACAATTGCAACCCCCTTATTTTGACCCCAATCCCCCCTATCCCCACCCCTCCCCCACAGTGTGTCTCTGGTTCATAGTTGTTTGTTGATTTTGATTTTTTCTTTCTTTAGTTATTCTTTTTCCCGGTCCCTTGATTCCTGCTATGAGTGAGACCATCCAGTATTTTTCTTTTTCTTTCTGGCTTATTTCGCTGAGCATGATCCCTTCCAGCTCCATCCATGTTGCTGCAAATTGCATGAGTTTATCTTTTTTTATTCCATTGTGTATATGTACCACATCTTCTTGATCCAGTCATCTATTTTTGGACATTTGGGTTGTTTTCAAAGCTTAGCTATTGTAAACAGTGCTGCTATAAACATAGGGGTGCAGGTGCTCTTTGGAAGAAAGAGCCTAGGAGTGGAATTGCTGGATCCTATGGAAGCTCTATCTTTAGTAGGTTGAGGAATCTCCACACAGCTTTCCATAGTGGTTGGACCAGTTTGCACTCCCACCAGCAGTGCAGGAGAGTTCCTTTTTCTCCACATCCTCACCAACATTTGTTGTTGCTAGTTTTTTTTTTAATATGTGTCATTCTTACTGGTGTGAGATGGGATCTCATTGTAGTTTTGATGTGCATTTCCCTGACTGCAAGTGATGTTGAACATTTTTTCATATCCCTGTTGGCCATTTGTATTTCCTCTTTGGAGAAGTTTCTTGTTAGCTCTTCTGCCCATTTTTTGACTGGATTATTTTCATTTTTGTTGAGTCTCATGAGCTCTTTGTAGATTTTGGTGATCAGTCCTTTATCATTAGTGTTGTGTGCAAAAATTTTCTCCCAGTCAGTGGGGTTTCTCTTTGTTTTGGTTATTGTCTCTTTTTCTGTGCAGAAGCTCTTTAATTTGATGTAGTCTCAGCTGTTGATCTTTGCCTTCACTATCACTGCTTTGGATGATGTGTCTATAAAGATATCTTTGAGGTGTACGTCATTTAGTGTTTCGCCTGTATTTCCTTCTATATATTTTATGGTTTCAGGTCTTATGTCTAGTTCTTTAATCCATTTTGAGTTGTTTTTTGTGCATGGTGTGAGGTAGTAGTCAAGCTTCATTCTTTTGCATGTAGTGACCCAGTTTTCCCAGCACCATTTATTGAACAAACTTTCTTTGCTCCAGTGCATATTCTTTGCTCCTTTGTCAAAGATTAGTTGACCATAAATCTGTGGGTTTATTTCTGGGTTTTCTATTTGGTTCCATTGGTCCGTGTATCTGTTCTGGTTCCAGTACCATGTAGTTTTTATTATTATGGCTTTGTAGTATAGTTAGAAACCTGGAAGCGTGATGCCTCCATTCCCTTCTCTTTTTTTCAGGAGGGTTTGGCTATTCGGGGTTTTTGGTGGATCCATATGAATTTCATCAATATTTTTTCTATTTCTTTGAAAAATGACATTGGAATTTTAATTGGAATAGCATTGAATCTGTAGATTGCTTTTGGTAGGATGGCCATTTTGTTAATGTTAATTCTTCTGATCCATGAGCAAGGGATGTCTTTCCATTTCTTTGTGTCTACTTCCATTTCTTTTAACAGTGTTTTATAGTTTTCTTTATATAGGTCCTTTACTTCTTTTGTTAGGTTTATTCACATTTATTTGATTTTTTTGTTTCAATAATAAAATTAATGGTTTTCTTGATTTCTTCTTCAGATTTATTGTTTGTGTATAGGAAGGCTACTGATTTATATGCATTGATTTTGTATCCTGCCACTTTACTGAACTGATTGATGAGTTGAATTAGTTTTTCTGTGGAGTTTTTGGGGTTCTCTATGTATATTATCATATAGTCCACAAATAGTGATAGTTTGACTTCTTCCTTGCCTATTTGGACTCCTTGTATGTCTTTCTCTTGTCTTAATGCTCTGGCTAGGACTTCCAGTGTTATGTTGAAAAGCAGTGGTGAGAGTGGACATCCTTGTCTTGCTCCAGATCTTAATGGGAATGCTTTCAGCTTTTCACCATTGAGAATGATATTGGCTATGAGCTTGTCATAGATGGCCTTTATGATGTTAAGGTATGTTCCTTGTATCCTGAAAATTTCAAGGGCCTTTATCATAAATGGGTGTTGTACTTTGTCAAATGCTTTCTCAGTATCTATGGATAGTATCATATGGTTTTTCTATTTCTTTTTGTTAATGTGTTGAATTACATTGATTTATTTTCAGATGTTGAACCACCCTTGTGTCCCTGGAGTAAATCCTACTTGGTCGTGGTGAATTATCTTATGGATGCATTGTTGGATTCTGTTGACAAGGATTTTGTTAAGGATTTTTGCATCAGTGTTCATTAGGGAGATTGGCCTGTAATTTTCTTTTTTTGTGCTGTCTTTGTTGGGTTTTGGTATTAGTGTAATGTTGGCTTCATAGAACATATTTGATAGTATTCCTTCTTTTTCAATTTTTTGAAAGAGTTTGTGTAGGATAGGCACTAATTCACTGCTGAACGTTTGGTAAAATTCACTTGTGAAGCCGTCTGGGCCTGGGCTTTTGGTTTTTTTTTTTGTTTTTGGGGAGTGCTTTGATTACTGCTTCAATTTTGCTGCTTGTAATTGGTCTGTTTAGTTGTTCTATTTCTTCTTTGTCCAGCTTTGGATGATTATATCATTCTAGGAATCTGTCCATCTCTTCTAGGTTGCTGAATTTGTTTGCATATAAGTGCTCATAGTAATCTCTGATTATTCTTTTGATTTCTACTGAATCTGTTGTGATTTCTCCTCTTTCATTTATAATCCTATTTATATGTGTTTTCTCCCATTTTTTCTTTGTGAGCCTTGCTAGAGGTTTGTCTATTTTGTTTATTTTTTTAAAGAATCAACTTTTTGTTTCATTGATCTTTTGGATTGTTTTTTTTTTAATTTCTAATTCATTTATTTCTGCTTTGATTTTTATTATTTCATTTTTTCTACTGGTGTTAGGGTTTTTTTGGTTGTTCTTTTTCTAGTTCTTTGAGATGTTCTTTCTTGCTTGCTGATGTGAGACTGTATTGCTATGTATTTTCCTCTTATTACTGCTTTTGCTGCATCCCATACATTCTGGAAAGTGGGGAGGACACCATTTTAAAGCGTGCAAGCTTGAGGGTCACTGGGTATCCCTTAGTCAAGCACTAACAGGTTTACATAGGTTAGTTACATGCACAAAAATAAAACATAATTTTTGAACAAAAAAGATAACTAGCTAATTTCTAACACTTTCATTTAACCAGAGGAGGTAAGTGATGTCAGTTTGGAGAGGTGTTGGGTTGAGAGAGTGGGGTCTTTGGGTTACCTCTGAGAAAAGTTTTATCAGAGCTCCCTTTTTTTTAGAGATTTATTTATTTATGCCTATAAGAGTCAGGGTGCAGGCCAGAGGTGTGGGAGTTGGGAGGGAGTGAGAGGATTCACCAGAGACAGAGTGGGGAACAGAACAGTCAGACTGACTGAAATACACTGCTGAGGGGAGGAGAGATCTGCTGAGCCATGTGGATCAGCTCCCTGGCCAGGATCAAATTCATGTTGCAGTGGCTGCGGGTGGCTTCATAGTGCTGCAACTCAACCTCTTGCACCACCAGGGAGGCCCAGAGTTCCTCTTTCAGTGGCATGCGGCAAGTGTCCCCATGAGGCAGAGATTTTTTTGGGGGGAAAGGATATCCTGAACAAACTCCACAAAAACAGGTTTTATGGATGCCACCTCCACCCCAGACCAAAGAGATTCAAGACACCAAGGACTACAAATCCCATAATGTCATCACCACCGAAGGGAGGGTTGCTGGGAACTGAGGGTTTAGGTAAGCAGTCAGGTTTGGTGTAGAACCAGACATGTGGGCCTTGGGGGACCTTCGTTTTTTGCCAGCTCACAACGTGCTATTGGGGTTCCAGCTCAGCAGAACTGGTAAGACTCATTCATAAATTTATCTCTCTTTCTCCCTGAGTTATACCTTTCTTCATTTCCCCCTTTTAGTAAATAAACCCTTTATTAACCTTTTTGTGTGTGCCTGCAGTTGAGTCTCATTATAAGTCCCTTATAAGTACGTGGGTGAGGACCCACAATCAGGCCAACCCATTTCACACTGGGGTTGCCCTGTAACAGTTTAGCTATATTCAAAAGGGAAGGATGCTTGCACAGACACAAGAGGGCAGAGAGAGCTGCCCCTGAAAGGGGTATGTTAAAAGAGAGGACTGCCTAGTCATAGGTGGGAAGTCTTGAGAGGAGGGCTCCCTGTGCTGCTTTGCCAAGAAAGGGAGAAGGTTGGTGAAGAGAAGTACCTGCATAGTCACAGGCGGGCAGAAGGACTGCTGCATCCATAGTGTCTTGCACCACTCCTGACTTGTTGGTGTAAAAACAGCCATGCTCTCTTAGGCAGAGACAGAGGCCACCATGGGCCACTGTGAGAAGGTTCAGACCCCTGCAATTCTGGAGGACCACTGATGCCAGGGTGTCTATCTGGGCCTGAAGGTCCCTCTTGGACTGGGACACATCAGTGAGTTCATGGTCTACTTTCTGGGAGAGGGCCGTATACTGTTGCTGAAAAGATGCTGATGCTGGCAGCCCCCAGTCCTATTCCAGGAGCTTAGCCTATGGCCTCCACCAAGGGAAAGGCCACCAGGACCCTATGGACCTGTGGTTTTCATTCACTTGGGCCAGAAAAGGCAGGGGGCCAGATGACCAGTTATGAGGGTAAAGTCAGGCAGGAGAGTGACTATAGCACACTGGCTTATGCTTGCCTGCCCGACACAGGACTAAGTACCAGAACTGCAGGCTATGTATGAGTTTGGAGGGCATCAAGTCCCACTAGGAAGTGGTAGAACTTGGGAGCATGGGGAGGTAATGTTGGAGAACTCTGACAGTCCAGCCACACAGGAGGAGTTTCCCTATATTTCAGGGAAGGGTGAGGGCAAAGGGTCCTGACACATGCCAGGCTGGCAGGTAGCATTAGTATTTACAATGCCTAAATAGAGGGGAGCCCCCAGTCTTACACAAAGCCAGCAGTCTTTACCTAGATTGGGATCAGAGATATTTAGTGTATGATGTGCAGCCTGTAGCGGTGAAAAAACAGTTACGGCAGGCTGGTTCGTGAGGGACTTCCACTGTCTAGCCTGATCACAAGCTGCTGTGGGACAGAGATGAGGGGGCACATTGTTGGATGTGATTGCGGCCTGGTATGGACTTTCTGGATAGTTATTTCTGCCTGAGCACCCAGGCCTGTGCCTTTTAATCCTAACCTGAAAGTCTACCCCTTCTCTCAGCCCTGATGTTGTGGGTTTAGGATGGTGATGTTTACTGGGTTGCTGTGGTTAAGAAGGCAATCATTGCAGGCCCAGACTTCTGGAGGCTGAGCTCAATGGTGTCAGCATCCTATCCAGTAAGGGGGAGGCCGAGGAATTTTTTTCTGGCCCACATGACCACCTACATGCTCCATAATCCCAGGAAGTGAGGCCTCCTGCAGAGGCTCTGAGGAGCTCCCTCAAGAGGCACAAGTATTTGTGAGGAGGGGTACAGTATTGCTGCCAGCCCAGAGGGGAGGTACACTCCCATTCTCTAAAACCTGCCGCGTGGTTACTGAAAGCATCACAGGCATCAAATGTCAGGCTAATGGCCGGTTTGGGGGAATGTATGTGGCCAAGGTGAGCTGTCTCCCTGTTGCCCCATAGGTTCCAGTCTGTGATACACGAAATTCCCATTTGGGAACTGGGGAAACCACAGCTTCAAAGAGAGCCAAAAGGGAGAGTACTGGGAACATTATCAGAGGGCATATTTGGAAAACAAAAACAAAAAACAGAAGTCCTACCACAAGAAAGTAGAGCACAGCTGAGAGCAGTCTCTCCCCCAGGGTCCAATGTTGGCAGGTGGTAAAAGCCAGTCCCAGAGCAAAAAAGAAAGCAGTGAGGCCACCTGCTACCAGAGTCACAGGGTAGCAATGGAGATTCCAGTTGGAGCAGTCAGGCTGCACAGTCCTCAACTTCCACCATGGTTAGACCACCAGGGGCCAGTGTGTGGTTGGTACAGGGCTGGGCGTGGCTGGGAGTCAGGAGTAGCAATCCTTGATGGAGAGTCTCAGGGGATTTACTGGGTTCTGGCAGGTTGTCTAGGTGCTGGTCCCCTCAGGAGTGGCTCGCTTGACTCAGTTGTGGTGGACCCATGGGGCGACACCTGTAACTTTGACAGCAGTTGGAGTGACAAAAAAAGTGTGAGGCCCAATCCAAGTTGGCTGTAGGGGTTCCTTTTTCCAATGTTTGATTCAAACAGAGTCACCTGGCCTATAGGGATGTGTGGGAATGCCCAAGGGGGTTGGTGGCCTCTGCAAAACAGTTCGGCTGATTTTGGTGAGGCCCTCACTCAGGACCTGAATTTCTTTAACTAAACTGAGTTCCCTGATCTGCCTCAGGTCTCTCCTTACCATTGTAATAATGGGAGGGGGACGTTCAAACAGTATCTCAAACAGGGAGAACCTAGTGGCTCCTGGTACCCTAAGGAGCACTGGTGCATGGTACACTAAGGAGCACTAGTAGGGGTAGATCTGCCCAAGGGAGACCTGTTTCCTGACAGAATTTTCCTTTAATACTCTTGAGGGACCAATTCATTTGCTCCACTTTTCCTGAGCTTTATGGCTGGTATGCGGTATTGAGGTTCCACTGAATTCCTAAGATAATAGTCAGTTGGCTGTTCCTTCTACAGTAAAAGCCAGCCCATTATCGCTCCCAATGGTCAGGGGGATTCCATAGTGAGGCAAGATTTCCCGCACAAGGGCCTTGGTCACTTCCTGAGCCTTTTCCATTCTGGTGGGGAAGGCTTCTACCTACCTGGAATAGGTAGAGATGAGGACAAGGAGGACAAGGTAGGTCTTAATCTCAGTAAAGGCCACTTCAATATCTTCAAACGGAGACAAACCAGTACACTGGAATCTTGCCGTGATCTCTGATACTGTGATCTCAGAGATGCTGTGATCTCTGAATGGAGTTATTTTTAGCACATGTCTGGCACCTGGCAGCAATAGTAGCATACAGGTCAGGTAGGTGTGTCACGAGGTAATAGCAGCCAAGGAATGTCTCCAGGGCACTCTTGCCCAGGTGTGTCATTTCATGATACTGTTGAAGCAACTGATAGACCATCCTTTGAGGAACAAAGACCTGGCCATCTGGTAGCTGCCAGCATCTCTCCAATGTGTTGTTTCCCCTTCACTCTTGGCCCATGTCTCCTTCTCAGAATACCCTGGTTCTTTGGGCCTCTCCGGGAGAGGGACAGCCTTTGATAATGGCATCATGAAGTCTAGTGAAGCCTGCCATGCCACAGCCTCAGCTGTCAGGTCAGCTAGCTGGTTTCCTTTAGTGATAAAGTGTATACCGTGCTGGTGCCTCTTGCAGTATATTATGGCCACCTTGGCAGCTCCCAAATAGCTTCTAGCAACTAAAGAATTGCCACTTTATTATTTCTCTTGCCTCCTGCATCCAGGAGTCCCCTTTCTTTAGATAATGCCCCATGAGTATGAATTGTAGCAAGGCATACCAGGAATCAGTATAGGTGTTTACAGCCGTATCCTTAACCTGCCCCAGGGCTCAGATAAGGGACCAGAGTTCTGCTCATTGGGTAGACCATCCTTTAGGTAAGGGGCCCACTTCCACCACATGGTCCGCAGTAGTGACTGTATACCCAGCATGCCCTCCCTGTCTCGTACATAACTGATGCCATCTGTGAAAAGCTCCAGAGGGCTATCAGAAAGGTCAGGATGACTGGAGTAAATCTCATCCAGGACAGCCTCACAATCATGATCTGGCGGCCCATCTTCGGTGGGCAAAAAGGTGGCAGCATTTGAACTTTGCACAACTTTGAGAGTGACCTAAGGATTTTCACACAGAAGCCCCTAGTAATGTGTCATCCTGGCTCTGGACAGCCACTTATGACCTTGATTATTCATCAAGGTAACAACAGAGTTAACTCGACATGGATGGTCTGGCTCAAGGTGAGTTTGTCTGCTTCCTGGATAAGCAGGACAGTGACTGTTAGGGTGCAGAGACAGGGAGGCCACCCTGCAGCAATAGAATCAAGGCGTTTGGAGAGATAAGCTACGGGTCTCTGCCAAGGGCTACCGCCTGCGTGAGGACCCTGAGTGCCATGTGCTGCTTTTCACAAAGAGATTGAAGTTCTTGTTTACATCTGGTAGTCCCAAGGCAGGGCCTTTTTGAGCCCCCAAAAGTACTGATCTGGAGGTTCTCCCCACTTTCTGGCCTGATGTTCTGGTCCTGTCAACACATCATACAGTGGCTTGGCCAGCTCTGAGAATCCTGCAGTATCCAGCGGTGTATTGGCCAGGATGGGGAGGGGGTCGGGAGATGGCCCCCAATCTGTGAGGGGGTTCAGGTTTGCGAGCTGGGTTAGGCCTGCCCAAGGCTGCCACAAGTAGGGAGACTTTTTGCTTCATGTGTCTATCCGCTTCCCTCTGGGCCTCTCAGTCACAGTTGATGAAGACCTTGTTGGTCACTTCCAGGAGCTGAGTCATTCATCCCAGCAAAGCCTTTGAGTTTTTGGAGTTTTCAATGGATGTCAGGAGCAGCCTGAGAAACAAAGACAGCGTTTACAATATGCTGGTTGTCAGACATCTCAGGGTCACATGGGATGTAAATGCAGAAGGCTTTACATGGGCTCTCCTAAGAGTTGCCTGGCGATTCATCCACTCTTTGAGTGCTTGAAGCTGTTTTTGACATATTGGTGGGTTTTTTAGCTCCCATCCGAATCCCTTTCATGAGGGCTTCTTGATATAGATGAAGGGCCAGCCTTCCTTCTTTCGTGTTAAAATTCAGCGAGGTTGGTTATTGGGAGCTGCTTGTCTAGCCAATGCCTCAGGGTCTAGCATTCCAGCCAGAGTCTATTCTGGGAGCCACCTCTGAGCCTCGGTGAGGACGAGGACACAGTGGCACGCTTCGTGTTGAAGACCATAGTACAACCGGGTTTATGTTAATGAGATTTTTGGAAAGCACCTAAGCATAGTGGATGGTTGCCATGGGAACCAACCTCCCTGGATTAACAGAGGTCGGAACTCTTGGTCTCACCCTTGGCCTCTGGGAAGGAGAGGGACTGGAGGTCAAATCAATCACCAATGGCCAATGACACCTGTAGGGGCAGGAAGGACACGGAGCAGGTTCTCTAAGACCCGAGCAGACTGGGTAAAGGAGGAAAGAGAGAGTCCTTGGTGACTTTTGCAGGCTTTTATTGGGATTTACCGGGTACATGGCAGGTAGGGGTTCCGGGGGGCCGGGAGACTGGCAGGCCTCCCAGCCCCCAGCAAGTCTTCACTCTTTTTGGGCTCTTCGGCGTTCTCTCATGTTCTCTCTACTTCTCTGCTCTCCTGCTTCTCCTTCTGCTCTCTTTGCTTCTGCTGGTGTCCCCATGTTGCTGCCCTTAAAAGCCCAGTCTTAGCCCAGGTGAATCCCATCGACATACGCCCACACCCTACTCCGGGTGCCTGCCATCAGGCATGCATTTGGGACCACAGGGTTCCGTCCTCTATCCCAATGGCAGGAGGGCAGAAAAGCCTGATACTTTTACCTTACCCTACAACACCATACACCGTGCCTCAAGCGATGAAGCCTCCATAAAACCCAAAGGAGAGGGCTCAGGGGGCTTCCAGGTTGGGGAACCAGAAGAACTTCAATGTGCCACTGTACTGGGCCCAAACTCCACAGGACCCCCCTCTCTGTGTGGTCTTTCTTCCTTTTCTATGTGGTCTATGTAGTCTTTCCAGAGGAAAAGCCAAACTTCCTACATGACACCTCTGTGGGGTAAATGTCTGTCAGGCTTTTCTGCCCACCCACCATCAGGATAGATGATGGATCCTTGCGGTCCTGAATGCATGCCTGATGGCGGGTACCTGGAGTAGGGTGTGGGCATATGTAGGTGGGTTCACCTGGGCTGAGACAGGGCTTATAAGGGCAGAGGCGCAGAATGGAACCACTGGAAGGAGAACAAGCAAGAGACTGGAAGAGAACCAGCAGAGAAGCAGAGGCCATGAGAGAACGCCAGAGCCCAGTAAAGAATGAAGATTCGCAGGGGGCTGGGAATCCTGGCAGCCTCCAGGCACCCCTGCCTGACATGTACCTGGTAAAATCCCAAATAAAACCTGAAAAAGCCACCAAGGGCTCCAGGACTCCTCTCCTTACCCGTTCTGCTCAGGTCATAGAGATCCTGCTCTGTGCCTTCCTGCACTACAAACTCTCAGGGTACAAATGTGGAAACTTTCAGTTACCGGCCTCCTTAAGGCTCAGGACTGTAACTGATGCAGGGTTAAAACCAGTAATAGGCTCAGCTCACATTCATAGGGAAGGGATCACTCCAGGGTGTGCATAGTGGGAGGGTGATTCATTGAGAGTCATAATGTTACATGTCTGTACTTCCTAAAATATGCCAGTAAGGGCCACCCATTGGAAAATAAGGGGGCAGAGAAAGATGGTCACAGAGAACTGGAAAACATATAGCCACTTATATTGCACAAGGAGAATAAAAACAATCACCTGGTAGCTAGAAGTTGCCACAGAGGCTATAATGTTTGTATCCAAACTGAATGCAAACAATTTATAAAAAGTAATAATAATTAGGTAAGGTCACCCCACAAGAGTGGTAAAACTAAATAAGCACACAGCATAATTAACAGCCCTTCTGGTGCCCCCACGCTCCCCGACCGCTGCTTCTTTACCAATGCAGCTCTGTTCCTCCTATCTCACAGGTAAATGCGATTAAGAATCACCAAATTGAGGGCCTCCCTGGTGGCGCAAGGGATTAAGCACAGCACTATGAAGCAATCCGAAACCTTTGCCGCACAAGTTCAATCCCCTGGGTTGCTGGCCAGGGACAAACCAAATGGTGCGGCAGACTCTCCTATCTCACCCGCTGCTCCCCTCAACAGTGTACTTCAGTCAGTCTGCCTGCTCTGTTCCCCACTCTATCTCTGGTGAATTCTCTCACCCCCTGTGTCTCTGGCTGTACCCCAGCTCTTGTATGCATAAATAAATAAATCTTTAAAAAAATCACCAAATTGCCCCTGCTTCCCGACAGCACCTGATCCAGAACTGCTCTTTTCTCCCTAAAGCCCTCCTTAAAATCACCCAGCACAAGCCCACAATGTACAAGTCCCACCCAGTTCCTACAATCCTTCCGGAATGTCTGCTCTTCTTTTCTACCATCTTTAAGAGTCTCCAGAGTTCTTGGTGGCCTTTGGATGGGGGACTTTGACTTTACTCATTCAACAATACTTAATGTCTGTCTCCACATTCCTTCTGTTTTTATCAATATTCAGGTCTCCCCATCTTCTGAGGTTCTGATTCTATTTCTAGCACTCTGGCCCCATGGAGCCCAGATACAGTAACTGCTGGGATGGGGAAGTACTGCATTAGTGACCAAAAAAACATTTGAAGACATCGCCTTGGCATGTGTAAAGGAAGGAGCTTCATCCAAACCTCACAATTTTCAGGGTCCTTCCTTCCCTTTGCAGGTCTGTTCTCTAGACTGAGGAACTCTCTTTAACACCTCTCAGGGATAGGCTGGTGAGCAGCAACTAATACAGGCAGCAAGGCCAAGGACATTGCCCAAATAGTTTACCATTCACTGTCTGAGTTCTTCCCCCACATGCACAATTGCAAGACTACTCAGGTTCAAAGATCAACAATGATGGGATTTATTTAATAAACCAGGGAAAAACAAAGTTACTGAGGCCAAAAATGCCGTTTTCTTCACCCAAAGCAGTGTCCAATGTTTTAAAGCCCTAAACACAAATGCTCCCAAGATGGCATCTTCCCACTGCTGCAGACACAGAACACATGACAGCCAGATTATAGGCTGGGTTCCAACTCACAAAGACAGCAGAAAACACAATAGGAAATTCTCACTGGAGCTGCTGAGATGTCCCAGCAGAGCACCAGACAATTGACATTCAAACCAGCAGCTTCAGCCAAGCAACCCAACAAATGGCCCCCATTCACACAGCTCAGCATGCTCCAGGACTTTGCCTTCCCTGCCAGGCTGTAACAGCAGCAAATCAGAACAGTTTCAGTCACTCAGCTACTTTCAAAGCCCCTGAACTTTTCCTTTCTGAGATTGGCTGTTGGAGCCTCTCCAAGTCCTTCAAAGTCCGGCACCGGCCTTCAGAAAGATCAACAAGGTGGGAGCAGAAATCGTTGACCCTGGATTCTCTGAAGATCCAAAAACACTGAAATCCTGAACACTTAATCCTGAGCACTGAATACTGGGGGCTGCTTCTGCAGTCCCTTATATTTCTTATCTGAGCCTCCACCCCAACCAATATTTTGTTTGCATTTTCCCTGGGGCTATCCATTCTCAGCACCTCCCTCCAGGGGGCACCACCTATAAGTCTTTGGCTTCAGCCACCTGTTACACAACTAGGTACAGGGAGGGCAGGTTATTGTTGATTCAGGCAAATGGATAAAGGAATCTTGGAGCCCTTGGTATATTTGACAGGCTTTTAATGCTGAAGCAGGAGATCAGGTACACAGACAGACCAGTGGGCAGGGAGGCTGGGCAGCAGGCAGCAACCTAAATTCCAAATTTCTCAGTTCCCACAATCCTCTGGATTCTCAGAATCCTCAGAATCCTCTGGATTCTCTCTGGCTTCTTTTTCCCTTGTCAATCTTGCTTCACAGCCCAGGGGTCTGATTTATATATGCATATTCCCCATGGTCTCTGGCTTCTGGCCTGGATGTCCACAATCACAGGCACATGTGTCCTATGCCCATGGACCCAATTACTTTTTGCACTAACACGATATCATGTGCTGGTAATGAAACCTGGGAGGAAGGCATGCCGCAGGTGGCAGCCATAGAGGCAAGCATCAGGAAAGTGAAAAAGAGCCAGAACTAACCCATTTTCCTTACAGCTGGTCTGTGTGAGTGATGCCTAATGAGCACTTAGGATTTCAGCTGTTAGGAATGGCTCACTTGATTCCTGTAGAATACAAATGATCACTCTGGGGCAAGTGGCAAGAGTTGAACCTTCACTCCAAGGAGAGTACCCACAGCACTGGGGCACCCTGGTCTTTGAGCCCCTCAGACTGCTTCCCATTGTGTTGGGCGCAGCAGATGGGAAAGGCCTGGAAAGGTAATGATGGCAGTCTGCTGGAGTCAGGTGCAGGCTTGTAACATTACTGACTCTCCAGTATCTGATGGGATCCCCCCCAGGGCAGGCTGGGGGCTCAGCCTGTGCATGTGTGTATGAAGCCTGGTGCCAAGAAGCCTGGCCCCAGGCAGCGAATCATCCTCCATTCAGGAGAGGAGTCAGCTGGCAGGGTCTGCAGACTGAGGTCCAGGTCTGAGCTGTGGAAGCCTATCCCAGGTGTCTATTGGGGACAGGACCCCAACAAGGTCCTCTGCATCACTAACCAAACAGGGGCAGCTGCAGGGCTCACAACCATGGTTGTGGCCACCATCAAACCTTTGGTGAGTTGAGGTGGGTGTCAAGGGGTGTGGTGTGGGTAGAAAATGCACAGATTTGGACCCCCATGTCAGCCTCTGTAGGGGCAACCAGGCTCAGGGTGGGCCTGGTAGGGAGACTGAGGGGCCGGTGAACTCCCCCTCCTCTTCCCACCTTGCCCACCAGAGCTGAAAGCCCCTTTTAACCCTCAATTCTGGGCCCAGGTGTCCATGATCATATGTGCTTGTGCCCCTGCCCTTGCCTCTCAACCTGGGCGTCTGTGCAGGTAACGCAAGCCAGGAGTAATCTAGACCACAGGTGCTGGCCATAGAGTGGCAGGAGGGTGGGAAAAAGCCCGAGTAACTCCATTTTCCCTACAGTCAACCTCCTCAGGGTCTTTATCGCCATCATTCTTCCATCTATTCTTCAATCATGCATCATTCTTCCTCAAATTTCCCTTGGTCAGTGTGGAACACTGTACCCATGACCCCCAAAAGCAATGCAGACTGCAACTGAAACTAAAGACCCATGCAAAGCAAGCTCCACATGTGGCCTCTGGTCCCTGCCCAACCCTGGGGATGGATTCCTTGGCCCTCACCCTATTCAAAAGTGAACAGGCCCCTGCTTGGGCTGGGGTCAGCAGCAAATGTTCCTCAAGGTTCAGGGCACATGCCTGGATCCTGGAGTCCACAGGTTTCCTCTTCACAGCAGCCCCTCCTCTCACGGGAGAGAACCTGTGTCCTGTTGCAATTGCCTCCATAGCTCTAGCAAGTACAAATTGAGTAGTGCATCTATTTTGGCACGAACTACACCTGCTCTCACTAGATCCACCCATATTTGGGTATGAGTAACTTTAAAAGGCTGTGACTTTAAGAACCTTGCTTGCCTTTTTGGCATCCTTCTCCATTGCTTAACAACAGCTCAGGACTTCCTGACCGTAGCATCAGCTTTTGGCCTTATCTAAGTTGGCCTTTTGCTATGTCTCCTGGTACCTGGAGAGGGATTCCCCTCAGCCAACCTTGGGCTGCTCTCTTTTCTACCCCTGCCCCCACTCTAACCTGCCCTTGGGGGCCATTACCATGCTGGGCTGAGCCCACCTGGCTGATTGAGCACAGCCACCCACTATGGCCCTGGGAGTGCCAGGAAGCACACAGGCTGCTTTAGGCCACCAACACCCACCAGCCACCCCTTGATTTTCATTTACTGGGGTGTGCAAATGATCCCATTCACCCCCAGGTCCCAAAAATATAGCAGCCAACCTGCCAAAGTTCCCCTGCCTTCTGGTGGAATTGTTCGTCCAAGTCCATCAGTTTTACCTTTGTGCCACAGCTGGGCAAGCTCTTCTTTCTCCCCTGATGAGGCTGCTGCCTTGAGGGTAGTGAGATGCTCCTTGAAGGCCATCTCCTCCAGACGAGATCTCAGGTGTCCTGCAGTATCATCTTGTCCTGCACCTCTTGGGCCCTGCCACCTCCTATGCTCCTACAGCATCTTTAACTTGTCCCACAGCTCCTGGATTTTGGTCATCACCATGCTCCCATGGTGCCTTCAGCACTGTCTTTGACCCATGCAGAGCTGTGAAAGAACACTCATCCCACTGCCCCTGCCTCCAAGGAGGCACCATGTCTGTCCAGTGCCTTCCCCACCATGTATAGAATCCTCTCCACTCGCACTGGGGAATCTGTCTGCCTCCGGCCATTCATAGGCAGGTGCCCATGGAGAGAGGAGGCTGGGCCCTGAGTACTACATGCCGAAGGCCCACCACCCATCAGTCCCTCCTCAGGCCTTCAGAGGGTTCCATACCCATCTGTTTCAAATCCTGCTGTCTTAAGCCACTTGTGGGGGTAAGCATGCAGGCCAGCGTGGGCAGGTAGGCAGGCATAGGGAGGTGGGGTGGGAGGGGAATGGAAGGCAACTGAGCCCCCCAAGTCCTCCAGTGCTCCCCTCCCCGCAATATCCACACTCTCTCTGGTGTTCTCTCTTGGTCTTCCTCTCACAATCTGGGCCTCATCTAGCCTTGCCTCGAAGTGACGCTGCCTTGCATGCCAAAGCCAAGGAGCCCCTTTTACTCCTTGAGTGTAGGCCCAGGTATCAGGTGTCCATATTTACATATATGCACACCCCATGATCTCTGGGTCCATGTGTCAGTAATCATAGGTGCTCGAGCCCCGCACCCACATCTCTCAACCCTGGGCATTTGTGCAGGTATCACAGGTATCACAACCCAGGAGGAATGCAAGATCACAGGTGCCGGCTGAAGAGGCCAGTGGCAGAAAGGTGGAAAAAAGCCTGAGTAACTCCATTTTCCCTATAGCCACCCACCCCTGTGCACAGTTATTGCAGGTCTCTAGGCCTCAATCACCTCATTCAAAAATCAGGCACAACGTTTGATGCAGGGTGCAAAAGCCACATGATGCAGGGTGCAAAAGCCACCTGGCACTCATAAAGCAGCTTAACATTTTGAATGGATTGCCAGAATTTTAACATCAGAAGATGCTTGCCTAAAAATTAGAATTTCTAGCTTTCTTTTTTTTTTTTTTTTGAAAATCTCAGCAAGTGTTTTATTGAGAGCAGAAAGCATGTTTGAAACATGAGAATTAGTTTTTTAAAAATTGAAAACCAAGTATCCATCCCTTTAGTTTCACCTTTAGTTGCTGGGCAATTAACAAGTCTTTGCATTTTCTAAGTTTTCTTTACTTAGTGATGTTTTGCTTTTCATTTACTGTCTCAAACACAGCATTGAATTGTTTAAATCAAAACAATGAGTTGTATTATATGTGAAAATAGGAATCTTTGTCATTAATGGTTAACCCAGAAAAGAAACGCTGTTTGATTCAGGGGTAGAATTCATTAATTGCATAATGGGAATGATATTCAGTCATTAGTAGAGAGGAGAAATATTTCTGGATGTTGGAGAAACTCATTTTTAAAAGTTATAATGTTTTTCAAGTCTATTGTATTACCTGCATTATGGAAATATTATGGTTTATCATCTTAAAAATGAAAATAAACTTTAGTTGAAAATCAGGCTTATACACACCTTTGATGAAGAAATTAACTCTCCATGAATTTCTGCAGGGGTGATATATTATAATTGGGAATCCAAATGACTCCCATTTCAAACCCATTTTTGTGATCTAGGCATACTGGAACTGTTCTTTCTTTTTTTTTTTTAAATTTAAATTTTAAATTTCTAGCTTTCTTTAAAGGTGGATGGGAACTGTCATCCGACCACCTGTAACCTGGAGTCGGGTAGCAGCCACCCCTTCAGACAAAGGCCTGCTTCTCCTCCTAGTTGGCCACTTGTCCCTCCAGTAGGCAGTTATGTCTGGGCCTGGTGATGCCACAGCACAGGCCACCAGGTGACACTGCCCAAGAGTACCAAGCAGGCTGGGCCAAAACAAGGAGGCCCAGGCTGGGTGAGGGGCTCTATCTCTGATGCACCATGACCCAGCTGTAGCCCTTAGCAGGGGTTGTCTCCAGTCCTGTACACGGGCAGTCACCTTCTCGGCCAGCCAGTGTGGACATGAGCAGAATGATGCGGAAAGGGAGACAAATGATTACAGAGGCCCAGAGTGGAGACTGCAGTGCTTGCTACTCAATGTCCTTCAAGTCCAGGTGAGGAACCTGAAATCACAGCAGGGCCTGAGCCCAGGCTACCAGAGAGATGTTTACCTGCCACTTGGCTGAGAGGGAGTAGCCAGGTTGGGAGCACTTGGGATGGAATGACTGGGGGAGCTTTGCAGTTCTGAGTTTCTGGGTACTTGGGTGAGAACTCACAGGCAGGCTTGCTGCAGGAGGCAGCCTTTCTAACTGTCAGGACCATTGGGCCTCAGAGACCTGCATGGGGCAGAAGGGGCATGTCTCCAAAAGTAGAAATGTTCAGGTAGGCCACACCTGTCACACTCATGTTTTTTCCTTGTTCTAAGGTATGTGGGGGCTGGGACGGAGGCTGGAAACCACAGTGCCTGGCTACAGTGAATCCATGTGGTTCCTGGGGCCCTGCAGGAAGGTGGAATGCAGGAAACCAGAGATAGATGGTCAGCAGTCCCAGGCCTCTGCCCTTGGTCTTCCTTATCTAGACAGTCAGCCTCTCTGTCTGGAGTCCTTTTCCTTATCTTCCTTTAGCAAGCTCCTTCAAGATTCAGTTGAAATTTTTCCTTCTCCCAGAAGCTTTCTCTGACCTATGGGCAAAAGAATTCTGTTTTTTCTGGGTGTCCTTGGACATTGTCCCCCTATACCACAGCCAGCCATTCTGTACTATGATGGGTGAGTCACATGGTCATGTTCCCCAACAGGTACTGAGATCCCAGGTGCAAGGATCATCTCCCGTGTCCCCAGTACCCAGACCAAGACCTGGCACAGAAAAGCGCCTGATGTTTCCATGGCTCACAGGGTTGGGTCAGCATGTCCTCTCCAAGGGGCCCACGTGCTTACGGTCCTTGCATAAGCCTGTGGTCCCCCAGAATGCTCAGCCCTGTGGAGTCAGGGCCTGTGTGTAGTGAGCCCAGGGGACAGGAGGGGCCTGCATGATTTCAGAGGGGTGTGTACAGGACAAGTGTGAAGTCATGCTTGTTTATGAGGCTCTGATACAGCACCCGTCATTTCCTCCCCACTGGGCCACACAGAGATACAGACTTCCCTGCTCAGCCAGCCTCTGACTTATTCTCTGGCATCACATACTGTCACTTTCACAGCCCATTTCAGTGGGGTTGATGCGGTCAGAGTTGTTTGTCTGCAGTTTGGATAATGAACATCAGGGAAGCACTGGGGCCTTGTCGGGAGACCCTCCCAGCAGCTGTTGCGGGGACCTGCATGGTTCATGGGCTCTGAGGTACCCCAGCCCAGAAGCAGCTGGCTTCTCTATGGGGAGCACTGAGCAGGCAGAGTCAGGATCCCACACAAGAACTCCCGGAAGGGTCTGACTATAGGGATGGACAGGAGGTATGGCCAGCCCTGCAGTTTCTCGCTCTGCAGGGCACAGAGATGGTGTCCCTAGTAAGAGGTACTAGGGACCAGCCTGAAGGCCTCAGAGGGAGGGAGGGCACACTGAGTCCACATAGCTCAGGTGGGGTTGAGGGCTGTTAGGGGTCCATACCAGGGAAGAGATGGAGCAATAAGTCTCAGGAGTTTCCCTTTTGAGAATAAGAGGGAGCTCCAATTCCACTCCAATCCCCAAGAGCTGACCCCTGAGGCAAACTGCTCTCAAGGACCAGAAAATTGAGAGATACCAGCTTCACAGACTAGTGAGTACTTGCCCTATCGAAAGGTATTCACATCCACAAAGGTAAAACACTTTTTGGTCAAAATGGAAAAATGCATAAACACACACATATAACATAGGCAAATGCACACGTTTGCACACATACACACAAACACTTAGGGCATGGCATAGTTACTTTGTAGCAAGAAATTGTCCTCACCACTTGAGAACAATTTCTTTCGTCTGTAGGCATGAGAAACTAGGCCAAGACATGCTGAAAAATAAGGAATTTATTGTAAAGGTAGTGTGGGGTGGGAGGTTGGAGTCTAGCTGTTCTCTGACTCTTGCTTTCTTATTATTTTCTTATTGAGATATAGTTTACATACAGTAAATGCATAAACCTTAAATACACTAGTGGTGAGTTTTTAATCTATGCACACATCCACAGAACCTCCACCCAAATGAATATAAGGGACTTTTCCATCTCTGAAAGTCCCATCATACCCCATCCTAGTTTATCTGCACCCGCACCTTCAAAGTCCCACTCCCAGAAGTAACCACTCTTCTGTTTTCATCATATGTCATTCTCAACTATTCTTGAATCATGCTGTAGAAACATTCTTTTTTTTTTTTTTAAGATTTATTTATTCATACAAGCACTGGGTACAGTCAGAAGCGCGGGAGGGTGAGAGAATTCACCAGAGCCAGAGCGGGGAACAGAACAGGCAGAAGGACCAAAGTACACTGCTGAGGGGAGCAGCAGGCAGCAGGAGAGGTCTGCGCGCCATGTGGGACCCTCACCCGATGGCTGGGGATGGAACCAGCGCTGCAGAGGCTGCGGGCAGTTTCTCAACCCAGCGCTCAACGGCTGTGCCACCAGGGAAGGCCCAGTAGAATCAGTCTTGTACAAGTCTGTGAGCTTAAGGTTTCATTTAGCTTAGGTAAATTTCTAGAGTGAGACTGCTAGTTCAGAGTAGCAGAGTAGCAGAGTAGCAATACGCTTAACTTCATCAGAAACTGTCAAGCAATTTTCCAAAGCAGTTGAACTATTTTGCATCCCTGCTAGTGATGCTCTTAAGTTCCACTTGACACATATCTTCATCAATACTTGGTATTGTCAGTCTTCTAAACTTAGTCATGCAATGGGGTGGGTAGTAGTATTTGTGATTTTAATTAGTGTTTTCTTGATGACTAATGAAGCTAAACAACTTTTCATATGCTTATTGGTCATCTGGGTACTCTTTTGTAAAGTGCATTTTCAATATTTTTTCTTACTTAATGGATTTTACTATTTTCTTTTTTGATGAGAAGGAGCTCTTTATGTTTTTCAGATAGTCTATATAGTCATGTGCAAAATGAATATTTTCTCCCAGTCTATGACTTTTATTTTCATCATGTCTTGTGGGTAAGCAAAAATTTTCAATTTCTTTGTCACGTTCATCATTTTCCCCAGAGATAATAATTAGTGCCATTCATTGAAAAGATCTTCCTTTTCTCATTGAATTGCAATGAAGTCTTTGTTTGACTCAAGAGACTAAATATGTGTGAGCCTATTTGTGGACTCTGTTTTTTCCATTGGTCCTTGTGTCTGTCCTTACACTGATACCACAATGTCTTCATCACTGTAGCTTTATGGGGAGCTTGAAATTACTTAGTGTAAATTTTCTAGCTATGTCCTTCTTCAAGTTTATCTTAGTTCTTTATATTTCCATATAAATTTTCAAATCCACTTGTTGGATTCTATAAGAGCTTGCCAAAAGTTTCATACGAGTAACATTAAACCTATAGATTTAATTTTTTTTCTTTTTTTACTTTTTGGTTCTTTAATTTTATATTTTATATATTTTTACATTATTTTTCATTTTTGTACAATGTTTGCATTTTCATCTTGGTTATAATCCCTGTACAATTCCCACCACCCTTGTTTGATTCTACTCCCTTCTCTGACACGCACCCTCCCCCGCTACCCCCCAGCCACCTGTAGTGTATCTGCTGGTTGATTTTGATTTTTGCTTTATTATAATTAGTCTTTTTCTTGATCCCTTATTTAGGTTTTATAAATTCCTGCTATGAGTGAGACCATCCAGTATTTTTCTTTTTCTTTCTGGCTTATTTCACTTGACATGATCCCTTCCAGCTCCATCCATGTTTGTGTGAATGGCATGAGTTTATATTTTTTTTTATTGCTGAGTAATATTCCATTGTGTATATACACTACATCTTCTTGATCCAGTCATCTATTTTTGGGCATTTGGGTTGCCACCATAGCTTACCTAATGTAAATAGTGCTTCTATAAACATAGGTGTGCAGGTGCCCTTTTGATTAATGTTTCTGTGTCCTTTAGGTAAATACTTAGGAGTGGAATTGGTAGATCATATGGAAGCTCCATCTTTAGCAGATTGAGGAACCTCCACACAGCTCTCCATAGTGGTTGCCATTTTGCACTTCCACCAGCAGTACAGGAGAGTTCCTTTTTCTCCACATCCTTGCCAACATTTGTTGTTACGTTTTTTTAATATGCGCCATTCTCATTGGTGTAAGACAATATCTCATTGTAATTTGGTTTGCATTTCCCTGACTACAAGTGATGTTGAACATTTTTTTTTTTAATCTTTTATTTTTTTTTAAAGATTTATTTATTTATTTATACAAGCACCGGGTACAGTCAGAAGCGCGGGAGGGTGAGAGAATTCACCAGAGCCAGAGTGGGGAGCAGAGCAGGCAGAAGGACCGAAGTACACTGCTGAGGGGAGCAGCGGGCGGCAGGGGAGGTCTGCGCGCCATGCGGGACCCTCCTCCAGTGGCCGGGGAGCAGCCGGGGATGGAACTGGCACTGCAGAGGCTGCGGGCAGCTACGCAACCCAGCACTCAACCACTGCGCCACCGGGGAGGCCCAATGTTGAACATTTTTTCATATGCCTAATGGCCATTTGCATTTCCTCCCTGAAGAAGTTTCCTTTTAGTTCTTTTGCCCATTTTTTGACTGGTTATTTATTTTGTTTTTGTTGAGTCTCTTCAGCTCTTTGTAGATTTTTGTGATCAGTCCTTTATCATTAGTGTTGTGTGCAAAAAATTTCTCCCAATCAGTGGGGTATCTTTTTGTTTTGGTTACTGTCTCTTTTGCTGTACAGAAGCTCTTTATTTTTTTTTTAAATAATAAATTTTATTTTTATATTCCCCATACAATTGCAACCCCCCCATTCTGACCCCAATCCCTCCCCTCCCGCCCCCCACCCCCCAAAAAGTGTCTCTGGTTCATAGTTTTTTGTTGATTTTGATTTTCACTTTCTTATAGTTATTCATTTTCCTGGTCCCTTATTTAAGTTTTCTAGATTCCTGCTATGAGTGAGACCATCCAGTATTTTTCTTTTTCTTTTTGGCTTATTTCGCTGAGCATGATCCCTTCCAGCGCCATCCATGTTGCTGCAAATTGCATGTGTTTATCTTTTTTGAATGTTGAGTAATATTCCATGGTATATATTGTACAGAAGCTCTTTAATTGGATGTAGTCCCATCTGTTTATCTTTTCCTTCACTATCACTCCTTTGGGTGAGGTGTTTTTAAAGATGTTACTGAGGTGTATGTCATGTAGTGTTTTACCTATATTTCCTTCTATGTGTTCTATGGTTTCAGGTCTTATGTCTAGTTATTTAATCCATTTTGAATTGGTTTGTGTGCATGGTGTGAGGTAATAGTCAACCTTCATTCTTTTGCATGTAACAACCCAGTTTTCCCAGCACCATTTATTGAACAAATTTTCTTTGCTCCGTTACATATTCTTTTCTCCTTTGTCACAGATTAGTTGACCATAAATTTGTGGGTTTATTCCTGGATTTTCTATTCAGTTCCATTGGTCTGTGTGTCTGTTCTTGTTCCAATACTGTGCAGTTTTGATTATTATGGCTTTGTTGTATAGTTCGAAGTCCGGGTGTGTGATACCTCTATTTCCTTCTTTTTTTTTTCAGGAGAGCTTTGGCTATTCAGGGTTTTTGGTGGCTCCATATGAATTTCACTGATATTTGTTCTATTTCTTTGAAGAATGTCATTGAAATTTTTTATTGGAATAACATTGAATCTGTAACTTGCTTTTGGTAGGATGGCCATTTTGAGAATGTTAATTTTGCCAATCCATGAGCAGGGGATGTCTTTCCATTTCTTCGTGTCTTCTTTTATTTCTTTTAATATTGTTTCATAGTTTTCTTTGTATAGGTCCTTTACCTCTTTTGTTAGGTTTATTCCCAAGTATTTGATTTTTTTTCTTTTAATAAGAAAAAGAATGTTTTTTTTTATTTCTTCTTCTTTGGATTTATTGTCTGTATGTTTGATTTTTGCATGTTGATTTTGTATCCTGCTATGTTACTAAACTGATTGATTAGCTTGATTAGTTTTTCTGTGGTGTTTTTGGGGTTCTCTATGTATATCATCAAATCATCTGCAAATAGTCATAATTTTACTTCTTCCTTCCCTGTTTGGATTCCTTGCATGTCTTTCTCTTGTATTATTGCTCTGGCTAGGACTTCCAGTATTATACTGAAAAGCAATGGTGAGAGTGGACATCCTTGTCTTGTTCCAGATCTTAATGGAAGTGCTTTCAACTTTTCAACATTGAGAATGATATTGGCTATGGGCTTGTCATATATGGCCATTATGATGTTGAGGTATGTTCCTTGTATCCCAAAAATTTCAAAGGCCTTTATCATAAATGGGTGTTGTACTTTGTTGAAAGCTTTCTTGACATCTATTGATATTATCATATGGTTTTTATGTTCCTTTTTGTTGATGTGTTGGATTACATTGATTGATTTTCAGATGTTGAACCATCCTTGTGTCCCTGGAATAAATCCTACTCAGTCGTGAATAATCTTATGGATACATTATTGGATTCTGTTAGCTAAAACTTTATTGAGGATTTTTGCATCAGTGCTCATTAGAGAGATTGGCCTGTAGTTTCGCTTTTTGTGTTGTCCTTGTTTTGTTTTGGTATTAGTGTAATATTGGCTTCATAGAACATGTTTGGTATTATCCCGTCCTTCTCAATTTTTTGAAAGAGTTTGTGAAGGATAGGCACTAGTTTGTTTCTGAATGTTTGGTAGAATTCATTTGTAAATCCATCTGGTTCTGGGCTTTTGTTTTTGGGGAGGGTTTTGATTACCACTTCAATTTCACTGCTTGTAATTGGGCTATTTAGGTGTTCTATTTCTTCTTTATCTAGCTTTGGGTGATTGTAAAGTTGGAGGAATTTGTCCATCTCTTCTAGATTATTGAGCTTGTTTGAATATACCTGTTCATAGTAGTCTCTGATTATTCTTTTGATTTCTGCTGTGTCTGTTGTTTTTTCGCCCTTTCATTTGTGATTCTATTTATTTGTGCTTTCTCCTGTTTTTCCTTTGTGAGCCTGGCTAGGGGTTTGTCTATTTTGTTTATTTTTTCAAAGAACCAACTTTGGTTTCATTGATCTTTTGGATTGTTTTTTTAGTTTCTATTTCATTTATTTCCTCTTTGATTTTTATTATTTCCTTTCTTCTACTGGTTGTGGAGTTTTTTGTTGTTCTTTTTCTAATTCTTTGAGCTGTGAGATTAGGTTGTTTCTTTGAGTTCTTTCTTGTTTCTTGATGTGAGCCTGTATTGCTATATATTTTCCTTTCATTACTGCTTTGGCTGCATCCCATACATTTAGGAAGTTGGTGTCCTCCTTGTCATTCAACTCAAAGAATTTTTTAAATTCTTCATTGATCTCTTCGTTAGTCCAGTGGCATTCCAGTAGTGTGGGTTTCAATTTCCACGAGGTGGGAGGGTTCCTTGCCTTCTTTTTATGGTTTATTTCTAGTTTGATGCCTTCATGGTCAGAGAAGATGGTTGGTTTAATTTCAATCTTGGTGTATCTGTTGATGTTTGTCTTGTGTCCCAGTATGTGATCAATCCTGGAGAATGATCCATGTGCACCTGAGAAAAATGTGTATTTGTGGTGCAGTGTTATTTAGATATCTGTTTAGCCCAGGAGGTCTAGGTCCTTGTTTAGAGCTTTAGTGTCCTTGCTTATTTTTTTTTCTTGTTGATCTATCCATTGTTGAGAGTAGTGTGTTGAAGTCTTCTACTACATATGTGTTTTCTCTAATGTCTGTTTTCAGAGATGAAAATAATTGTCTGATATATTTCAGTGCCCCTTCATATGGTGAGTATATGTTGATGAGTGTTATGTCTTCTTAATGTACTGTCCCCTTAATCATAATGTAGTGACCCTCTATGTCTCTGTTTACCTTTTTAGTTTAAAGTCTATTTTATCTGATATAAGCATAGCTGTTCCTGCCTTCTTTTTTGGTTCATTTGCTGGTAGGATTGTTTTCCATCCTTTTACTTTCAGTCTATTTTTATCTTTTGTAGTTGAATGTGTTTCCTGAAGACAGTAAAAAGTTGGGTTCTGTTTCTTAACCAGCCTGTGACTCTGTATCTTTTTATTGAAGAGTTAAGTCCATTTATATTTAGAGTAATATTGATATATTGGTGTCTGTTTTGCCATTTTGTTTGTCTTTTTGTGATTTTATTCCTTGTCTTTTTCCATTTTTCTCATTCATCTCTCTGTTGGCTTTGGCTTAGGACTTCTTGTAGTATTTTTTGGAGTGGGGATTTAGTCATAATGAAATTCTGGAGTTTCTGTTTGTCTGGGAAGGTCCTTATTCTTTCTTCATAGAGGAAGGAGAGCTTTGTAGGATAAAGTAGTCTTGGTTGGCATTTGTTGTCTTGTTTGTTGACTATGTCCCTCCACTCTCTCCTTGCCTGTCGTGTTTCTTCAGAGAAGTCTGATATCAGCCTGATTGGTTTTCCTTTGAATGTTGTCTGTTTCTTCCCTCTTGTCAGCTTCATTATTTTTTTCCTTGTCTTGGATTCTTGGGAGCTTTACTATATGTGTCTTGCTGTATTTTTCCTTTCATGGAAGTTTGGTGTTCTTACTTCTTGTATGTGTTTTCAGCTCCTTCTTCATGCTTGGGAAGTTCTCTTTGAGTATTTCCTTGAATATTTTCTCTATTCCTTGGTCTCTTTCTTCTCCTTCTGGGATCCCTATAACTCTTATATTTCCTTTCCTCATGGAGTCAGATAGTTCCTGAAATCTTTCTTCATTCTTTTTCCATCATACTTCTCTTTCCTTTTCTGTTTTGGTTTCTGTGTCTGTTTTTATTTCTGTGTCTTCAATAGTACTATTCGTTCTTCCATTTCATCTATTTTGCTTTCATTGCTTTTCCCAGAGTTCTTCAGCTCCTACATTAATCCTTTGATCTCCTGCGTTTCTTTCACTTCCCTTTTTAAGGACTTGATTTCATTCTTCTGATCCTTGATTGTTTTTCCCATATCATTTTCAACTTCTTTCAGTTTTTCAATCATGGCTATTTTAAATTCTCTATCAGGAAAACTGAGAAGTTTTCCAAGTCACTGTTGTTGCAGTCTTGTGGTTGATTTTCTTTTGTGGTGTATCCTTTCCCTGACTGCTTGCTTGGTTGCTTGTTGTTTTTTCTCCCTGCTGCTTGTTTTCTGATTTGTCCAATGTGTTGGGACACTGTGTCACTGATAATGGCTGGCATCTCTTTGGTGAGCTCCTTCTGGGATGTTGGAAGCTCTGAATGTGGGGACAGCCCTTTCTCAGTTCCACGCAGTTTTGGTGAGGTAGAGACACAAAAATCCCTGTCTTACAGAAGGCGCATCTAGGGGGTTCTACCCTGCGCGCATAGTATGCTCTGGTGGTAGCTGGATCCCCCTTCTGGGCTCCATTTCTCAGCAGTCGTGGGGCCTGGCTTGTGCAGGGTTTCAGCTCACCTCTGACTGTGGGGACAGCCCTTTCTCAGTTCCACACAGTTTTGGTGAGGTCCAGATGTGACCCTCCCTGTATTAAAGATGACGTATCTCTATCGATTTAATTTAAAGAGAATTTATACCACAATCCATGAATATGTTATACCTCTCATATCACTTTGGCCTCCTTCTAGTGGCAACTCATCTGTTCTCTCTCTCAGCCATCATGTGCATATTTTTGATCAAATTTTGAATAAAGTCAGTCTGATTGATCTATTTAACACCACAATCTCCCTAAGCCCAATTTTCCTTGAATCTGGGGAACCAACTTGATCCCTTAACCAAGCACCACACACTCCTCCTTCTCTAAAAAGGTAACCTCAGATATTTATTTCTGCATAGGAAAGAAGAAATCTGTGTGGCAGCCACTGTGACTGACATGACTGCTACAGTTCTATGGTGGGTTAAGTGGTATCCCCCTAGAATATATGTCTACCTACAATGTAATCTTAAGTGAAATAGAAACTTTTGTATTTGTAACTAAGGTACAACCCTTGAGATGAAATCATCTTGGATTAGGGTTAGTCCTAAATCCAGTGACAGGTAGCCTTACAATGAAGAAAAGAAGGCAGAGAGAGAAAGAGAGAGAGAGAGAGAGAGAGAGAGAGAGAGAGAGAGAGAGAGAGAGAGAGAGAGGGAAAACGTGGAGAAAAGAGACACACAAGGGAGAAAGTCATGTGCAGAGAGGTCACGATTGAAGTGATGCATTTACAAGCCAAAGAATGTTACGGATTTCCCATAGCCACCCAAAACTGAAACAGGCATAGGATGGATGATAGGACCTTCACAGATGATAGGACCCAAGTTAGCTGACACTTTGATTTCAAAGTTTTGGCCTCTAGAACAATGAGAGAATAAATTTCTATTGAAAGTCATCCATATTGTGGTAATTTGTTAAAAAAAGCCCGAGGAAACTAATAATTCATAGACATAGTCACTCTGAACTGGATGATTATAGCTATTGCACCTGTTTTGAGTGTAAGAACTGCTGGCAGAAACTCCTCCCTTCTTTACAGCACACCTTCTCTAAACTGTGGAGACTGTGCCTGAACATTAATGGCATCATCCTTATAGTGGGTCTCTTCTAGTGGTAAATGGAAGGGTCTAGTCAGTTTCTTCACTCATCTGTATCCTGTTCTCCAGAGTAGGAGAAAAAGGAGGGGAGGTAGATGTACTGTTTTTATTTGGGGTGATGCCCTCTGGATGTGGCAAATATCCAAATGTTAATTCTTTCCCTGGCTGAGCACTTCTCGGGTTCTCTCAGTACCCCTGATAGGAATATCTGGCTACAGTTTCTTTATATGGGCAATATTTATTTGGTTGACTGAGAAAGGCCCTCTGCTGCTGATTTGATGGTTCACACTGCAGACACCCTCTTTGGTCTTGGCAACTCAAGGCCAGCCACTTTGCAGAGATCCAGTGGCCCTAGGATTCTTACTCATTTTGCTGTGCCAGACTGTAAATACAAGCTATTCCCAACATGCTGTTTTAGTTAAAGTGACTTTAAAACAAGATTTAACATCTGGTAGATCAATTCTCCCCAGTCATTTTATTAATTTCCTAGTGTACTTACTTTTTTGCTGTAAACTTTTAAATCATTTGTACAACTCCTGATCTCCCTTCTCATCTCTTTCCCTTCTCACCCACCCCCAAAAGTCAAACTGTATAAAATTTATTTTCTAATTTGAGGAAAGTGACTTTTTTTTTTACTCTTTTTTTTTTTATATTCCCCATGAGGAAAGTGACATTTTTAAGGCATTCTGTTTTCCCAACCTAAAATGTAAATGTTTTCTATTTGTCAAACTTTTATTTTGGGCATTTCCATTCAGTTTCATAGGTTTTCTCATCAGTATCTTTCTTTTTAAAATTATTTCTAAGATTTTATAGTTATTGTGAATTTATTTTTTGGTTTTCATTTCTAGGTGTTTTAGAAAGAATAGATATTACTTATATATAATACTTTCAACCATCATAAATTATCTTATCAATCCTAATACTCTGTTTCCAAAAATATTTTGACCATCTAAATATAATTTTGTTTACAAATAAAGATAATTTTGTATTTTCCCACCCCCAAGTATAACCAATTAATCAACTGTTTTATATTCTGGCACTATTTTTTTAAGTTAGGACTTTTAAAATAGTCTGGAACTTGGGCCTCCCTGGTGGCGCAGGCGGTTGAGCGCCACACTGTGAGGCTGTCCGCAGTCTCTGCAGCGCAGGTTCAATCCCAGCCAGCTGGCGAGAATCCCACATGGCAGGGCAGACCTCTCCTGTTTCGCTGGCTGTCCCCTCAGCAGTGTATTTCATCAGTCTGCCTGTTCTGTTCCCCACTCTGTCTCTGGTGAGTCCTCTCACCCTCCAGCACATCTGGCCTGTACCCCGGTTCTTCTATAAATAAATAAATCTTTAAAAAATTGTCTTGAACTTAATGGTGATGGCAGACATACACTTTTTGCTGGCAATTTTAATAAAAGTGATTTCCGCCTATTAAAAATTACATTGATTTTGGTAAAAGTCTTAGTTAACATTTTCTCTTTTTATTTTATTTGTAATTTTAATTAGGAATGATTGCTAAATTATATGAAATGTCTTCTAGTATATCTTGACATAGCCACATGATTTTTATCCCTTAGGCAAATATGTTGATGTTCTCTGAATAACTTCATTTTCAGAATAAGAATTTTTTAGTCACTACACATATAAATTATATTTATAATATATAGCTTTGTATGTGAATATATATAATATATAATGACCAAATAAGGCCTATTTCAAAAAGTTATTCAATATTAAAGAATATGTACACGAAAGCATTATGTATATACCATATATCATTTATATATGAATATATACATATATTATTATACACATGTATTTATATATTATGTAATATATATAACTGGTTTCAATTTTCTATTTCCTACAAACCAAGTGTGATCATTAAAATAAAGTAAAAATCAAATGAAAGTATTAAATTATAATCATACACTATTGTCTTTGGACGGCCTTAGAGTATAGCAGTTAGAGCACATACTTGGGGGACAGCCTCAATGACTATAAATGCCAATGTGCTCAAGTGACAAGCTACAGTCCCTACCCTCATTAGCAGATGGAGGTGGCCAGTGAGATGTAGGTGGAAGTATATATGGGTCTTTTGAGAAAGCCTGCCTTTTCATATTTCTGTTCCCTACCTCTTCTCCCTCTTCTTTCTATCTAGACACTAGGCCTAAAGGCTAAAGGCCCAGCAGCCACTTTGTGACCTTGAGGACCAGTGCTATATGGTAGAGCAGGAAGGTGGAAGAAACCTGGGTCTTGGTGATACCATGGAGCCACCCCACCATAGTTCTTAGATCCAGGCTACATTGACATGAGACAGAAATGCCTTCTGTCTTATTTGTGCCTCTATCATTTCCAGAATATCATTTCCACTGTATTAAGAGCCATGCTCCTCTGGGAGCCCCCAGGCTATCCAAGACACTGGGTCATCTTTAAGAAGTTTCCCCCAAGGGCGTCCCCAGTGGTGCAGCGGTTGAGCGCTGGGTTGCGAAGCTTCCCGCAGCCTCTGCAGCGCCAGTTCGATCCCGGGCTGCTCCCCGGCCACCAGAGGAGGGTCCCACATGGCGTGCAGACCTCTCCTGCTGCCCGCTGCTCCCCTCAGCATTGTACCTCGGTCCTTCTGCCTGCTCTGCTCCCCGCTCTGGCTCTGGTGAATTCTCTCACCCTCCCGCGCTTCTGATTGTACCCAGTGCTTGTATAAATAAATAAATAAATCTTTAAAAAAAAAAAAGGAAGTTTCCCCCAACACCCAAAAACTAGCCTTCTTGGGACTGAAAGACCACTGAACGTCCTCAAATCTATCAATATGCAACTCCTCTGTGTTCATATCCCTGCCAACCAGACCCCCAACCAAGACCAGTGAGCACCTCCCTCCCGAAAAGTGTGGCCTCATTTCAAAAACTGCTCCCAAAGTCAGAGTTTCTTCCCTGAGGTACAGGACAACACACTGTCCATCAGGAGTCAGAGCCACTGGACCCAGGAAGCTCAGCACATACCAGAACAGGGGCACTTTGTATGAGCTCTCCAAATTTCCTGTGTCTTCCTGTTTGGTGTTTAAAAACCCTGGGCAGATACCCTTTCCAGAAAGCCTAAGTGTTTGGGGCCTTCTATATTTTCTCTCATTCCCAGATGCCCCCACAAACACAGGTGGTTAGCAGTTTAGCTCAATCTCCTCTCTTACAGAGATACCCTCTTTCCCTGTGGAAACATTGATCCTCACTTAGACAGTGTCTTCTCCCCATCTCATGTTCCCAACAGTACTTGCCCTGCCCTCCACTTCTCAGAAACAGTTTCTGCTTCACCACATTTCACATTGTGGCCCACATTTGTCTCCTGGTTCAGAAGGGCAAAATTCTCTCAGTTAGGAGCCTTTAGGGTTCATATGGCATAAAATCATATCAAACTGAATGAAAAGGCAAAGGGAATGTATTGGATCATGTTGAAAATTCCAGGTATGGGCTTCAGGTGAAGGCTGCTCCAGCTGCTTAGGCAATATCGCCAATTATCCAACTCTTCTCTCTGATCTTCCTTCCATGGTGATAGCATCTTCCTGGTTGCCCCAGTTACAGAAGGTTCTTCTGTCATGTTAACAAAACAGTTATGACATTTCTAGACTCATTAACTTTCCCCCCAGTGGCTTCTTCTAGAGTTTCCAATAAAGAAAGGAAAGGTTACATGCCAAGGAATCTCAGGAAACAAACCATATTGCATTGGCTCTGGTTGCTCAACAAATCATCTTAATAGCACCTTCGTTGGAATGAAAGTCATCTTGGCTTTCCTTTGGAGAACAATTTTCCCTCCTATGGTCAAAGAGGACTGAACTCACAAACAGAGACAATTACAGGTAGTCAGCTACAGCCCCCTCCCTTACTTCAGAACCCAGGGGCTCATTCCTTCTCCCTGGCTTTATTTGGAGCAGGAGCCTGAAGGCAGTGGAGGGAGAAGGCCTTGGGGACACTGGAGTCCTACAGTATAAATGGGGGAGGGGACCAACACTGGAGGGATTGATATCCCAACTACAAGCTCTCCCACCTCCCAGAGGCTACAGCCCAGGGCCAAAACTAGTCCTTAGAAGGAGAGAGAAGGCAGTGGAAATTGTTTTTAGAGAGAAGGACCTGTGGGCCTGATGGCCATGGTAGAATCAGAGGGTTTTCCAGACTAGGCCTTGAAGGAGGAATGAGAAGAGTGTTCTTCACAAAGGCCGGAACCTGAAAAGTCGGGATGCAGGAACAAGCAGCAGAGGCCTGGCTGCAGGATGGGCAGGGCAGGGCCACTCTGAGATCACATGTGACAACAGGCAGCGTCAGCAGGGGAGGGGCACTGGGTGGGCCTGGGGAAGACTCATCCGGATCTTTCTCACCAGAGACTATGTCCTGACCGCTTGACCCTTTCTTTTCCCTCCCAACTGACCTGTCTCTCCCCTACTCCCAGCCCTAGCCCTGCCAGCCCTGCTCCTACTGCCCTGCTCGGTCAGGCTATTCAGCTGTGCTCCAGCTGTGCTCCAGGCTACATATGAAAGTCATTATGGACAGTGGGGTCCTCCTGCTGTCTGCACCAGCCAGGAAAGCAAACAGTTTGGGAGGCATGAAAGGGTCCCCTGTCCTGGATCAGGAAGGAGCAGGAGGGAGATATGATAGGACATACAGATTTTGGGGGCTGTGGGTTCTTTGCAAAGGAGAAGGGGCCTGAGTCAGTCTCTAAAGGAGTGGACAGTAATGAGGGTGCCCACAGGCCACCCTGGCCATGGCTCTGGGAAGCGAGCACAGCCATCCTCCCCTCACAGAGGGGACTCTAGGCTCAGAGGATTAAGGAACTTCCCCAGGGGACTTGATTGAGGCAGAGAAGAGCTCTGCTGGCCTTCCTGAGGTACTGAGGCACTTGAGGAAGCAGTGCACCTTTGTTCCCAGGGCTCACTGAACTGTCACCACCACCTGGGGTACTGTTAACCCATTTTCACATGGGAAGCCAGAACTCAGAAAGGAGATCACCTGCGTAAGGTCCCAAGCCTGGGACTCCAGCTACAAGAGACCTTGGCCTCAAACTCCCTAGACCTGGGAAGGGTGGGGAGGGGCACAGTTGCGAGTGTGTTCTTGCAGACCCTCCTCTGATAACCTAGAAGAGGTTGGGGTGAGGCCAGTCGGCCTGGTTTCAGAGCAGACAGGAATCCCCAGGCCCGCCCCGGGTACTGGCTGATTTCTGCAGCACATTCTTGGCAGCACCTTGTTCCCATCCTCCCCGACCCTGGGAACCTCTCCCAGTGCCCTTCCGTTCACGTTCACAAGCACGGGATGCAGACTTGGGGGTGAAAGGGCCAGGTGGGCAAAGCCAGCTCAACATAGTTTCTCTTCTTCCTCCAGAAGAGTGACGATCAGATGTTGGGCTCCTCATCCCAGAGGGGAGGGGTTTGGCCTAGTCAGGGGCTCAGCTGGAAAGAAAGCACACAGCATCCTCAGACACAGGACCTTTTCCACTTCAGGGACTTGCGGTTCCAAGCTTAGACTAGTCTCTGTGTTCATCTTTGAGTTTTTGGCAAGGCCTGGCATCAGGTGTCCAGGGCAGGAGGCTTCACACTTGTCACCAGGATGGATCCAGGGTTCTCTGAGCTGCTTTCCTTGCTGCTCACTGACATTCACTCTGAAAAAGACCTTTTAAAATTCTTGCTGGATTTTATCATTACTGTTTCTTCTATTACTTTAATGGATTGTAGTGAACCAAGCTTTCATAAAAAAGAAATGCAGAACGAAAACGTTATTTTAAAAGATGTGTCCCTGATTTGGTTATTTGGAGTCTTGCCTAAAATGGAGCACAGGAAAATCATTCAATAGTATCTGAGTATGTAAACAGACAGAATCTCCCTTTTCTTCTATTGTAGAATAAAAAATCAAAAATGCAAGATTTGATCTAATCTTGAGGAAAAGCTGTACAGAAAGACTGCTACAGATCAACATGGGATGGGTCACTCAGACTTGGCAGCCAACCAGGTGCTGCAGGCCTGGGGTGTGTGGGTTTCTACCCCTACAGCCTCAGGTGGGCTTTAGGGTCTCCTGCCCTCCTGCCACCCCAACCCCACAATCTTCAGTCAGCATGTTCTTTGAGCAGCAACTAGGTGTCAGGCACTGTTGGAGAATCAGGGGCCACAGCAGTGTACAAAAGAGACAACGGTTCCTTCCCTCATGGACCTAACATTCTTGCGAGGGAAGCAAACAAGGGGCCGATGTTAAGGAGAGCTCTGGAGAGAGCTGCAGCCAGGAGATGGGGCGGGGGAGGCGGAGATCGGGACGTGGGTGCAGTGCAGTGTCATTGAGCATGATGTTAAGGGAGTTTCATTGAGAAGGTGACCGTGCAGCAAGAGGTGACAGGAGTCTGAGAATTCTGGAGTGGGGGGAGAGACAGCTCTAGGCAGAGTCAACAACATATATAGAAACAAGTGTGGCGTGTTCCAGAAATATCCAGGGGGCTGGGCATTCTGCGACTGGAGTAAAGAAATGAAGGGGAAGTGGGGGAATGGAGGGAAGTGACTTGAGATAGTAGCTCTGATCAAAGAAGGGGCAACCAGGCTTCCCCCCGAGGCTTGCCTACATCCCAGTACCTGTGAATGTAACCTGATTTGGAAGAAGAATGCAGATATAATTTCTCAGGTTCTCAAGATGAGCTCATCCTGGATTATCCAGGTGGGTCCTAAACCCAATGGCAAGTGCCCTTGTAAGAGACACAGAGGAGAGACATAGACTCAGAGGAAAAGACCCTGTGAGGACAAAGGAGAGGAGGAAGTGATGCTGCCACATGCCAGGGGTGCCTGGGTCAGCAGGAGTGGGGAGACGCATGGAAGGACCTTCCTCTAGAGCCTTGGAGAGGGAGCGACCCTGCCAACAGCCCTGTTGACCCAGTGAAACTGATTGAGGACTTCTGGTCTCCAGGACTGTGGGAGACTAAATATGTGTAGCTCTAAGTCACCCATACGTGGTGATTTGTTGTGGCAACCACAGGAAATGAATACACCACTGGAAGGGGCCAGGATGAAAGCGGGGAGAGTCACTCTGAGACAGTCACCCAGTGACTCCCAATTTATTGGCCTGCGCAAATATAGGGTTTGCCATGTTTTCTCACCATCTGGGTTGTTTTTTTTTAATGTTTCTCCTTGTTTTAATTTAAATAAATGTATTTTTAAATGTGATATTAGATCGCTAAATTATATATAAAAGTAGATGTTTTTAACTGGAGCACTGTAGTTTACACTATAGGGCAAGGCTGGCATTTTATGGCCTCCTGCCTGGGGAAGGGGAGCCTAGAATTGTCGCACTTGGTCCCTAGCTTCAAGAAGACGGAAGAAGCGGGCTTGGCGACTGATCTCTGAAGAGAGAAGCCAAGAAGTTTTGCAGGTAACCGGGCAGCTTAATCCAGTCTTGTCTCTAAATACCCGAAGAGAGCACCCCAGGCTTTCTGTGTCTCACTGAGCTGTTTTTGGTGTGAGATGTTTTTTGGATCACCTGCCTTCACGTACCAGTGCTGCTGCCTTTGTTGTTGTCTGTTCCAGGGTCTGACGCTGTTCATCCTGACCTTCAGACTTTTGCTATGGGCTGCAGTGGCCTTGTCTCAGCAGCCTCACCTGTGGGTGCCTCCTGCTGCCACATGCTCCAGGCCCTTGTTGGTGGAAAGGCGCCATCTTGGATGAGAGGCCTATTGTTCGGGACTTCTGAACATTGTGGACACTATCTAGGGTGAGATAACCAGCTACTTGTGGCCTTAGTGACTCTTTGTCTGTTAAATAAACCCCCATTATCGTTGTTTTCTGAAACTGAGTGGTTGGCTGATGTACACGGAGAAGAGGAACCCACAGACAGTGACCTGTATTCTTTTGGACACCGTCCTTGGAAGGCTTTAATATCCATATAGCCCTACTTCAGATTCATGTTCCATAAATAGAAAGTAATCATGAAAATAAATTCAAGGAAAACCAAACTGTTACTGCATTCTAATGACAAGCACCACTGTTCC
This sequence comes from Talpa occidentalis, assembly GCF_014898055.3. Classification (NCBI taxonomy): domain Eukaryota; kingdom Metazoa; phylum Chordata; class Mammalia; order Eulipotyphla; family Talpidae; genus Talpa; species Talpa occidentalis. The sequence continues at coordinate 72,751,942 of NW_023605305.1, read as the reverse complement.
ACCCCTCTTTTCCAAGCATTTGATGCCCTGTTTATATCTAAAAACATAAGTGCTAAAATAAGAGGGAGGTCAAAGGCATTTAGTATCAGAGAGAGCTTCTCCCACAGTGGCGATCCTTGTTCCTCCATCCTGGAGGTTAGCATGGCCCCACCTTGCATGGCCACACCTAGTCAAGCACAGTATGGCCAGTTATGTCCCCAAGTCCTGGCTGGCCCAGCCAGCTTGGGTGGTGTCGGTTTCTGCATTAGACTCAGTGGGTGGGAGAGGGGGTAGAACCATTACAAAAAGGACATTATGGGGAAGGGAGTTTTTTCAAGAAAGAGAGCCATAAATAAAAGGGTACTGTGTGCTGGAGAGGTTCCCTGTGGCTGAGCTGCAGGGTGCACGCACAGGAATGGCATCCTCACAACTGAAATACTTAGCAGGCTCAGAAACAAGTTGTGCCCCAGGAACCTGAGCTTTCTGGTAAATCTTAAATCAATAGGCCCTCCTCCTTGGGAAACCAGAGATCAGGGTATTTCCTCCCCAAAATTTAAATTTTGTTTATTCAAATTTCCCTCTTTGCAGGATCTCCTGGCTTGGCTGTGTGCCTTCGTCAGAGGTGCCTGTTTCCACTTGGCAGCCTCTCCACATAGGTCCTTCCTTCTCCAGTTTCTGAGGATGCACACTGTTCCAGTCCCTGCAGGCAGAGGGTAGCAGCAGCACCCCAGGGAGAAACACTCTCTGGACTTTCCTACATACACCCTCCCCGTACCTTGGTAGAGCCATCTATTAAACTCTCCTCAACTTGCCCTGTTTGAATGAGCCTCAGGAAACACATTCTCCAAGTGGTCTGTGGTATCTGCTTTTTCACACATTCGAGGAACACACAGGTCATGCCTCCCTATCATGAGGAAACAGGACAAGGGATAGCTGGCAGGCAGTGGCATTGTGATTCCCCAAGGATGGCTGATGGTAGCATGAGGTAAGTGCAGGTAGAGAGGACAGCACTGGAGCATCAAGTGACTGACACTCAGTTGCTATAGCAACTGCCCCAGGGCATAGTAATAACCCCAGAGCATCATTTGTCAAAACATGACCCCTGTCCATTGACTGCTTGTTGCTGGCCAGAGACAAGTTCAGAACTGGAGGGTGTTTGGAACCTTTGCAGCAGTTAGCTGCAGCCTCCAAGCACATCCAGGGACGTGGCCGGTGTTCTCACTCCACAGGGCAGAGACCTGTCCCAGCATTGTTAGTCACTGGTGAATGCAAGCGTGTCCTTGACAAGTGCAGCAGGACTGTGTAACCAAATGTGGGGTTTTAAGGTTAATCTTTAATCTAAAAGTGTTCAAGATATGGAATCCATCTATTTCTTGGAAAGATGAGTTAAATTTATAACTTCTAGAATAAATTGCTGGGACAACTTTGAACTAATAAAGAATTGGAGATGGACTTTTAAAACATGAAGTCACCTGCTCCATTTTAGACAAAAATTTAAAATGACTATCCTTAATTTGTTCACTTTAAAATCTCTGCATTCATTTCTGTCAGCATATTTCTGTGATTCCCTTAGCTATCTCTACTGTTAAAATTAAAAAAGGTGATATTCTTACTACTAAAATTACTAAAGTGAAGGATAAAAAACCCTAATTATTTTTATTCCCTGCAAACAGCAGTGTGTTAATTCAATCCAGATTAACTAAATTAACAAGCAAGAAGCAAGTCCTTTAAAGAATTCAAAAATGGGGTCTCCCTGGAGGCACAGGGGTTAAAGACAACACTATCAAGCTACCGCCAGCCACTACAGCTTCAATTCAATCCCCTGCTGGCCAGGGAGCTGTCCACACTGTGCAGCAGACCTCATCTGTCTCATCCGCTGCTCCCCTCAGCAGTGTGTTTCAGTACATCTGCCTGTTCTGCTTCCCACTCTATCTCTGGTGAATCTTCTCACCACCCACACCTCTGGCTTACACCCCAGTTCTTGTTTGCATAAATAAACAAATCTTCTAAAAAAGGAATTCAAAATTGGAAATCATTAATGGACTTCTGACTTCTTGTTTATTTATAGTTACAAAATGACAAAGCATTACTAATATAAGCATGATTCTTTGTATTAATTACCTATATGTATGTTTTCAATGAAATATATAGTTTTGGTGTTTTTAATAATTTTTCCTATACTATATTTGTTCTAATTATATTTATTAAAAAATAATTTTATGTATGTCAAATCTAATACTTCCTAAGTCTTGCTTTTTAATTCTTTTCTTTTTTTGTATGTGATTTTTGTTGTATTTTACATAGCTATCAGTCTGCAATGGATTGGAAATTCTTTTAAATGACCCTCCCTCACAGACAGTTTGAAAAACACCACAACAGAGAGGGCATCAAGGGACAGGGAGAAATTCAGAGTTGAGAATGTCCATCTGAAAATGACAACAGAGGATGTTCCACATGAGCCTTGAAGGTGTTTTTATCTCCTGAGAAGGCAGATGTAGTAGAAGAGTCGCAGTGACAAATGCTCAACCCTGCTGACATCAAACATTGTAAGACCACGGGGAGAGGAAGCCCTTGAGACAAAAGAAAGTGGCAGTTGGACAATCACAAATAAGACTGAACTCTGAATCCTCAGATGTCCCCAGGCCTCTCCTGTAACAAAGGTCACCCTAGGATTTGGGAAGTAACCTCCCCTACAAAACCACTGCTCAGTCTACACCTGGGCATGCCTGTACCAGGTCAGACCCACATTGAGTCACAGCTAACTACAGCCAGACAGAGAGGTCCAGGGCCTGGTCTCAGAGGAGACACCCTGAACCCCGAAAGATTATTGGCCTTGCCAATCAACCCTGATGACCAGGATCCCAGGAAGCGTGTTGTGGCAAGTGGTAGGGGTAATGTTGGGAAGCTCCACCTAGTAATCTGTTTGGTCAAGAACATGAGTGTAAGATCTGCCAGCCCCCATTCATTCTTGGAAGCACCTGATAGTTCTTAGGGTATAATATTCTGGCTGGGGACCCGGGAATCACACTGTCAGTCAGCCAATGAAAGACCAGAAAGAACATGACTGAAATGCTGGAATCTTCTCGTATACTAGGAATATGGATACTTGGTCACACAGGAAGGGCAACCTACTCTGCCACTTCCCATCACCACCCCTGCAATGGCTTGGAATCCACTTGCTTCAACCATGCGCTAAGAAAGGCTTTGGTAGAGATGCACCCATCCTTGGGAAGCTCAGTGGTGGCCTTCTCTAAGGCTGGAAATACAGGGAGGGACATTGCAGTGGAACTGGGTTTCCTACTCTCCATGGGAATAATGGGACCCTGAGGCACAGTGACCAAAGGCACAAGGCAGTCTCACCATGGGACCTACTGTGGTTGCAAATTGACAGAAACTTTGAGGTGAAATTCATGGGCAGATATGTAAGTCTGGTGGGCACAGCAGGATTCATAGCCTCTCACCAAGTTCTCAGACCAACAGCACTTGGACAGGTGGGGAGGTCATGCTCTTTGAGCAAGAATCCTGAAATGCCAATATTAATCTGGCCTTGGGCATTCCCCAATGGGAATGGCTGCCATTTGCCAGAGTGATCACACCAGGAGGAAAAAAAATACCTAGGTCTTCTAGGAACAGACACAGGCTCCGAACTGTTGTTAATCCTCAGAGATCTGAAGTGATCCAATGGTCAAAAGGGAGCTTATGGAGGTGAGACAAGAGATGGAATATGACTAGGCCCACCTCATAGGGGGTCCAATCATTATTTCCTCATGTCCAGCAGAGGATGAGCAGACAGACTTAATACCCAGATAAATCCCCACATGGATTCCCACATGGTGTCACCTCGGGGTGTGCAGGGATTGACCACCCTCAAAGACATGAGAAACGCAGCTGGTGCATATCCCCCAAATCCTCACTTCATTCCCCATTCTGTGTAAATGTGGGGTGGGAGTGGTAGAGAACAACAATAAATTTTTGCAAACTCCATTGTAGCAATAACGCTAATAAGTCTTCAGTTCCATATGTGGTATCTGGCACCTGTCTTCCTCTTATTGGCTCAGAAATTTGTTGTTTGATCCCAGTCAATAAAGAAAATACAATGTAGTTCATCCTCTCATGCCCTGCAGCTGTGTTTCACCCTTCAGTTCCCACAAACCAAAATGCTGGTCCATTGCACTAGCCACACTGTGCTGTATGTACCTGAAGGACAGGGAGCAGCAAATGTGAAAAATACCCTACATCAGACACATTTCTGCCATGGTTGGGAGGTCAACCACAGGAAACCTCAGTGAAGTCTCTAAGGGCCCAGTGATCTTGGATGTCCTCTCGAAAGTGAGGGGTAAGTTGCTATATCATGCTCCATCCATCAGAAGGAAAAAAGAGGCAAATATTTTTGGATTTTGGAGATAATATAACATTTAAACACCTTTCCTAGCCCAGATCCTGAATAACCTGTGGTTGTGAGTCAGGGGTGGAGCAGGAAGGAGCCCTCCTTAGTACAGATGCCAGGGTCCTCAGCACAGCCATATCCTCTTCTGCAAACATGATTTTTCACTTAAATACAAGTTTGCTTGGGGGAGCATGAATGCCTGACCATGGGATGGTAAATGTTCCCAATGACCCCTTATGTCCATCAGGAATTGCTTGTTATCTGAACCAATGAATCACAAAATAGTATGTGCAAACAGCCTTCCCTCTTAGCATGGAAACATTAAATACAGTAGGTCTAGAAGGCGCAGCATGTCATACAAGCCAGAGATTGGGATCCCTACCATGCCAGTTTCCCATGCTTCCTTGCCTCTGCCCAACCTACTGTAGGCTCCTCGGGAGTTCCCTACCACCAGCTAACAGAGCAATAAAGGCCCATCTCATGCATGGGTTCCATAGTAAGTCGGGGCCACACTGAAGTGAATAGGAGTCTCCCGAGACCCCCCTCTTCAGGGGACCCAGAAAGAACATGGGGAGAAATCCTCCCAGAAGGCAAAATTTCAGACAACTCACTTGGTCACCTGCTTTCTAGGGAGGCTAGGTTCATAGGCAATAAAGAGCTGAAGGGAAAGCACTAGAAGTCTAGTCAGATGGTCTGGGTCACAAGGGCTGGCCACTTGAAATGGGCACAGAGGTAACAACATCTGCTCATCCAAGGTATCCATTGTGGAGGAAGCACACAGTAATCAAACTAACCCACCTGTGATTGTCAACCAGTTTCTTTCCTAGGCTCCTAGGTATCTAGGAATAATAAGGCCGTGGTGACAGGGATCGAGGCCATTTATAACATGGCCATAGCGGCAGTGACAGAGGCTGTCTGTGCACTCAACAGCATGGACTTTGTTGCACCAAGGCTGATCTGACAACTGCCACTGCTGACTGTCCAACCTGCCAACAGCAGGGGTCAGTGCCAACCCTCCAGCATGGCATCATTCTCTGGGGGATCAGCAGGCCATTTGTTGGCAGGTTCATGATATTGAGCTTCTGCCATGAAGGGAAACTGCTTTGCCCTACTGGAATAGAAATATATTCCAAACTCATCTTTGCCTCCCCCACCTATAGAACTTCTGCATCACCACCACTCGTGGACTCAGACCACCTGTCCACCACATGGAACCCCATGCAACACTGACCAGGGGGCACATTTTATGGCAAAGGAGTGTGCCAGTGAATTCTCATGAGCCTATCACTGGCTTATGCGAGTAGAGGAAGTCTCCACGATCTGGAGGACAACAGTACTCTTTGAGGCTTGGAGTGCTGACCTGGGAAGCATGATCTATGTCCTAAGCCAGCCCTGAATATGGTTCCACATTTCCCTTATGCAGAATCCACAGGAAACCAAGGAAGGAAGTAGGAATGGCCCGTTCACTACCCACTGAAACCCACCTAAGATTTTTGGCTTCCCCTCCTGGTTACCTTAGGATCTGTGGAAGCTGACAGGGGAGGAATATTCCCTATGGTTATAGTGATGGTCCTACTTAGAGTTATAGTTATGGTCCTATCTGTAAGTTATGGTCCCTACATCTGGAAGCTTAGAATGTCCTGCAGCCATTTGGGCTCTCCATTTCTCAAGCCAAAAGGCAGATAGAAGGGGACACCAGACTAAGCAGGGAATTTACCTCAATTATAAGAAAGAAATTGGGTTTTTGCTACATAGTGGGAGGAGGCAGGACACAGTGTGAACCCTAGGAACCCTAACCAGATAGTACTGGTCAATGGAAAGTGTACCTCCCAGTAAAGAGAGGCCTCAAATGAAGGGCTCAGATGCTGCAGGAGAAAAGGAAAGGATTGCAGATAAAGAACCCCATGTGGTTATGGTGTTGACCCAGAGTAATGCAGAACCCGCAGTGGAAGGAGCTCTCCTCACCAGCTGCAAAGCAAGGGCTGGGGCATCTAAGTCTTAGCTAGTTGTTTCTCTACTGCCCCCCACCTCCCATGTCATTCCTGCTGCCACACATGGAAAACACTGGTGGTGGTGAGCATTTTAGGTTTCTGATGAGAATAAGCTGAGGAACCAAACCCACTCCATAATAATATTATAACAAAGGGGATAGCAAACAATGGCCCCTGGGCCAAAACCACTTCACCACCTGTTTTTGTAAATAAAGTTTTATTGGGTCACAGTTACACTTATAGTTTATGTATTGGCTATGGCTACTGCAGAAGAGTTAAATTGCAGTTAAAACAATATGGTTTACAAAACTTAAATATTTAGTATCTGGTCCTTGACAGAAAAAAAAAATTATGTCCTGAGAATATGGAGGAAAGGGAAGCCTTATGTACTGTTGGTGGGGATAGAAATTGGTGCTGCCCCATGGAAAACAAAAATATTAAAAATAGAACTATCATATGAGCCAGCAATTTTATTTCCAGGCATTTATCTAAAGAAAACAAAAGCACTGGCTTAAAAAGATATCTACACTCCCATATTTATCACAGCATTATTTCTATTAGCCAAGACATAGAAATTACCTAAAAGGCCATGTATAAGTGAATATATAAAGAAAATGTGGCATATAGATATAGATAAAGATGCGGTGGAATATTATTCAGTCATAAAAAGGAACTCCTGCCATGTGTGATGATATGACTGGACCTGTAGACCATTATGCTAAGAGAAATAAGACAGAGAAATTCAAATGCTGTAGAATCTCACTTATATGTGGAATCTAAAAAACAAAAAAAAAAATGGAACTCTCAAAATGCACAAGACAGATTGTTGCCAGAAGCAGGGTGAGAGGGTGGGCAAAATGGATGAAGGGTATGAAAAGGTAAAAACTCCCAGTTAGAAAATAAATTATGTCATGGAGAAGTAATCTACAACATAGGGACTATAGTTTAAAATACTTCATTTAAAATAACAATATTTGAAAATTGTTAAGAGAGTAGATCTCAAAAGTTCTTATCACATGAATAAAGGTTATAACTCTGTGAGATAAATGTTAGATTTATTGTGGTGATCATTTCTCAATGCATACAAATACCAAATCATTATGTTGAATACTTGAAATTAATATGTTAGAGGTCATTTATTCCTCAGTTAAAAAAAGGGGGGGCTTCCCTGGTGGTGCAAAGGGATGAGACGCAACCTATGAAGCTGTCCACAGCCACTGCGGCAAGGGTTCAGTCCCCGGCCAAGGAGCAACCCACGTGGTGCAGCAGACCTCTCCTGATTCACCTGCTGCTCCCCTCAGCAGTATATTTCTTTTTTTTTTTTCAAAGATTTATTTATTTTTATACAAGTACCGGGGTATAGGCCAGATGTGCGGGAGGGTGAGAGGATTCACCAGAGACAGAGTGGGGAACAGAGCAGGCAGACTGAAGAAATACACTGCTGAGGGGAGAAGCGGGCGAGACAGGCAAGGTCTGCTTCGCCATGTGGGACTCTCTCCGGCCAGCCGGGATCGAACCCATGCTGCAGAGGCTGCATGGCGCTCAACCACCTGTGCCACCAGGGTGTATTTCAGTTAATCTGTGTGTGCTGTTCTCCACTCTGTCTTTGGTGAATCCTCTCACCCCCCACGCCTCTGGCCTGTACCCCAGCTCTTGCATGCATAAATAAATAAATCTTTAAAAAAAAAAGTTGACAAATTCCTGAAGATACTGTTGAGAATGAAAGGCCCCTGTAGTGATCCAAAGTTCTCCTTGGATGAATGGGTCTGAGGGTAAAAAGGGTAGACTATTCCGGATGTCTTCTGTTTGCCCCTCCAGACTCACTGCTCCATACTAATCTATGTTCAAAAACGCCAAGCTATAGGGCCACAGCAGAGGGCGCTCTTTTGCTCTTCCATTTGGATTTGTCATTGGGAGGCATTTAGTAAGAGATTAGAGGGGGAGAAGCTAGTGAAATCCTTCCTGCAGGGCTACCTGCATCCCACAACCAAGGCCATAGCTTCCATCAGACGACCTTCTCCACATGGCCCTTCCAGTTTCTGAGTTCTGGAAACCCCTTCAGGCCCAAGAACAGTTATGGTTCCCTGCTGCTATTAGCTCTAGTACCTGCAGTGCCCCTATACTCTGTCTACACCTTTCACAACGAGTACTTTTATGAAAATCTTCTCAAGCTACCCAATTTGAGAGTGTTATCGTATCCTATAGGAATCCAGATTGATGTAAAATACATTCTTTTGTTTAATTTGCTTATTTGTTCTATAACTAAACGTCTATAACTAAACTTAATTTGAATCCACCAGAATCCACCCATCAATTTTATTAGATTTCCAGTCCTCTCTGTTAATTTGGGGTTTTACACATGCACACATCATGCACACCTGCCCCTGTACTCTCTGGGGTTGTGTGTAAGTAGAGTGACCCTGGGGCTGACTTGTGGGAGATAGTTCCATTGACACAGTTTGTCTCAGCATTGCTGTTAATGAGCAGCTCTACTTCCGCTGGTAGCAGAAGGAGTCAGGGTCCAGCAGAAGGAGTCAGGGTCTACCTCTGACCTTACTCTCTTAGCCCCAGACTCGCTCCCAGGGAGTGGAAACCTGACTCAGGCCTAGTGACCACACCTGAGGCTGGTCCCAAGGGATGCCCCTGGCAAGCAACCTCAAGCAGGCAAGTAGTCAGAATCAATAGGTGACCTCTTTCAATAGGAGCAGCCTCTGAGGGGTGGTGTGAGCAGCCCTGGAGACAATAGGGGTGGAGGTAGCATCTTCCAGTCTGAGGAAACAGAAAGGGACTTGAAGAGGGAACAAATGACTTCTTGTGCCGGCCACTCCTTGTTAATGGAGACTCAAACTCACAACTCTCAAAACGGTCTTTGGGGTCTTCCATGCCTTCTCCTGGCCTCCATCTCTCCCTTTTTTCACACACATGTGCACACACATAAGCACGAACACAGGCACACACAGGCTTGCAAACACTTGCATACCCACATAGTGAATGTATACATGTACACACATTTATTCAGACATACATATGAACATATGCACACACATGTACACACTAATGCCCAGAACACTCCAGACCCCTCTGGTAATATCCTCAACCAACGTGGGTGGGTTTGGGGTATGATGGCATGCATGTGGGCCAAACCTGGAATCACCCTCCTCCTAAAGGCCCTGTGAACACCAGCCAGGTGTCACTTGAGGGTCTGCGACCCACCAGATGCCTGTCCCAAACCTCTCCAGCTTCTCTCCTCGTCTGTCCAGAGGACAGGTCGACACCCAAGGCCTAAGTGGCCTGAAGCTTGCCATGGACTGGCCCCATTGCACTCCACAAACAAGCAGCACTCATCCCTTCATCTGTTGATGACAAGGCAATCTCCCCAAATCCCAATGAGCTGGGAGGTGTGACAGAGAGGCCATGTGGCCAACACCCACCGGCCAGTGATCATTTTTTCCCAGCTGTAGCTTTAGGAGAAAATAATTAAGACTCTGAATGTTGTCAACAGGGTGGCTCTGTGACTGCCTTGGCAGTGTGACCCCAAAGCAGAACCCAAACTGATTAAGCTCCCTTGCACTGGCTTAAGCCCTACCCATTGATCCTTGCCAGAGTCACATTAGATCCACTTGTGAGGCACCAGAAGCAGCAGTTCCCTCTCTGTGCATGGTCCCTGGCCCTATTTGGGCCACAATTCTCAGACCGCCCTGGCCTCTCTTCTGCCCTGCTCACATGCCCTCACCTTCTGAGCACCTCCCCTGTGCTTCATGGTTTGCACAGCCTGTCCTCATCTGTCCTTATACTTTATACCTGGGAACTAGGCTTTCTCAGTCCAATTTTACAGATGAGGAAACTGAGGCTCAGGGAGATAAAAGCTTGCAGGGTCATAGGCCATCAAGACGAGGCCCCAGAATTCTGATCAAGCCTTTAGACTCCGATTCCTCAGTCTTCTATCCCCTTTGTCCCACTCTCCAACTCCTTAAATTCATGTTCTCTGATTCCTATCTCCAATACAGTCCCCTCTCTGAGCTCCAAACTCATATCAAATGGCCTTGGTCCCCTCTGATGGGGGACAGGTATCATAGTCAACAGGCCCAAATAGTGACCCCCCCAAGCCCCACTACCTGCTGTCATCTTATATACTGAAGACCAGCAGATATCTCTCCCATATTCTCCAAGAGCTGCATACATGGGGGCCATGCCATGGGTGCATCCCTTCCAACATCCCTCTATAGCTCTGCCTGTGCAACCTCCCAGAGGCCCCTCCTGATCACCTCTCCTTGCAACCCAAGTGTGCACTAAAGCTTACTCACAGAACCTTCTCTGACCCAGAGATCTTTCTAAAATGCAAAGCCCACAGATCGCTTCTACTTATGGACTTCCACTGAGCTTCTGACCACAATAGGGACAGGAAGGCCCAGTCCTAGTTCCCATCTCATCTACTAGGCCAACTTGAGGATTGGTTCCAGTCATGGGGGTGCCCCACATGCCTTTCTTCTATCTGTCCTCCATCCTTCCTGGGCAGAATCCTACCCATTTTTGATGGACAAAAGGTCTTTACAACCTAGTAGCCAAGTCCTTAGCCTGGTAACAGTGGCTCAGATATTACTTAGAGAGGCCCACTCTGACCTCAAAGCCCCCACCTCCAAATACTGTCACCTTGGGAATTAGGGTTTTAGCATATGAACATGGGATTTTGGAGGAGGAATTAAGATTCAGTCAAACAGTCAGTTTGAGGTGCATTCCTGCTTCACTAACTGTATGGGACCCCAGGCTGGCCTTTGGCTGGGGTAGAGTCAGGGAGAGAAAGCCGGAGTCAGGCCCTGTCCGAGACCCCAGTGAAACATCAAGAACCCCAACATCCCCAAACACAAAATAACAGATTTCATTGTTGGCAAATGAGAGACCAGTGTTGTGTCCCAAGTCACCTCCAACCTGTCAGGTGTGGAAGGCATCTGGCATAGAGTGTGTAATAGCAAAGAACCCTGCAAGCAGTCACATACCTGCCTGTATGTCTAGGGGTAGTGGGAACTATGGCTGGGTCAGTGTATCCTTGCCAGGAAGACTTCTGTGCTTACTTGTTTGCAGTATCTCTGCTGTGATTCATTTGCACACTTGGACTTACCACACTGGTAGTTATTTCAAGCTCATCAACATCTACAGACCCACAAGAAGAGCCAAAGCAATTCATTCCACAGACGGAGCAATTAACTTTGTGACATGGGACAATTTACACCCTTAGAAGACACAGAGCCCCTTGTTCTCCCTGTACTGGCTTCTCCTCAGAGGAACAGGCCAGCCAGGTGGACAGTGCCAAGAAGCCTGAGACCTCAGCTCAGCCAGCAGGGGAGTGGTGAGGCAAGGGAGGCCAGGGCCACATAGAAGTAGAGAGGAGGCTGGTAACCTCATGCCCTTCAATGAGTCTTGAGGGATGCAGATACAAAGACTTGATCCCCAGAGGGCCTGCACTTTCCTCCACAGACTTGGCACCACGGTGGCCAGGACTTGAGTCACAGGCTTGCCACTGAGCCAGTTTATAGCCAGACAGGAGGCTTGCACCACTTCTCACAGACAAGGGCCAGCAGATTTCCCAGGAGCACCAGACCCTTTCAACAAGAAGCCTTTCCCACCAGACTGGTAGTCTCTTGATTTTTTTTTTTTTTTTTTTTTTTTTTGCAGGCAGTGATGAAAATGTTCTCATATTGATTGCCCTGATGGTTGCACAATTTGTGAATATTCTGAAAACCACAGAAGCAGATGCTGTAAATGGGTGTGTATGGTATGTGAATTATATTTCAATAAAATTATGTCTAAAACAAAACCACAGTGAGGATTTTACACCCCACCTCATCTTTGTAGCCCCTTTTCCTACTGAAGATCAGTCATAAGCCTGCGTGGGCATTTGAGTCACAGTGCTGTGCAGCACTCACTGGTGGGTACATTCCATTCTTCATGTGACCAGTCCCCTGTCAATAGATATTATCAAATTTCTCTCTAGAAAGCTGGACACATTGCACTTTCTTGGGAAGTGCATGAGAGTGCCTGCTGTCTTTCATTCTGTGGAAGAGGAGAATTTGATGCACAAGACCACACCATGATGGTCACAGAGAGTCAGTGTTCAAACTTGCCTGGTGTCAGTTGGGACCAGCACCCTCTCTGCTCAAAAGTCTGCTTCTGGCTTGTGTTGGCATCTCTGTTCCTCTCTGCTTTCCATACCTACTGCCTGCTCCAGGCCCCAGGGCTGCTGCTTTTCCAGCAGCACATGCTCCCTACACGGCTGCATGCCTGAGCCAGGCGGGAGACCACCATCCAGGGCAGCACCATTACACAGGGCCTCAAGGGTGTAAAAGCAGTTGCTGACATCAGACCATCCAACTGGAAGGGGAGGGGGCAGCAGGAGGAGGGAGTTGTGTTTGGTTTTATGATGGATGAAAAACTACAGGTCTTGGAGACATACCAGTAAAGGCCATATATAGATGCTGTTTGGTATCTTGATTTAAACCAACACATTGTAAAAGATATTTTTGAGACAACTGAGAAATATTAAATAAACTCTAATGTATAGACGTATTGACTATGAAATGAGTATTAGATAATATTAACTACTAATTTTGTTCGGTATGATACTGATATGGCAGTCCTAGGAGTCTTCATTTACAAATATACACAATGAATTATTAATAAGCCAAATCATATCAGGACTCATTCCAGCAAAATAGAACAAAAGCCAGAGGAATGGGGGAGAGAGGATCAGTGAAACATTGATAATTATTGATTCTATGTGGTGAGGACATGGAGGTTCATCAGAAAATTTTTGAAATTTTTTGTAACAAAAACATGCTGTCATAGTGTATGTGTGTGTATATGTGGGGTCATGCAGGCAGAATGGGGAGGCCCTCTCTTATTGTCCTGCTTGTCTTATCTCTGGAGGAGGTGATTTTCCTTCTAGAGGCATCAAGATCCCCTTTGCTTCAGTCAAGACTGGCTAGAATAAATCTCTTCCTAGCAACAGAGCCATTTGCTGAGGCAAAAGAAGTGGACACCCCAGCAAGCGCTCCTAGTTCTCAGGTAGTTGGTGTATAGAGCACTATGAACTCTGCACATATTGTCCAAATTATGCTAACAACCCACTTACAGGTGAAGTAAACTGATTAAATGATCAGCACCTCACGGGAAACTTCAAGGAATTGCAGCGAAGATCAATGCTTTCAGGACCATATCACTGGAATGACCCCAGGGGTAAGCTGGGGGCCCCACTCAGGCAAAAGTAAAATGCCTGAAAAGTCCAGGCAGGGCTGGATCCAGATGCATAGGTCTGCTTTCCTCTGTTTCATCTCCACTCCTGGACTATTTCCACTTGGGGCAAGCTACCATAAACAACACCCTACTTTTATTTTCTAATAGTAAGTAACATCATTAGAAGGAAATCCCTGTTTGCTATTAGCAAAACTCCTCCAGGATGACCTTTGCTGATTGTAATCAGTCTGACTTAGGTCCCTTGCCAAGACCCAACCTAATCTCTGTGTTCAGAGTATGGTGATTTATTGTCCAGATTTGGGTTGTGAGCCCACCCCAGCAGCCAGGGACCAAGTCAAGTGAAAAAGAGTGATTCCATAAAGGAATCCAGGTGTTGTCCCCAGAGGGAGGGATATAAGAGCAGATGTCCCATCTGCTCCTTGAACACTCTAGAAAGCACAAAGCTAGTGAACATCCAGGCAGAACACCCCTGAAGCTTTCTTTCTGTACTAGCAGGGTCTAGGAGTTTCTCTTACCCAAAGTGCCTCAACAAATAAAAACATGAGGCTTACACATAAGGTAGGAGAGGGCCAGGGTATGCTTGGCAGCTGGTCCCAGCTCTGTGGGGTTGGACTGACCATTGTGTAGGATGCCTTCCATTGTCTTCTCTCCATGGCCCACCCAAATGCACCCCTTCTCCACTGCCTGAAGGAGAGAGATGCCAGAGAAGCCCTGGAACCCAAGCCTTCATCATCTGTCATTGCCCTGGACTCAAAGAATCACAGACAACTTCAAGGAGACATTTACCACCACCCTCAGAAGGCAACCCCCACACCTCTTGAATATGTAGGACATCATCAGTGTACAGAGTAGCCTATTTAGCTGCCTATGGGCCAGGCAGGAAACCCAGGAAGATAGGACAGTCAGTACCCAGCTTAGAAGAGGGGATGGGAAGAAGTGGGGGTGGGGGCAAGTGCCCTTCTAAAGACATAACCACACTTATAACCTTTATGGGGTGAGGCCAGGATTACCAGCTGGCAATTTCATTGTGTGAATGAAAAACTGGAAGTCTAGGAGACTGGGCCCTTTTTAACCTTGGCCCAGTAGACAAGAAAGCAAGGAAAGGAGAATGCAGTATCTGAGTCTGCAGGAATCTGTGGCAGCCGGAGGGGACCACCTGCCCCAGTTCCCTGGGACTGAAAGGTTCCCTGGGATGTGAGAGCTTCACTGTTAACACTGGGATGATCCCAAGCAAACTCAGACACCTTAGGTCACCTTAGGCTGCTCCCTGAGACAGAACCTGAGACCTCAGGGAGAAGAGAATAGCTGTGTGCTGGTGTCTCCCACCAGCAGAGCCAACCAGAAGCCAGAAGGCCTGGGACCTTGATGCCAAACAGCCTCCCTGGGCACAGAGCAAGGGGGGAGTAAAGAGTAGACCTGCAGGGGCACAGGGTGAACACTTAGCACAGAGGGAAGATTAAGGTCAAGAGGTCAAAAAAAAATCATTAGGGAAGACAGGGCTGGGCACAGGCTCCTCAGAAGAAAGCAAACTCCCTTGACCTCTTCCTGTCCCGATGAGCATGGAAGTTCAAGTGGGCGGCACAGATAATTCTCTGCTCCTCTCCCCTGTATCACAGTGCCATTCTGGGAAGACTTGGGTTCCCCACATTTGGAGGTCCTTTCCCAGAGGATGCCTAGACAAAGCTCTCCTGGCCCCCATGAAAGTGCCTGCAGAAGGGCCCAGCAGCATGTATTCATCTTTCTGAAGAAAAAGCATGAAGGCCTGGTCCTCTGAGGTTGAGGGAGCCCTTGTGCCACATAGAGGGTCCCCTGGAATCTGCTCCCCAATGACCCTGCTGGTTTTCTGAGATGCTTTTCTGGACCATTGTCAGGAAACATTGCAGGATAAATGAACAACCTTGCTTTATTTCACCTAATGGTCAGCGAGTGTGAGGCTTTTCCCTACTCTGACAGGGACTTTATTATGTACCTTTTTGTCCCTGAGGAGATGCTTGCCTACAATAATATGTTGCTTGGAGTTGGGTGAGCTTCAGCAGTACCATGTAGGCATACTAAGGCAGACATTAGCATTACCAGTCCTGAGTCTCCAGAGAGGGTGGGAGGGTGGGAGGTGTGGAGTTGGGGGGATGAAGGGATGGGATGAAGCCATCTGGCAGCCAAAACCTGAACCATACAACCCTCTTGACCCAGTCAAGACTATGAGTCTTTCTTCCCCCCAAGTCCCTGTCTCTGCAGAAAGATTCCTGCCTCAGTTTCCCAGCCAGCTATCTATTTCTGGCTATCCTTGGACTCTGGCTCTAGGTCAATTTCTCAGACCCTCTTGTTAAATTTTAAAAGAAAGTCCAAAAGTTTTTATATTAAATATCTAGTTGGTTTTATTAAATGATTGATGAAATCAGGCAGCATCTTACCTAGCAAGTACAAAAGTATTCAAAAAACTGTACAAAATTAAAGGGTTTTATGGGCAGAAAGAGGGCAAGAAAAGGAAGAGGGGATTAGTTCAGGTTTAGGTAACTTACCTATGGGGAATAAAAAAGGGGATTGTGGCAGATTGTCTCATTTTCCTTTCAAGACTGGAAAACGTGATATCACTGGTGCTGACCAGAAAATTCCATACTGACCTAGGATGACATTCCTAGGAGAGGTTGAAAATACAAGAGACTTGAAACCACAGTTGTTAGGTATGAATTCATGGTGGGCTTAGCACAAATGCCTCCATTTTGAGCTTGTCATTTTCTTCTTTAATACTCCCTAGCCATGGTCCTTTTGTACCCCACACATCTCCATCCACCCCACTCCAGCCCTGCAAGAAGGAAGGGAGAGGGGGATGGGTAGTGACTTGCTGTACCACTTGTAGTTGTGGTCTGATACCTTGCCACACCTTGTCCTGCCCACCTCAGGACTTTTCAATCAGGTCAAGACATCTGGGGTGACTCACCTAGGTTTCCCAAACTCCAGCCGCCAAGGGTACCATTCAAGGTTGCCCTAGAATTTCCTGCTCATCTAGATGGAGTGAGCCAGTGCAGGGCTCCCCCAACTCCTGTGACCCTCCTCTAAAGACCTTCCAGGAAATCCTGTGTTCCATCGTTCTGGGTTGGGCTGTGTCTCTAGGTTCCAAGAACCAACACTGAGGTCTCCGTGGCATTTCTGATGCCAGAGGGGTACGAGGAAATCTGGAGGTAAAGGTGGCCATCCCTGGACTTCCGACAGCCATAGCCCGGCTCAGGCAGGTTGTGACTAGTTATTGAGGACCCTGATAACAAGAGTCAGGACATTACAGGAGTTAGAAGGCAACTCTTACCAGGCTGTGGACCTTATAATGCTCCCCAAGCCCCTGCAGAAATATCCCAGGGGAAAGCAGCTGAGCAGTGCCCTATGGCAGAGGGAAAGCGGGCACATTCCACGTCCACCAGGACACTGCAGGACTTGGGGAGGTCTCTGTGTTGTTTGGGAGAAGCTAGATCAATGAGCAAACTTTTCAACTACATAAAAGTTGGCTTGAGGTTTGAAAAAACTATACAGATAAAGAAGCCATGTTTGTGGCTGCCATTTGTAATACCAGTGCTTGTTCCTGTTCTGTCAGCCAGAGTGGTCAAGGTCACCTTAATATGTGGGACCAGAGTTGTTACAGGGCAGGGAGAGAGGCACCCTAGAGCCCCCAAATCTGTTCATTCTAAATAGGCTCTGCCATCCACTGCATTAAGACAAAACATATTTTAGTGCATAAGACCTTCGATGCAAAGGAAATTTAATACAATTAGTGTGCAACAAAGATAAAACAAAAAATATAGTTTCCACATCAAGCACCCAAAGTTACCCATCCCCGCATAGGTAAATGTCCCGCCAAACAGGGTTGACCCAAAGCAAGGCCCAAAAGTCTGCTACAAGTCTAAAGCACCTTCTGGTAGGGACCCATAGGAAAGGGGCAGAAACATCCAGATAAGTCTGGAAGGAAAAGGACAAAATCAAAATCAAGATAAAAGCTGCCACTGTTAACCTCCCCACAGGTCTCTCACCCACATCTGTTTTAGCCAGTCCAGGACCAAGAAGCAAGTGCAGCTTCTTCACATGTCTCTCTGTTCCATGTGCCTCCTTCAGGTCTCTTTCTGGCTCTCCATCTTGCTTCCTTCTTCTCCAGTCCCCTCTCCAGCTTCTTCTCCTCCCTGCTCAGCTCCATCCTTCCTTGGGTGGGGCAGGGACCACCCTGTTACAGAGTCAGCCATAGTGATCAGCTTTGGCACCAGATGCCCAGGACCAACTGGGAGCAGACTCAGGACCCTGCCCCATCAGGTCCTGTGGGCTTTTGTTCTCTTCAGGATTACCCTCTTGGAAGCACAGCTATGAGACCAAGCTGGTCCAATCCTTACTCTTCTAAGAGGGGGCAAACCTGGGCCTCCTGATCCAGACCAATACCTGCTTCCTGACTGTGTGGCTTTGGTCATATTGCTTAATCTTGCCAACCCCCAGGGGTCACCTGGGCTACATAGGGAAAGGTCTCTGACAAGACAGGAGGCAGGAAAGGGTTCCAGCCAGCAGAGTCACATGGCCGGGGTCCAGCACCTGCCAAACCTGGACCTCAGTTCCAACAGGTTGAAAGAGTCAGGACCTTATTTGGTTACCAATTACAGGTTTCCCTTGAGAGTGCCTAGGGGATAATGGGAATTTATTAAACCCTCATATTAAGAAGTCCAGGAACAGATCCTGGCTTTAGAGCCAGCCGAATCTAGGGCTCCAAAAATGTCTATCTTTTTCCATTCTAGGGATCCACTTTGCTCTAGATTGCTTCATTCCCAAATGGCCTCTACCCCACCTACCCGAAAGATAGCAAAAGTCTCCAGCCAGTCTACCCTCCAGCCAGCGGCACCAGTAGGTGCAGGAGAAGCTCATCTTTTCCGCTGTTTTCCACGATGTCCCTGACAAGGTCCAGCCTGCACCACATGCTAATTCCTGAACCAATGCCAAGTGCAGAAGCTATATGATTGGGCTCAGGTCACTGTCTCCCCAAAGGACTCCCAGGGGTTGGTCTCCAAGGCAAGGGCAGCAACTGAAGATATTCCACAAGGGTCCCAGGATTTATTCCACTGTCCAGCAGGAAGATGGGGACAGATCTGGACCCTGCTAGGACCTCAGGGTTCTGGAGTTCCGGTGCTAGTGGAGGGCCTGATGATATCATCCTGGCCCCACCTCAGTTACAGAGGGTGGAGGCTGGTCTGGGACAGAACAGCCTGATCTTTAGACTCCAGCATCAGTCCTCAGGACCTTTGCACATGCCTGTTCCCCCTTTCCTTCTGGAGTCTATTAATTTCCTCTGCAACCTGCCCTAGCTCTACAGCCACCTGTCCTAATCCCAGGCAGAGCCTCATCAGCCAGCACCCTCCCCATTAGCTGGAGCACTCCCCTCCATGCATCTCACCTGGAATTGTCCAGGTTTCTGTGTGATGCGGAACAAGTTAGTTAGGATTTGCCTCCCCCCACTTTGTAAGTACTAGGAGGGAAGAGCTAGATTATCCTCACTCAATCTATCCTAGATTTTACTCACTCAGTGAGTCTCTAGCACCAGGACAGGCTAAAAACAGCTGCTTAGGAATGAGAGAATGAAGGAAGGAAGTGACCTTGTTCACTGGAGGGTGAGGGACAAATGAAATGAATCTTGAAGCAGCTCTACTGTTTCCTAGCAGGATGACTCAACCAAACCTTCTAACTGTCACTGGAGCTCAGTTTCCTCAACAATCTAGTGGGTACAATAAACACCTCCTAGCCACAGGGCCTGCAGAGCTGTGATGAAGCTAGAGAGATGATGTCAGAGAAAATGCTCTAGACAAGACATAAAACACTACCTTTTGTTCTCTGACACGAAAAAAGAGAATCTGTTTAGAATTTCGGGTTGTTGTTGTTTTTTTTTTTTTTTTTTTTAAGTAAAATAGAAAACACCAGATGGCTTCAAAGTATGCAAATGTTAGGCCAGTTCTTGTGACCTTCCTCCGGAGACCCAGGGCCTAGAGCACAGAGGGAGGAGAGGGGGCAGCGGGGAACTTAACTAGGGCGGGGGAATACTGGCCCGGGTGACTCACTCGAATCGGGTTCCAGGCCCAGCTGCCTGGGCGGAGAGCCCCTGACTTGCAGGCCGCTGTGGGCCAACTGCAGGGAGGACAGGCTGGCCAGCGCCACTGAGGGAGGGGCGACTTCCAGGGGCCCCCGGTCCTAAGTTCCAGGTCTGGAGTAAATCCTGGGTCCCATTACTGCTCTGCCCCTAGCTGTCTATTTTTGGCAAGGCCCCTTTGCATTAAAAAGTAGCCTCCCTTTTCTTATCAACCAACCAGACCCTGGAGTTTTCTCTTCATCAGAAGGGGCCCGATTTAAAGTCCTACTGTGTGCCTTTCTGGTGCCCTGAGAGGCGCACAGAGGGGCTCACAGCTGGAACACGCGTGTTATGCCCGACTTTGTGCTCTGGGCTTTCCACAGAAGGTCTTAATCCTCGCGACCTGAGTAGATTTCACAGACAGCCCCATTTTACAGACGGGGAAACTGACGCCCACGGTCCCAGTCTCTTCAGTGGTTGGATCCCGGTCAGATATCGGGCTGCCTGCCTCCTCCCACCCCAATTCCAGGACCTGACGCCCCACGCCCTCGCATTACACATCGGGCTTGCACTGAGGAGCCGCCCCTCGCCTGCTTCCCCGATACGGGAGGTGCGGGGGGCGGGGGCAGTGGCCGCCGTTGTCACGACAACCGTGGACCAATCGGGAACGGGCAGGCGGGAGGCGGCGCCACCCCGGGCGGAGGGCTCCGGGCCATAAGCGCGGACGACGAGCGGCGGGAGCTCAAGTCCGCGGAGCGCGAGGCGCGGAGCGTCCCGAGAGCCCCGAAGCGTCCCGAGAGCCCCGAGCGTCCCGAGAGTCCGGAGCCCGCAGAGCCCCGAGCTGCGAAGGGCGCGAGTGTTAACCAAAATGTGCGGTGAGTCCCGCGTCCCCGGGCCCCCGCCCGCTGCCCCTCCTCTGCAGTGGTCGCGGGTGCCGGCGCCCCAGCCTTTCTGCGCCTGGGCCCGAGACCGGGCGCCAGGGACCCGGGGACACGGAGGCAGCGCGGGACGGGGACGGCGATCCGCCCTGTGCTGCATCAGGGGTCTCACGACCCGCCCCGATCCCGGAGTGGTTGTCTCAGGGAGGTGTGGGGGAGGGGTGCCCGGCCCCTCTCTCGGGCGTCGTGAGGGCGACCCGCCCCGCCACAGAGGGTCGGGAATTGGCTCCGTCCTGGGCCTGGACGCTCGCCACACAGAGGTGTCATCGCCCTGTGTCCGGCGAGGAAGGCGTCCCTCGGTCGCCCACAAAGGCGGCCATGCGCGAGCTCGTGCATCCTCCGCGCGGGCGCCCAAGCCTTCAGCCCACCGCGCCCACCCGAGAGGCGACCCCGGCGTGGCCTTCCCGCAACCCGCCGGGCCGTCCCCCGTGGCGCTGGGGCAGCGCCGTGCGCTCGGGAAGGGCAGCTCTGGCGTCCCAGAATGAACCTCCCGTCCCTACAAGAGCTGATTTGGCGTGGCCGCCTCTGCTGGAAAAGGGCTCTGGGCGAGGCACGGGGAGGTGGCAGCATTGCCACTAGAGCTCCGCGTGAAGCTGGGGGAGGACTCCGGGCCGAAGAGCGGGCGGGATTCCGGGCGCCGCGAGCGCCAGGACGACCCGGCGCTGTCCGGCGCCATGGGCAGGGCAGCCGCGGCTCGGCGCGCACATCTGCAACTCCTTACTCTCCTGGCTGGGCCGCCTCCGCCGGCGGGGGAGAGAGCTGGGAACTTCTGCTGGGACAAAAGGTCACTGTGCCTTTTTTTTTTCCTTGAGTAGGATTCAGTTACCCGTTCCAACCTCCTGTGACTGGAGGACCTGGTGGAACTTTTGAAGCCATGAAAGGCCTCTGTCTGACTTCTCTGAGGGCTGCAGGGTGGGGTGTGCCAGCGGTGAGCCCTGGGCCAAGGTCTGTACAGGCCTTGTTTCTGAGACCAGAGCTCCTCCTGGAAAAATGAAAAAAGGAGTAACTGACCAAGGAGTCAGAAGTCAGCTTTAGGGTTCAGGCTCCCCCAGGCTGAGCAGGCTTCTGTTACAACTCTAGCAATCATCTCAGGATTCCCACACAGCCTTTGCAATGTATAGAGGTGCCTGTGAGCACTTCTGGGGAGAGAATTGAGGCAGTTTTCTGTATGTCCTTTGGGTCAAGGCCCTTAGAGCCAGATTAGTGTACCAAAACCCTGGCACTTAAGAATGTCTGCCCCTCTCTGAAGCCCTTCTGCCCCCATGGCTCCCCAACCTTCCATCCTTTTGCTTACTTGCATCCAGTTTTCTCTGATGTCTTTCTGAGCTTGGGCGTGGGGGAGTTGGGACTAGGTGGAAGGGTGATTCTCTCTCCTCCATTTCTCAAAATCATGACTTTGGTTCTGTTTTCTTGAAGAGCTGCTCATGTTTTGTCACCTTGGGGAAGGATAACTCTTGGGTTAAAAATACCTGTGTCTTCAAATCAAGGGTCACCACTGGAATGCCCCACCCTCCATTTCTCAGCTAAGTCAAGGGGTCAAGTGGAATTCCTGCCTGGGAAAGTTATTTCCTTTTCAAGTAGCCAGGAGAAAGTCTCAGCTGGGTACTAGTGTATCTTGTACCTCTTCTGACACTTGCTAAGCACCCTGGCATGGAGGAAGCTGTTCCTATGCTCAGAGTTCACAGCAGCGGCTGACTAGAATTGAATACATTGGTCTATTTATTTTGGTTTATGGTCTGTATGTGTACAGCAAGTGATACTGGTTTTCCTCTTATGGTGGTTACCTTTTGTAATGAATTTGTTTAAGTTTTCAAAAATGTAGCCAACTTTACAGAAATATGTTAAAGCTGGTTAATATATTTCTCTGGGCTGGTTGTAGCCCTGCTGAGGTCTGTCCCTTCCAAGCTCCACTCTCTGGGTTGTTACTGCAGGGGTCAGCAAGCGTCATGCCTCAGTTTATCCTTATCATTTGCCCAAGACCATGCTCACACTGGATCTTACTCCCTTTCTTCTTCACTGCTTCTCACACAGAGCCCAGTTTTGTACTAGTTGATCCTGCACACACATTACGCTGGTGCCCCTCGGCAAGTGTTGGTACACTGAGTTTGGCTGCAATGACATTCAGGTATTTGTGGATGGTCTTGTTGACATCAAGAGTTACTGGCACTTTGCTGATTTTTGGCCAATAGAAAGGCTATTATATTCTTTTTCTCCTTCCCTCCATCCCCAACCTCCATCTTCCCTCTTCACTCAGCCACTAGTGCATGACTGCTGGTAGAGAGAGGCCTTATGTGTGCCAGGCCCTGGGACCTCAAGGACATGATCCTCTTCTTAGTGCAGGGCAAAGTAGTGAAAGAAGCAATTCAGAGATGATCGATGATGATGAACAGGGACAGGATATTCCTGGAGGTAGATGCTGTAGAGGGAAGCCCTCAGGCACAAATGACAGCCTGGTAACCCAGGACAGTGTTTAATTTAAAAAAAAAAAAAAAGTAGTTACCAAATTACGAAATTGGGAGATTTCATAAGTAGGTGGGATTTTCAACTTCTCTTGAAATAATCTGAAGATGAGCACCCCTGAGTCCATATTCCTGAATAGAGAGCACAGTGGTTCCTAGGATGCTGTATGAAGTCTGCCATGTTCTCCCAAGCCTGGTTCAGCTGCCCCACTTATGTTCGTTCACCTGTTGGCCCCCATGAGGTGTAAACTTGAGACTCTAGCACAGAGGAAGCAGGAGCACTGGCTTTCCCAGGAAGAGAGAGAGAGACTGGGACAGTGCCACAAGACCTGGCCTTAAGGACAAGCAGAGAGAAGAGGTTGCCAAGTGTGCCAGGCTGAGACACAGCATATACGAGGGTGTGGCAGTGTGCTCCATGCACATGGGGGCATGGAGGGTGGTAAAAGGACTGCACGTACAGTCCATGAATTCTTAAATTTCCCTGTCCTTCAACTACCGAATTTAATAATCTGTGAGAAAAAGAAAATAAGACTTGGCAGTGGAGAACAGGAAAATACTTTTTTAAAAAAATATTATTTTTTAACTTTGGTTTAAGGGGTACCAGTTCACGCCTCTTCAGATGTATGTTACCACACTACACCCACTATCAAAGCACCTATAATCCACTGAACACTTCTCCCTCACCCTCACCCCCTTCCTCTGGTAGTCTCAATCATACAGACGGATTTCTAGGGTTTATTGTTATTTAGCTTTGTCGGTTCCTTTGTTTCATTTATTTATATTCCACATGGGATGAAATCATCAGATGTTTGCATTTGTCTTTCTCCTCCTGACTTATTTCACTTAGCATCATCTCCTCCAAGAACTGGATAATTCTTAATTTTTCCTGGAAGGTAAATTCCTTGCCTTGAATTTATCATCTTTTGTTCTAGTTGGTATATTAGCTTAACCGTAACAAATTACCACAAGCTTGCTAATTTAAAAAAATATAAATTTATTCTCTCATAGTTCTGGAGACTAGAAGTCCAAAACTCAGTTTTACTGGGCCCAAATCAAGGTGTCTGTAGGGCCCCACTTCCTCCAAAAGCCCTGGGGGAGAATGTGTCCTTGCTTCTCCCCGCTTCTGGTGGCCGCCAGCATCCCTTGGCTGTGACTACATCACTCCATTCTGCCTATGTGGTTACAGAGCCTTCTCTTCTATGTGTAACTTCCCTCTGTCTCCCTTTTATGTCAATACTTGTGATTGCATGTAGGGTATGCCCAGTTATTCAAAGGAATCTCCCATCTCAATATCCTTAACCACATCTATAAAGACCTTTTTCCATATAAAGTAACATATACAGGTTCTAAGGATTAGAACCTGATAGCTTTGGAGGTCATTATTCATCCTGCTGCAATTGGGTTCTTGCTTTTAGGTGCCTTCCCCCAGTAGCCCAGTGCTGCCAAGTGATGGTCACAGGAACTTGATCAGAAGACTACCAGCAACCTCCACCACCACCACACATATGCTCCTCGTCCCCGAACTCTCAGACAGGATCCACCACAGGCATCAAATACCCCGTACTTCTCTGACATGGTGCCACATGCCCAGTTGGCCCAAACAGATGTCATAGTTTCTCTAAAAGTCAATTCCCGTGTGTAAACATGGTGGTGTATAAACACGGCGCCAGCCATGTCCTACCCCCATGCATGCACACACTCCTCCCTCTCATCTCTTCTTTCCAAGGAGCAGGTATGGTTTTACTCCTCAGAATCAGAAGGATCAGGACACATACACACAAATACACACACAATTTGCTTGCACAGTGGCCTTTTGGGAAAACTTG
The DNA here is from genome assembly GCF_014898055.3 of Talpa occidentalis. Lineage (NCBI taxonomy): Eukaryota > Metazoa > Chordata > Mammalia > Eulipotyphla > Talpidae > Talpa > Talpa occidentalis. Next base: position 72,727,035 of record NW_023605305.1, on the reverse strand, counting down.
TCAAGTGGTCTCAACTGAGGAAACTGCAATCCAGATTACTAGACTCAGCGGAGGGCTCACCTTCTGACCCAGGCTCTTCTGAGTCTCAGTAGCCGGTTATATGTGACCCTCTTTTCCTCCTTGTAACAGTTCAGTTCAGAGACGGATGCCTCGAGAGGGACTAGACTAGAGATGATGGCACATGGAGTCGGGCTGGTCATCACCGGTCTTGCTCCCTCCCTCTTCAAGCCACTGGAGCCTTATGAAAGATTCTCTTACTCAGTGATGTGCAGATAAATGCTTAACAACTGGCTCTGTGGTTTGCCAATTTCTGAAGTGCAAGTATGCTCACAGTAGTTAATTTCAGTAGTTAGTGTGAAATCTTTACCTTGGGGTTGGGAAGAGATGCACAGTTTGCTTTCCAGAGGCAGTCCTCACAGCTTCCACACCCCACCCCTCCTATTTACCAAATTCTGGTGGGCTTCTCAGAGAGGGCTTTGTGGGGCAGCCGTAGCTCAGCTTGTGCTGCCCCCCATGACTCCTCCCCATCTCATGCTCTTCCTCCATCCAGAATTTTTATTCATCAGGAGTTTCCCAACTTCAGAGAAACCTACTGGAAATTTTGTGAGATAATGTTAGTTAACATTGCTTTTAAATGGAAGATTATTTTTGGAAGAAGGGAAAAAATGGATGATTATTTTTATGTTTAGCAAAATTACCTTATTAAGGGGACTAATGAGGTTATAAACACTTGGGGGAAAATTCTGAAGTTTAATTTGATACAAAAACAATTACGCAACTTAAGCTGATCATCTGCCTCTTTTTAATTTTCCAAGGAAATACTTCTGTCACTGAAAAAAAGTTCATAGCCAAATTTTGGCAGTTTCAACAAGACTGCAGTTGTTTTGTAGTTGTTGTTGTTGTTTTTAGTGTAATTTAAGAATATATGTTGCTTGGGCCTCCCTGGTGGCGCAGCAGTTGAGCGCTGGGTTGTGAAGCTGCCCACAGCCTCTGCAGCGCCAGCACCGGTTCAATCCCCGGCTGCCAGGCAAGGGTCCCACATGGCACACAGACCTCTCCTGCAGCCTGCTGCTCCCCTCAGCAGTATACTTCGTCCATCTGCCTATTCTGATCCCTGCTCTGGCTCTGGTGAATTCTCTCACCCTCCCGCACTTCTGACTGTACCCCAGTGCTTGTATAAATAAATAAATAAATCTTTAAAAAAAAAGAATATATGTTGCTTCTCCCTCGTGCTCTTGGTGAAATCCTAAAATGACAAGGACACGAGGAATTTTTCTATTAAAAATAGAAATACGTTGCCTACGTTTACTGCAGGAAGCAGAGTCTCCTGTTATCTCAGGGATTCCAGCTGTAACGTTAACCCAAGGACTTCCAAGGAGGCCTGAGACAGAAGCTGTGCAGCCCCGTGCCTGTGCGTGAGAACCGGGCTGTGGGCCATCTCGCTTCCTTCACACCTCTTCTTAGGTGGGTTTCACGTCTGCAAGGAAGCAGCAGGACTTGCTCCACTTTTTTTTTTTAATTTTTGGTTTTTTAATTTTGTGTATGTTTTACATCATTTTTCATTTTTGTACAATGTATGCATTTTCATTTTGGTTATAGTCTCCGTACAATTCCCACCACCCTTGTAGTGATCCTACTCCCTTCTCCCCCCATAAACTCATGCAATTTGCAGCAACATGGATGGAGCTGGAAGGGATCATGCTCAGCAAAATAAGCCAGAAAGAAATAGAAAAATACCGGATGGTCTCACTCTTAGCAGGAATCTAGAAAACCTAAATAAGGGATCGGGAAAAAGACTAATTATAATAAAGTAAAAATCAAAATCAACAAGCAACTATAAACCTTGCTCCACTTTTGAATCAAGTGGCATTCCCTAGTCCACAGAGCAAGACTGGACTTACAGAGAGGCCACAGCCTCCTCTGTAGACCATGGCACAGTTGACCTGTCCCACATGGGGACCTCGCACAGAAGAGGACACTTGCCCACCCTCCTGGCACGCCATACACAAGCAGATGTACACATTCACACACACTCTCTCACATATAGTCAATGTTCAAGTAGAAACACACATCGATACCCACACACTCAAATTTTATGAGACAGAAATCCAGCTTGCCATGTCTTCTGTCTGGGTGAGGATTGATCCAATTTGGGATGTAAAATAGCCTCTAAACTCTGGTAGGCTCATGGACTAAGGTGCGCTCCTTCAATGCTGAGAAGCATTGACTGGTAAAAGTAAGAACAACCTGAGTCTGGGCGGTATTCCTCTCCCATGAGCAAGCGCCTGCTCTGTGCGGGGTATAGGCTGGACCTCTAGCTGGGACTGTCCGTCCCCACTTTCAAGAGATCAGTGCTTACATGGACAGTTCCCACTTACATAAGATCAGTGCTTTCACTGGAAAGTGGATGCTTCCAAATCTTCCAAGTGGAGATTTTCTAAAACTATAGGGCAGGGGCCTCCCCTGGTGGCAAAGGCGGTTGAGCACGGCGCTGTGAAGCTGTCCGCAGCCTCTGCAGCGCCAGGGCTGGTGAGGGTCCCACATGGAGCAGCAGACCTCTCCTGTCTTGCCTGCTGCTCCCCTCAGCAGTGTATTTCATCAGTCTGCCTGTTCTGTTCCCCGCTCTGTCTCTGGTGAATCCTCACTTGCCGCACATCTGGCCTGTACCCAGGTTCTTGTATGGCTAAATAAATAAATCTTTAGGGAAAAAAAAAAAAACAACTGTAGGGCAGGATCAGAATATGTTGCTAAGCCTGCCCACTGTGGACTTGGCCCAGTGTCCTCACCCTCCCAGCCCCAAACAATCCCTCCTCACATCACCGCCTGAGTTCTCCAGGGGTTGTAGAGAAGCTACTACAAGTTCAGTGCTCCTATGCTAACGGGACACTCATAGATACTGCCTCCTGATAAGGTTTTTGTAATTCTCTGTCACTTTTTAAGTTTGGTGCTGCTATCTGTGTGGCTGGACCTCTTTGGTGCCTTTGGTATCTGGTTTCTGTATTATCTCTTAGGCCTTATGCAGAGGGATCATCAGACTCCCCAGAGCCCCAAGGTAAGCCCAGGCCAAAGGGCCACAGCCCCCTCTCCCAGGCTTCATCTCCATCCTGCATCCCATCTGCCTCTTCCAGGGTCCCGCCAAGTTGATCTCGGTTTCTCTCTCTCTGGAATCCTTTCTCAGTCACTGTCCCTATCAGTTTTAGGAGTGGGATACTGCAAAGCTGCTTGGAAGCCCTGTGTACAAGATGGGTGGTTGGCAGAGAGCTTGTGTTGAGTCTGGGGTTTGGCTGCAAACCACCTCAGTAAGGGTCTCACTGTCACACCTGTGCAGGGGAGGAAGGGAAGGAGTGGAAAAGAGCCTTGCTGTGGTTGCCTCAGTGCTGTGGGGCAGGGAAGAGAAGGTAGAATCAGAAGCAGGAGTGTCCCCAGTGAGGAGCTGGGCCCCCAGAGTTCAGGGGAGGGTGTGTCAACAACACCTGGACCTTACCAGGGGGCCTCAAAGGTCTGTCCATTGGGGACCAGGTAGACACTGCAGCCACAACCCCTTATTACCAGCTTTTCTTGCCCCTGGGGGTAGGATTCTAAGACAGGGCTTATGCTGATTGGGCAAGAACAGGAGTAATGAACCCTATGCTGTCAGACAGACCTGGCTGTGAGTTACAAAACTCATTGACCTTGGAGTTGGAGATGCCCCATCTGTCCATGGGAACCACAGCCTTGGCACAGGATGTTGTGAGGATTAGACAAGATAAAGTGCTGAAAATATTGGTACTTGGGAAGCCTCTGTGAACTGCTTATTGTTAGTCCCTTCAGTGAAAATGCGGGATCCTACCTTGGAACCTGGTTCTTTTATTTAGAAGACTCTCCTCACTTCAGTCCTGAGATCATTAATTATTGCACTACATGCAGCTGGGGGGTAATGTTGGGGTGTATAAGCCTTTGTGCTTGTGGTTACCCCTGGATTCTGGCAGTGCACCACTGACCTTGTGAAAGGAAATGACACTTAGGGCCTCCTGGCTCAGCCCTACCCCTTTCCCGGCCTTTCTGTTCCTTGTGCTCACCCTGAGGGTTCCAGAGCCAGGTCTGCCTCTGTGTTACTGAGTGTGGCTAAATCTGTGGTCTAGCTTTCTCTCACTGCCTCCCCATGCATTCATGCATTCATTCACTCAACAAATAGTTATTGAATATCTAAAATGTTCCAGGCTCTGGGCTAGGTGCTGGAGGTAAAGTGATGAATGAGAGGGATAAATAAGACAGATATGGCCCCAGCCTCATGCAGGTTACAGTCCAGTGGGAAAAGCAGACAAAAAACCAAGGAGGCCAGAATCAGGTAGGGAATAAACAAGGCCACATGACTTTAAACCAGGAGAGGGAAAGGCTGAGTGGGCGCCTGTGAGTTAACCCCTGCAGAATGAGTCGAGGTCACCTTTGCACTGGGCCAGCCCGGGAGCTCACTGCCTCTTCTCCACTTTTCAGCTCCCAGCCCCATTGCCTGCAAATCCCTAGAGGTGCTGGAAGGTTCCTGTGCATCCTGTACTCTCTAACCCCACCCATCAAGCTCCCCTCATTGGTCCATCCTGGCACCACAGAGCACCCAGTGATGAGACCCATGTGATATAGAGAAATGGTCATGGGATGAAATAAATCTTTTTTTTTTTTTTTATAAATTTTATTGTTATATTCCCCATACAATTGCAGCCCCCCCATTCTGACCCCAATCCCTCCCCTCCCGCCCCCGCCCCCCTAAAAGTGTCTCTGGTTCATAGTTTTTTGTTGATTTTGATTTTCACTTTCTTATAGTTATTCATTTTCCTGGTCCCTTATTTAAGTTTTCTAGATTCCTGCTATGAGTGAGACCATCCGGTATTTTTCTTTTTCTTTTTGGCTTATTTCGCTGAGCATGATCCCTTCCAGCGCCATCCATGTTGCTGCAAATTGCATGTGTTTATCTTTTTTGAATGCTGAGTAATATTCCATGGTATATATGTACCACATCTTCTTGATCCAGTCATCTATTTTTGGGCATTTGGGTTGTTTCCAAAGCTTAGCTATTGTAAACAGTGCTGCTATAAACATAGGGGTGCAGGTGTTCTTTGGAATTGATGTTTCTGTGTCCTTTGGGTAAATACCTAGGAGTGGAATTGCTGGATCATATGGAGGGATGAAATAAATCTTGATTCAGTTGCAGCCAAATCATGCATTTGGTTTAGCTGTTTTTCCCCCAAGTGGAAACCAAGAAGAAATAACAGTAAAATGGTACTATTTCTCCCTGAGTTTAGGTTCAGGATCATTTCTCAAGGGTTTCCCAAGAACCACATGCATCCCAGCATTTGTACACCACACCTCCATTTAGGAAGCTCTTTGCCCACTCTATTTGGAGGAAGACCTATTGTGCAGCAAGTACCATGCTGGGAGCTTTACAAAGGCTCCATGGATCCTCCCAATAACCCTTTAAAGGGAGCACTGCTCTAGGCTGGGCAGAAAGCAAGATTGACCTGGGATTTGAAATCGATATTTGGTGCAGGCTGCTTTCTTCAGCTGCCACACTGTGCTTCTTGGTGTCACAGAATAGTGAGTGGCCGAGGAGGGAGGCACTCAGGTGGATGTCCCCGAGCCCAGCCTTTTGTACTAGGAAGGCTGTGCTTTCTCTCATCTTGTGACTGTTGGGCATCCAGGTAAGCCATGCTAGGGAGCTGTAGTGATGGCTGTGAAGTCAGATTGGACTGAATGACAGCACCATCCTAGTCTGGAGGTCTGGAGAGCCTCCTGTCCACCGCTCACCTGTGGCAGAACCTTCACTTCCCTGATCCTGCCAGACATCCCATGGTCCCCAGGCTTTAGCTGCCACAAACAGCCCTGAGCAACTATCCTTATACTTGCACACATGCGTCTCAGCAAAGATTTGGATTGGCTACATTCCTAGAAGTACAACAGCTCTGGTCAATAGACATACATCTTCAGTTTTGAGAGCTTGCCAGATTGCCTTCCATAGAGGGTGCATAAATTTTAGCTCTCACTTATTGTCAAACTGTTTAATCTTTACTAATATAATAGACTGAAAAAAAAATAGACTCTCATCATAGTTTTTATTATGAAACAAAGGAATTCCAGAAGTCAGTTCTGGCATGAACAGCAAGCAAAATTCCTGGGAATGCAGCTTTGTTGTACTTCATATATTTTTTTAAGATAGTAAGACTAGAATATAAATGCTGTTTTATTAATTTCATTGCAGCAGAGCACAGGGAGTATCTAACCAGGAGGGTAAGCTTCCAAAGGAGAGAGACAATGCTTAATGAAAGAACTTACTGAGTAGCATGGAAGAGATTTTATGTTGAAAGTTCTATTTAGGCTTTCTTTTGCAATGACCTTGAAAACCTTGGCACCCCATCACCACCACAGTAGTCTCCCACACTGCCCAAGTGGCCATGGAGCCTCCTGGCTAGGAGTAGACACCCATGGCCCAGCCTACCAGGGCCTCTGGTGGCAGCCGCTACCCCTACCCCGGGAGGCTGTTGTGAATCTGAGAGCCAGAGACCCCTTGAAGAAAATACATGCCTGACATGAGTCTAGAAGTGAGGTTTGGCCCAAAGGAAGTAGGAGTCTGGGGAGCAGAGAGGTAGAATAGTCTCAAAGAAGCATCCTGGATTTAAAGTTTCTGCAGAGTTGTGTGTGGACCTTTGTGCCATCTGCAATGCCTGTCAGCTTCCCTTTGAGAGGGGCAAATATAGTTCTAGAATGATCCCCAAGGTGCCAGGAGAGTTTTGTAGTTAAAAAACAAAAAATGATCTCTGAGTTGTTCCATCCTACATGTAGCCACCTCCCATAGCTATGTGTCATTACAGTGACTGGAATTTGACCATGTCCCTCAGGAAATATTTTGAATTTTTGCAGAAAAATTAATATTATGAAAATTTCCACCTACATACAGATTCTGGTGGTAGTTGCACAACTCTGATGATATGAAAATTTATTGCCCTGTACACTCTAAATGGGAAACTCTCATGGCTTGACTTAAATCCCAAAAAAGCTGTTAAAAATGTTTAATATTTACTTTAAAAGGTAACTATCTTTTTAAAAATATATATGTAAGGTAACAAAAATACATCCCATGCCTAGACTGTAGTTTAGAGTAAAATGTGAACTCCTGGGGTACAGGTGCTCAGTAGGCGCCCTCACCTGCACACACACCTTTAGAGCAGTGCCTCTCACCTGACCTGCAGCCAGCCAGGAAGACAGAAATAGCTGGCTGTCAACATTATACTTGGCAATTTTTAACAGAAAATGCCTATAAATTGCTCAGAAGGGCCTCCCTGGTGATGCAAGAGATTAAGATGCAGCCTATGAAGCTGTCCGCAGCCTCTGCAGCTCAAGTTTGATACCCGGCCGGCCAGGGAGCAACCCACATGGCGCAGCAGACCTCTCCTGACTTGCCCGCTGCTCCCCTCAGCAGTGTATTTCAGTCAATCTGCCTGTTCTGTTCCCCATTCTGTCTCTGGTGAATCCTCTCAGCCCCCACACCTCTGGTCTGTACTCCACTCTTGTATGCATAAATAAATAATCTTTAAAAAAACAAAAAAAAAATAAATTGCTCAGAAAGCACACTGTACATATTTTAAAACATAAACTCTGTATCTTAAATGTGTGTGCAGATACATTCTGTGTGTGATGATGTGCAGTACCTAATAATGCAAAATATTTTTAATACTATGTAGTTTGAACGTTTTTTGACTGAATTTATCTAGAAGCTTTTCAGTAAGTTCAGTGTTCATATGACTGGACTCTACTTACTGCTTAGGGATATGACATTCATTAAACTGAAGTTTAATCATTCATTCAGATATGCTGTGTTGACTTCAATCTTCTTAACAACTAGAGACATTGGTGTACAACATGATTTGGCATATGTCTATATTACAAAATAACCACAATAAAATAGCACAGATCTCATGTAGTTGAAATTTTTTCCCTTGTGATGAGAACTTTGAAGATTTACTCTTTTAGTAAGTATACAATAGAGTATTGTTAACTGTTGTCACCATGCTGTGCATTACATTCCCAGAACTTATCTTACAACCTTTGAATCTTACAACCTGCCTTACCTACACCTAATTCCCTCAACCCCTGCCTCTGGCAGCCACCAATCTTACCTGTTTCTATAATTTTTTTTTTTTTTAAGATTCCACTTAAAAATGAGACCATATAGTATTTGTCTTGCTCTATCTGACTTATTTTGCTTAGCCTAACACCCTCAAGGACTACCCATCTTATCCCAAATGGTAGCATTTCCTCATTTTTAATGGCTGATTAATGTTTCTATCTGTGTGTATGTAGGGGGTGTGTGCACATGCACTCACATGTATCATAATTGTCTCCATAGTTGTCTCCATATATTGGCTATTGTATTGAATGTGAGGGTTCAGATATCTGGCAAATTTGTAATCCTGATTCGACCTTTCTGACATCTTAGCAAAATGTAATTGAGGAAAATCAACCTCCTTTAAACCCTGCTCCTCCCCAAGGCATAGTTGCCCTGTGATTTGGAACACTTAGTCGTGAAGTCAGGTTTCCTTTGTTCTTACTCCTGACTCTGGCCTGGTGACAGAATCTCAGGCTTCTCTTCCAAAAGGACAGGGAGAGTAATGTCAGGCCCAACCTCTAGGCTGCAAGCTCTGATTGATACCTGTATGGGAATGCTTAGTGAAGTGCCTGCACATAGTGAGTCTTCTACTCGGAATATACCTGAAGCCTAATGACTTTTCATGATCCATGCTGTTGCTGCCTTCATTACAGATTCATGGTCACTCTATCCCACATACATTTATTGACCAAGAACTGCGTGTTGAACATGGTAAGAAATGTAAAGATAGGAGTACCAGCGTGGGCCCTTCTCAGGGGATGTGGGTCCCAGTGTGCAAGAGCATTGGGGTAGGCCAGAGCCAGGCACACTTCTGCCTGGGGCTTGGACAGCCTGGTCTGGGGGGGTGGGGTTAGAGCTAAGCTTAGAGGTGGGCACAGAGGAAGAAAGAGAAATTTGCGGATAGAGGGCTGACAGGGCAGGATTCATATTCTCTAATAGGGGAGTGAGGTGTTTAGAAAGAACCAATATGACTGTGACTTCCTATTTGGAAAAATACTACTGAAATATGAATACAGAAAATAAAGCCAAGCTTGTAGGCTTACCTTGATAGTAAAGATTTTTCAGGTACCAAGAGATGGTTTTAATCTTGCTGTTGTAAAAGTTGGGTTTATAGACGCTAAAGTTCCAAACAGCAGGCCCACATGGAAAGCAGAAGCAAAGTCCCACCATAACCTCTTCAGACTCTTCCCAGTTGTGTTCTGTGCAAATCAAGGAACCCACATAGGTGTGATTTCCAGATGTCCCTTGGTGGTTGGGTGGTTTGCTGATCTTTGCTGTAATAATTGTTTCCTGCGAGTGTGTCCATAAGAAAAATTCTCTGCAGAGGAATTGCAAGGCCAAGGTGTGTGCTTGTGCTCTTTGCATGCTTCCTGAGTCTCATCACATGCAGAGGGCTGCGTCCAGCATCCTTCCGGAAGACGTAGGGGAGGCTGGGTCTTGCCAGGGAAGACCACTTTCCCTCTGTGGTCAGCCTGGGAGTCCTCCAGCTATGCCACCACCGCATCTGTGCCCCCCAATGTGTTTTCTTCTAAATACAAGCCAAGTGTTTTATAGACATGAGGTTTCCCCCTATTTTAACAGGAATCTTTGCCTACATGAACTACAGAGTTCCTCGGACGAGGAAGGAGATCTTTGAAACCCTCATCAAGGGCCTGCAGCGGCTTGAGTACAGGGGCTATGACTCGGCAGGTGAGCCCTGCAGCGTGCAGTGTTATAGACATAAATCTAATCCATTAAAGACATTTGAAAAATTCTGTAGAAAAATGGAAAGAGGAAACAAGGCTTTAAAAAAACTATAAAAAGTGCCCCCCATAAGTATCATCGTGTCCTTCTTCTGGTCATTGCTGTGCACATATTAGGGTGATGTTGGGGGAGGAGGATCGGTGGTGTCATGCAGGCTGATTAAATGTCAATTAAATTTTATGCTGATTAAATGTCAATTTTGCTAGCATTTCATTCTGAAAAATTTCAAACTTAACAGAAAAGTTGAAGGGGTTAGTACCATGAATCCCTATGCATCCTTTAATCATATCAATAATTCTTTAATTTCATATTATTCTTTTCACTTAGCATGTTTGATTACTGTAAACTCTTCTAACAATCTTTTATGAGTGGCTACATAATCTTCCCCTGGATGTCTGTCTCACTTTACTCCTCCATCACTGAACAGGTGGATATGTGGTCTGTTCGCCATTTTTAATTGGACAGTCTTAGGAAAAAGGGAGAGTCAGATAATTTCATTTCCCTATCAATTCTTAACATAAAGCAAATCATAAAAGATTATAGGAACACTAGTGCAATGCAAGGTGCACAGCAAGATAAAGGACTTCAAGTGAGCCTGCTGCCTTCAGTGGCAGAACTGGTGGCCCTCTCCCCACAGGCAAGGTCTCCGGTTGAAAACTGGGAGAGGCACTCACAGTCTGGGTTCTAGATTCACACTCCCTGCTCTCCAGGCATTCGCAGTCATAGGCTCCTGTATCAAAGTTGATTTCCTGAAAACTGCCCAATCTCTTCTGGGCACAAACCTGGGGAATAAGAGCTAATAAATCAACCACTCTGTGTAGCCCTCACCTTGGAATGGTACCTTGTAATGAAATGTGCAAGACAAAACTTTCAATACATAAAAGATCATGTTTATGCTACAGGTGTGGCAATTGACGGGAGTAACAGTGAAGTCAAAGAAAGACATATCCAGCTAGTCAAGAAAAGGGGAAATGTCAAAGCTCTTGATGAAGAACTCTATAGTAAGTGGAAAACACTGATAAAACATGCAATAAAAGCATGGATCCCTGTGAACTCTTTTATTCCGCCGGCATTTGAGACTAAAAATATTAACCTATCCAAGTGTGGATACATAGAAGGAGGGGGGCTGAGCCCACATTGTAAAATTGTGTCTCCCAGGGTGTGGGATGGTTTATTTTAGGTGGTAGTGTATGGAGAAATTGAACAACAACAAAAAAAATTAATACTTATGCATTTAACTTCTCTGCTTTCCCATTTATAGTGATGATGTATGATTTTCTTTTTAAAGTAAGTTTATTTCAGCAAAGTGAGTTAGGTTACTGATAAGTACTAAGTAAACAACAGATGGGTCTGGCAGAAATCACCAGGGTGGGGCTGTGCTGTGGCATAGCTGATGTGCCTAGGTATAACAGTGCCGTGTTGATGCTTATTTTTAAAGTATGGCCACATTTTTTCCTTTCTCTTAGAGCAAGACAGCATGGATTTAAAGGTGGAGTTTGAGACCCACTTTGGCATTGCCCACACTCGCTGGGCCACCCATGGTGTCCCCAATGCTGTTAACAGCCACCCACAGCGCTCAGACAAAGGCAACGGTATGTGCCACAGCCTTGCTTCCCAGTCCCTGCAGTTCTGCTGGCTTCACCCAAGCCAGCATTGATCCAGGCCCACTGCTAACTGACTTCTCAGCCAGCCTTGTCTTCCCTGGAGAGCCGAACTGGTGGCACTGGGCCCCAGACAGGAGGCAAACTCAGCCTGGCCCCTGGCCATTGCTGACCATCCAGCTATCCTCAGGAAAAATGGAGACACTTCACAAGGGTTGCTGGCTCTTGGATTCCAACCTATGAGGAGGACATGGTGGTGTGAGCAGTTGGAGGACCTGGACGTTGTTTCTCAAAGGCCTCCAGTCTGTTCCAGAGTGGTGCCTGGGGGAGGATGGGCTTCCCTCCTGACCCAGCTAAATCCACCCTGCTCATAGGAGAGTGGTCTTGAGAGAACAGGTGCCAGTACTGATTTTGTAACTCAGTAACATCTGAGTTGCCTGTTCCAACCCAGGACCCCTGCATTGAGGCCTCAGCAACCAAAGGATTAAGATTTGGAGAAGCAGAGGCTGCATTTGACAGTCCGAGAACCCCCACCCAGCAGCAGAAACTTCAACATGGCTCTCGCCTCATGTTTTTTAAAATTAATGTGATTGTACATGAAAGTCCAGACTTCTGGCACCCCTTGACAAACTGGAATATATGGTAACTGGGCTCATAGTACCTTGGAGTCACACTGTCAGACAGTGGGCCAAGATCAGGGAGCAGGGATATGGTGACTGCTTATGGTACAAGCTGTTGAGCACCAGGCCTGTTTGGTGCCTAGCTGCTTCCTTGTACCACCCCAGCTCTTGGGTCCCCCTTCTTTCCTGGGCCTCCAGGACAGTTTCCAGGTCCTGGTTCTCTTAAATTATAACCAGAACTGTGTCATGGGGAAAGGACTGGTAAGTTTGGAGCTCCAAGTGGCAGCTCTCCAGGACTCTGTGATCAGCCCTTAGGAATGCCAGGGTCTCGGGCAATAGGACTTGGGGGAGGGGGTGTGAGATGGAGAGAGCATAGTCCCAGACTCCTGCCAGGGCTTCCATGGCAGGCGAGACCGAGACATAACCTGGGCCTTCCAGTGGTTCTCCACTCTGAGTTGGGTCTGATTAAGTCAGGAACCCCTGAAGACACATATCTGGGCTTAATGAGGTGGTGTCTGGTGGACAGAATGATCTCTGGAGTTAGCTAGGACCCCGCCCCAAGACAGCTAGGACCCCACCCCCAGACATCCTTGGATAGTACAAGTCTTTCCAAGCCCCATAATAGAGTGAGAGTCAGCTATATCCAATAATGGTGGGATGATTTCTAACAGGCACTTAGCTAAACCTGGGGCAAACCTCACTGCAGTTAATTGTCATGGATGTTGGGTCAGGTTGGTGGAGTCTTCCTATTGAAAGAGAAAAGTGTGTTTCCTCAGGTTTAAATTGTGGTCATAGCAGATGTCACTTCTGATTACTGTAAATGATCTTTCCTTATCAGAAGTCAGAGCAGAGTTTGCAGAGAGTTTCAAGCTATTGAATCAATTTGCTTTGCCTCTAACTTGAATTTCACTTCTTCTTAGTATTTCTCTCTTGACTAATCTTTTCTCCCAGAATTCGTTGTCATCCATAATGGGATCATCACAAATTACAAAGACCTGAGGAAATTTCTGGTAAGATACTTCCCTTAGGTAACACCCGAGTCCTTAGGTAACACCTGTCCCTTAAGTAATACCTGAGTCAAGTGGTATTGCTTTTCCCCAGAAACTTGCCAACTGAATCATTTCCCTCCAGAGGTCAAGACCAGAGCTGAGTGACAACCACTCTTGGCTACCTCAACACTAGGACATAAACTTCACCCCCAGATCAGTATCACCCCATATTTTTGGGGAGGAGATAAGAGGAGATAATAGGGCATTTACGTTGATCTCAAGAACCACTGCAGATTCACAGAATCAAATGAATACAAACTTCCTTTTATTCAAATATCTATCTGTACTAAATAACAGATCGACTCACACTCCCAGTGGAATGTTGGCTCTGAAGGCAGACGATGAGTAGAGTCTAAGTATGAAAAGGTTGTGGTGTTGCTTGGGAAGTGGGTGGACTGGACTCAACAAATTTGATCATTTTAACTGCTGTTATTTCACAATGTCCAGATAAACAGCAAGGACATGCTTCTGAGACAGGATGATCTCAGGGAATGCTGGAATGACTCAGCTATGTTGGGCTGTGTGATTCTGGCAAACATTTCTCATCCCTTCCCTGTTTTCCTTGTTCTCACCTTAAGTCACTCTGAGAGCAACTCGTAAGGGAAGGAAGGGAGTGGGCCAGGCCAGCGTTGCGCAATGACCATTACCTGACATTCTGTCCAACTGAATATTCCAGGAAAGCAAAGGCTATGAGTTTGAGTCAGAAACAGATACGGAGACTATTGCGAAGCTGATAAAATACGTGTTTGACAACAGAGAAACTGAAGACATCACATTTTCAGCACTGGTTGAGAGAGTCATACAGCAGTTGGTAAGTTACAAGTGAAAGTCATTCATTCTTTCATTTATTAGCCAAATTTGCACAAATTCCTTGAGAATTGGAGATGGCTGTCTATATCCCTCTGGCTGCAAGATGTTCCCTCCCTGATAGAATTAGGGGAAGTTTTGTAGTTCTGGTTGTCACCAGCGCCTTGCTTCCCTTGAACGCCTCTAGAATTGTAATTAGCTCTCCAATCTGTGATTTCTTTTGTGGCTTGATTGTAGTTTGGTGGTGTCAGCTTTTCTGTTGTGTGCACTGTTCTTTACATACCAGAGATGAAGTTAATAGATGTGGGAGATAGAATTGTATTATTTCCTGCTATTTCGGGAATGCATTCAATAATAATACCCATGTATTCTTACTGAATAGAACTGGACAGAATGAAGAGACAGCAGGTGGGAACTTGGGAGAAGTTTAACTTCAGAAGAAAGGTGCACAGGAGTGACCCAGTGATGGGAGAGCGTTGCAGTTCCCTTTTGTGATAGCAGATAGCGTATCACATCTGTGTGCTGAATGGAGTGGTCCAGGGGGGAGGAGGAGAGATTGCTGATGTCCCACAGTGCTGGACCTAAGAAAGAGTGTGCTCAAAAAGGGCAGCACACATTGAGGGGGTGGGGTGGTTTCAAGCGAGCCCCCTCCTTGGAGGAGGAAGTAGAGCAGACCCAAGCCCTGTGTCAGATGGTTGGGGGAGACCTCCCACAGTCCTTATTCCCAAGAACCAATGCCACCAATAGCACCTACAAGGCAGCCACAGCCTGAGAATCTGGAGCAGCTGGTGTGAGAGTTCTACAGGTAAAACACTGTGGTTTAAAATATATCACCCTTTGGCTTTTTCAGAGCCTTTTGAAAAAAGTAAGTCTAGAGTCAAAACCATTTGCCCTATGACTCCCATTTTGGGGGACATGATGTAGAGGCCATCTATAAATAAGAGCTTGTCCTATACATGATGTGCAGTTGAATGTGAGGAACAGTGGAATGTTAGGCAAAACCAATTTGGTATTGCAGCATGCTATTTTCTCTTTTCCTTTCATCATTTTAAATTTGGAAATACTCCCACATGATGGCACTTTATAAACTTCATCACCTTTTCTTACCTAAAGCAACAAGGGCTCATTTTTGGCAGAGAAAGGGAAGTGTTTTTCTATTGAGTTCTACTTCTTCATTGTTGACAAAAGTGAAACTGTGACTGTCAGGATCCTTGGGTGCGTGAAGCTCCTTCATTTAGGATAGTTTGAAAAGCTTGTAGAGGCCTGGGCCTGCCGGCTCTTGGTCCTTCCAGTTGAGTGACTGAGTTTACACACTGGCCCCACGGAGAGCTAGGTCTGCCCAGGTCCCAAACATGGGGGAGTTCATATGGCAATCCAGATTTATTGCTGGTCGTAATGTAACCAAAGTCTACTAGGATCATGGTGAATGATTACAGGGTGGTCAGAATGTAGAAGAGAATTTTACACAAAGGATTTAAATAGAAAGAGCAGTTGGAGTCTTGAGTTAGTACAACTGGATTAGTACAATGCATTAGTTCCCAGGAGCCATACAAGATAGGACCAGTTTCATTTCCATTCACCATGAGGAAGATGAGACACAGAGAAGGCTGCAAAGATTGCCCGACTGAGCGGAGGAACTAGGATTTGAACCTAGGCTGTTATTTGCCTTGAGCTAAGTGAAGGTCCTGGATTAGCCCCTTTAGTCTTCACAGTTGCTGACTCCTGACTCTGGTTCTCATTTCCTGAGGTTCTAATTGCACCTGTCCACCCAGTTCATCGAAAAACTGGGAATTGTTCTGCGATGGACCTGGGCAGGTATAGTTTTTGTTGCTCACAATGAAACCCACAGATCTTTGGCACTTGAGCATGGTACCTTATGCTCTGCTTTCCCCTCCTGATAATCACACTGTGGGAGCTCTCCTGCATTCTGCCCCCAAAATGAGGGAACCCAGGGCCACTATCAGTGGAGAGGGCCCCAGGGAGATCTCTCTGGGACAGCAAACCTGGCTTTACCAGAGTGAGCTGTCCCTCACTTTCTTTCTTTCTTTTTTTAAATTTTTTAAAAAGATTTATTTTTTATGCATACAAGAACTGTGGTACAGGCCAGAGGTGCAGGGGGTAAGAGGATTCACTAGAGACAGTGAGAAACAGAACAGGCAGATTGAAACACTGCTGAAGGGAGCAGCAGGTCTGCCACTCCTGGCTGGAGATTGAGCTCTTGCTGCAGTGGCTGTGGATAGCTTCACTGTGCTGAGATTTAACCTCTTGCACCACCAGGGAGGCCAGTCCCTCACTTTCTTTCTGCATTTTCAGGAAGGTGCATTCGCATTGGTTTTCAAGAGCATCCACTATCCTGGAGAAGCTGTTGCCACAAGGTGAGACAAAACATATTAACATTTCTGATAGCAATAAAATAAAATAGTTGTCAGCCTAAGAGAGAAATAAGCTCCCTGGCAATTTGGAAGGTACTTGTTCTATCTAAAGGAAGGTTGTGACTTTGCCATAGAGAACGGACCCCACCATTTCTGTGGCTGACTTTTAAATTTTTTAAAGAGAAACCAGATAGTTGGGGTTTTATTTGAAAGCTCCACATTTTATAAGTTGACAACAAATTAAAACTGTGTAGGTGATTTTATTTTAAAGTTGGGCAGGTCTAGGTTTCATGGGGATTGAAGCCTATGTAATTTCTAAGACTCCCTTTAGAAAAAGTATGTAAAACTTATGAACATGAAGGGGGAACAAAACTGAACATTGATTTGAATACAGTAAAGAGGAAGCTCAAAGGCCCAGAGATTAAATTTCATTACTTTCAAGCCAAGGGCACCCCAGGAATCAGTGGAGAAGGCCTGGGTCAGCCTTCATATCCCTCTGTTAAAACACTGTGGCCCCCAGTGCTGTGTGGATTCACATAGGTGGGTGTGTGAGTGCCATCTGTTATTTTACATTTAGTTGGGTTGATTATCCATCTGTCCATCCATTCATCCACCCATTTATCCTTCCATCCATCTATCTGTTCATCCATTTGTCCATTTGACCATCCATTGAACTAATAATGCTGAGCACTTACTATGTACTGTGACCTGGGGACCCAATGACACCCAGCCTGTCCTGCACTTAAGGACTGGACATCTGTGCAGGAGGGGCACATCTGTGCAGAGTAGGGCAGAGGATGGTATGCTCTTTGATGAGGCTTGCAGAAGGAAGAGGGGAGAGTGCAATGCTCTGGGAGCCTGAGGGAAAGGAAGTATCAGCCAGGGGAAGGCAGGCAGAGGGACCAGCATGAGCAAAGGCAAGTTGCCCAGAGGAGCGTGATGTAAACTCGAGATGGTCTCCAGAGAGGGTGAGACTCTCCCATGCACATGTCACATTGCCTGAGCTGGAAATGATATGGCTATGTTATAATTTTAATTTTTCAAAGACATTAACTTATTTACCATTTGGAATTTAATTCCTTCAGATAGTAGAATTATAAAATAATAGTTGGTCCCCATCAAATTTAGAAACCCCCCTTAAAATTCAGTATGATTATATTGCTATTTTATTCTTTTTTATTTTTTACATCATTGTTCATGTTTAAATAATATTTGCTCCCACCCGCCAGGAGTATGTTGCTATTTTCAATGAATGCAGAAGGCAGTGTAAAGCAGCTATAATGCTATGTTTCATAAGCTGTCTATAACTAATGACTCTGTAACCTGGCCCAGGAGAATCTTTGGGATGTCTTGGGAGCATTATGTGTCAAAAAGTTTAGGGAAACCACAAAGCTCAATCTGCAGCAATAATATTTGGCTGAGACAGTTGCCAAGGAATTCAGAACTTTCTCACTCTTATAAAGACTATTTAAGCTAGTTCCCTTTTGGACCTAGAAATGTCTCTGATTTGCTTTGGATACAATAAAAGATCATCCAAAATATTCCAGGTACTCACAGCACCTTCTTCAAAGCCACAGACTCTGCCACCCACTTTGTGTTGGCTAAGAATTCCAGACCAGATGGGGACTGTTTCTTACACTGCACGTCCGTCGTGCAATTGATTTGCATGCTGCAGCTTAGAGAATGAGCGTAGAATTAGAGTTTGGAGACAAGAAACTATTAAAATCATGGAATAATACCCTAAAAACATTAGCTTGCAGAAGTTGTGAACAGGAAAGAAATGCCATATGCAAAATGCTTTGCTGAGATTCTCTTCTAGGATACCTGGAGCCGGCGCAGGTGACCGAGTTTGGGGTGTTGGGGACAAGAGTTAGGGCCACCCATGGCAGCTTCAGGAATTCCACAGGGAAAATCATTGGCCCTTTGTAATAGATTCAGTCTGTGCAGGTTGAGGTTTCAAAACTGCATCCACTAGGTGTCATTCAGGCAGAGACAAAACCACTTACATTGCCTTATGTGGCCCACAAATTGAGTAAACCTCAAGTCAATCAGTGTCATGTTCCCCAAAGCTGGAAAACAACTGAACTAGGCAAAAGGAGGCAAAGAGAATCTTGGGGCAATCTGGGGTGTGAGGGCTGCATTTTGAGATGTGCAGCAGCTGGAGGCCTGTGTGCTGCCAGGACCTACTGACATCCCAGCCTCTGATCCGACTGTGGGCTGGTTCACCGCTGCTGCCCCTGAAGCATCTTCTATGGTGAAGTCCTGCCTGTGCGACCTCAACATGACACTCTGTCCTCAGAGAAGTGAGAGTTGTGAGGGTTCCCACCTTAGTGCTAAGAGAATGGCCATTCCCACTCGGGGTGTACAGGTGACTGGTAGCTCTTTTCCCTCTTGTCTCTACAGGAGAGGCAGCCCCCTGCTGATTGGAGTGCGGAGCAAGTACAAACTCTCCACGGAACAAATCCCCATCTTGTACAGGACACGTAAGTTTCTCAAAAGAACTTGAGCAGCACAGAGCAGCCCCCCTCAGAGGCAGGATGCCTTCAGTCTGATCCACTGACCCAGCACTGGACTCATGCAGTTCTCATGCAGCTGAGACTTTTCCCCACTTTTTTCAAGAGCTTTTTATTATGGTTATTTTCAAACAGCTTCACAACTCCAGGGAGCAACATGCAGATCCATTATATAAAGGCGCTCCTGCCCCGATTTCAACATTAATTTGGTTTGTTTTGTTTGTAGACGTTTAAATGCTCCTGCAGCAGTTATGTGGTGCTATTTGGGGCTCTTATACACGATTTGGCTGATACAGTGAAAGCTATAAATTGCACGTTTTCCCCACACATTCAAAGGGAAAATTGGCTCCTTACTTCATGTTATTCAAACAGAGTAATTTAGCTGGATTTACAATCCTTTCCTTCTCTCACTAGGCAATATTGAAAATGTGAAGAATATCTGTAAAACAAGGATGAAGAGGCTAGACAGCTCAACCTGCCTTCACGCCGTGGGTGACAAAGCAGTGGAATTCTTCTTTGCTTCTGATGCAAGGTAGCTAAACCTTGTTGCTTTCGTTTCCTAGGATTATGTAGTCAAGAATGACTGGCTATGGGCCTCCCCCGTGGCGCAGCGGTTGAGCGCTGGGTTGTGAAGCTGCCCGCAGCCTCTGCAGCGCCAGTTCGATCCCCGGCTGCTCCCTGGCCACCGGAGGAGGGTCCCACATGGCGCGCAGACCTCTCCTGCTGCCCGCTGCTCCCCTCAGCAGTGTACTTCGGTCCTTCTGCCTGCTCTGCTCCCTGCTCTGGCTCTGGTGAATTCTCTCACCCTCCCGTGCTTCTGACTGTACCCAGTGCTTGTATAAATAAATAAATAAGTCTTTAAAAAAAAAAAAAAAAAAAAAAAAAAAAATGACTGGCTAAACACCCCCATTTCCTATATCTCTCCTTCATTGAGCTGTTTCCTCACAGCTCAGCAAAGGACCTGAGTAATGGCACTTTCCAGCCCTCAGTGGCCTTTCTCCAGGAATCCAGGTGCTGTGAGCATCTACCTGGCGGTCACTGGCAGCCCTGGTAACCAAGGCCAGGTCCACTGCTGGGCACAATGTTTTGGGTTTGCACAAAACACCTGAATTAGTTGCCAACATTTTAATTGGGAGATTTCACATGAAAATCTGGATTTCTACCTTCTGTGGAAAAGCAGCAGATCTAAGCACATTGGCTGTTCTCCCCTTTGCCCCATTTGTCTGGGACTGCTCCTTTTAGATGGAGCAGATGTCTCCAGACCATCAGTCCATCCCATACCTTGCCCACCTTTGCTTGATCATTCATAAAAGACAGAGCCAGAATTTAGAGTCCAGTTGATTTCAAAGTTCACATTCCCAGCAGTACACAAAAAAATAATTCTAAGAATGTTAAAAGTCGGTTTCATGCATATCTTAGTACAAAAAAAATTATGCGCACAATACACACACACTCAGAAAAGACCAAAATACGTTCCTATTAGTTGAAATAGAAAGTCCTATAAACACCACCACCATATCTTCATCCAGATTTTTATTAAGCCTCTTCCCAAGGCATCCAGTGGGGCCTTGCTAGGAAGCAGGTGAGGTCTCTGGGGACACATGGAAGAATAGGAACCTAAAGACCAAGCTGCAAGGCCTGTCTCAGCCCATAGCCAACTTTGTACTTAGTGCTGATAAGAGCAGCATTCCCAAACTGTTGTTCCTTAGAACACCATTTCTTTTTTTTAAAGATTTATTTATTTATTAATAAACTTATTTATTAATAAATTTATGTATTAATAAATAAATAAATGGTGTCGGGAGTGAGAGGATTCACCAGAGATAGAGTGGGGAGCAGAACAGGCAGACTGACCGAAACACACTGGTGAGGGGAGTAGCAGGCAAGACAGGAGAGGCCTGCTGTACCATGTGGGTCACCTCCCTGGCCAGGGATTGAACTCATGCTGCAGTGGCTATAGATAGCTTGGCGGTGCTGAGACTTAACCCCTTGTGCCACCAGGGAGGCCCATTAGAATACCATTTCAATGAGAAGCTAATATTATCTCAAAGATTCTAAGATACACAATTATTATGTAGATAGGTGGTATCTCACAATGATAATTTCCTACAGTTTTTATTTCTTGGATGTGTATAAAGATCAAAGGTGCCTTATATTCAATGAAATGGGGTAGATGTTTCTGGGGGAGTGGTGGGCAAGTCTAAGGTGAAATAATTATCTGTTGACATTGTGATTATATACTTGATAAAATCCTATTGAAAGATTGTTAGAAATACTTGTGGCTGGTCAGAAAATTAAGTTATGGAAATCTACCTGGCAGAACACCATCTAGCACCTCCTTCATCTCCGTGCCCTCCGCCCCCACCATGGGATTGTCACAGTAGGCTCACAGCAGACATTCGATGAACAAAATAATCTATTCATCACAGCTGAAAAATGTTTTAATCGCTTACAATAAATTTTATTAAAATGTCCAGAGACAATTGCAAGAGTTTGCCATAACAAACAAGAAGTTTGAAGACAGAGAAAGAAAGATTCCACATCTCTTGGTAGGAAGGCTTAACATAACTTTAAAAACCAGCTGGTTGGAAATTAATAATTAACAATTATTGTTTAAAATACTTCTTCAAATTACTATGTAAATTTAATGCTATAATTAAAACCCTCAAGATTCTTTTGTTTGTTTAGGTTTTGGGAACTTTAGAAAGTGATTCTGCACATGTAGTGGAAAGGCTAGGCAAGGGCTAGGACCCAGTCCCGTGGCTACAGTAACCATGTGCCCTGCACCTGCCCTGAACGCTGCATGTAGTGATCACAACCTGATGAAGGCACAGCCATCCACTCCTGTTTGACAGATGGGGAACCAGGCCCAAATGATATCACCTCGGGCGTGTCTGACCCTTTGGTCTATAGTCTTATTGACTGCATTATACCATCACTCATTTTATAAATAAAAATAAATATAATAATTGTTATATTTAAACATACCATTGTACCTACATACACACATGGTTTAAGCATTGTCTGGAGGACAATGCAGTATAAAGTGTTTATCTCTTGGGATGGAATCCAGCCATTTCCTGTAGTTATTCTGTGCTTATACTTTTAATGCAATGGGTGTATATTGTTATTTTTTTTCTCATTTTTTTTAGATTTTTTTAACATTTATCATTTTTTACATTTTTTAGACAATATTTGCTTCCCCTCACCCCCTCAGATTGAGTCCCCATAGAATTTCCTTCCCCAAGGCCCGAATGCACCATCACCACAGTCCCCTGTGCTCCTCCCTCCCTCCCTCTCACCCCTCTCCCGCCTCCTCCCCCACAGTATGTCTCTGATTTGTAATTGTCTATTTTTGCTTTGTTGTGTTGTGTGCTGTTATTATTATTTTTTTTTACACTGATGTCTTATTTGGTTTCCCTATATTCCTGTTATAAGTGAAACCATCTGATATTTTTCTTTTTCCTTCTGGCTAATTTCACTGAGCATAATTCCTTCTAGCTCCAGCCACGTTGCTGCAAATGGCATGAGTTTACCTTTTTTGATTGCTGGATAATATTCCACTGTGTATATATACCACATCTTCTTGAGCCAGTCATCTATTTTTGAGCATTTGGATTGTTTCCAGGTTTTGCCTATTGTAAATAGTGCTGCAATAAACATAGGGGTATAGGTGCTCTTTTGAATCACTGTTTTTGTGTCCTTTGGGTAGATCCCTAGTAGTGGAATTGCCGGATCATATGGTAGCTCCATTTTTAGTAGACTGAGCAACCTCCAGACAGCTTTCCACAATGGTTGGATCAGTTTGCACTCCCACCAACAATGTAGGAGAGTTCCTTTTTCACCACATCCTCGCCAA
Source organism: Talpa occidentalis (assembly GCF_014898055.3). Classification (NCBI taxonomy): domain Eukaryota; kingdom Metazoa; phylum Chordata; class Mammalia; order Eulipotyphla; family Talpidae; genus Talpa; species Talpa occidentalis. Next base: position 72,704,337 of record NW_023605305.1, on the reverse strand, counting down.
CATTTGTTGTTGCTTGTGTTTTTGATATGTGCCATTCTTGCTTGTGTAAGGTGGTATCTTGGTGTGGTTTTGATTTGCATTTCCCTGATTATTAGGGATGTTGAACATTTTTTCATATGCCTTTTGGCCATTTGCATTTCCTCTTTGGAGAAATGTCTTTTGAGTTCTTCTGCCCATTTCTTGACTGGGTTATTTATATTGTTTTTGTTGAGCCTTGTGAGTTCTTTGTATATCATTGTGATCGGTCTCTTATCAGTTGGATGGAGTGCAAAGATTTTTTCCCAGTCAGTGGGGTGTCTTTCTGTTTTGGTTAATGTCTCTTTTGCTGTGCAGAAGCTTTTCAGTTTGATATAATCCCAGGTGTTTATCTTTGCCTTCACTATCACTGCTTTGGGTGATGAGTCTTTAAAGATGTTTCTGAGATGTATGTCTTGTAGTGTTTTACCTATATTTTCTTCTATATATTTTATGGTTTCAGGTCTTATGTCCAGTTCTTTTATCCATTTTGAGTTGATTTTTGTGCACGGAGAGAGGTAGTGGTCTAGTTTCATTTTTTTGCATGTGGAGGTTCAATTTTCCCAGCACCATTTATTGAACAAACTGTCCATGTTCCATTGCATATTCTTTGCTCCTTTGTCAAAGATTAGTTGTTCATATAAGTGCGGCTTTATTTCTGGGCTTTCTATTCACTTCCATTGGTCTGTGTGTCTGTTTTTGTTCCAATACCAAACTGTTTTAATTATTATAGCTTTGTAGTATAGCTTGACGTTTGGAAGTGTGATACCTCCTTTCTCCTTTGTTTTCATCAGTAGGGCTTTGGCTATTCGTGGTTTTTTGTGGTTCCATATGAATTTCATCAGTGTTTGTTCTATTTCTTTGAAGAATGTCATTGGGATTTTTATTGGAATAGCATTGAATCTGTATATTGCTTTTGGGAGGATGGCCATTTTAACAATGTTGATTCTTCCAATCCATGAGCAGGGGATGTCTTTCCATTTCTTTGTGTCTTCTTCTATTTCTTTTAACAGTGTTTTATAATTTTCTTTGTATAGGTCTTTCACCTCTTTTGTTAGGTTTATTCCCAAGTATTAGATTTTTTGGTTTCAATTATAAAAGGGATGGTTTTCTTGATTTCTTCTTCTTCTGATTGTTTGTGTATAGGAAGGCTACTGATTTTTGTGTGTTGATTTTGCATCCTGCTACTTTACTGAACTGGTTGATTATTTTGAGTAGTTTTTCTGTGGAATTTTTAGGGTTCTCTATGTATATAATCATATCATCTGCGAATAGTGATAGTTTTACTTCTTCTTTCCCTATCTGGATTCCTTGTATGTCTTTCTGTTGTCTTATTGCCCTGGCTAGGATCTCCAGTATTATATTGAAGAGCAGTGGTGAGAGAGGACATCCTTGTCTTGTTCTTGCTCTTAAAGGAAAGGCCTTCAGCTTTTTGCCATTGAAAATAATGTTGGCAGTGGGTTTGTGGTATATGGCATTTATCATGTTAAGTTATGTCCCTTCTATCCCGAGAATTTCAAGGGCCTTCGTCATAAATGGATGTTGGACTTGGGTGTATATTGTTTAAATTATGTTTTTTCCAATGCAGTGGCTTTCCTTCATACTTTATCTTTCTTCTCTAGGATCTGTCTAGAGACATCTCTCTAAGAGTTATAGAATTTGATAGTTTCTTTCTTTACCTTTGCATCATGAGTTCTAAATGTACATTTTTCTGCACAGAGCAAGTGTGAGAGCATGGCACTTGGTAGAATGAGGACTTTTTTCCTCCACTGCTCAAGCAGCTCATTCATGTATTTTACCATATCTGTGTACCACCTATGCTGTTAATTATCTTTCTTTTTCATTTACCAATTTTTCTAACTTAAAGTTATTTTTATTTTTTTGAAAATTTTCTTTTTTTCTTCTTTTTTTTAAGATTTATTTATGCATACAAGAGCTGGGGTACAGGCCAGAGATGCAGGGAGTGAGAGGATTCACTAGAAACAGAGTGGGGAACAGGACAGGCAGACTGAATGAAACACACTGCTGAGGGGAGCAGCAGGCGAGACAGGAGAGGTCTGCTCCTCCATGTGGGTTGCTGCCTGGCCGGAGATCAAACTCATGCTGCAGAGGCTGCAGATTGCTTCTTAGTGCTGTGCTTAACCCCTTGCGCCACCAGGGAGGCCCTTAAAGTTATTTTTAATTTTTTTAAATTTATTTATTTATACAAGCACTGGTACAGTCAGAAGCGCGGGAGGGTGAGAGGATTCACCAGAGCCAGAGCGGGGAACAGAACAGGCAGACTGACGAAATACACTGCTGAGGGGAACAGTGGGCGCGGCAGGAGAGGTCTGTCGCACCATGTGGGACCCTCACCTGTGGCCAGGGATCGAACCGGCGCTGCAGAGGCTGCGGGCAGCTTTGCAGCCCAGCGCTCAACTGCTGCACCACCAGAGGAGGCCCCCTTAAAGTTATTTTTAAAAGAAACTTTCTATTGCTATCTCAAAGAGGAGGTCAGTATTACTTTGCCTATAGAGAAAGTTGTTATAAAAGTAAGCACGATGTTCTCACATTTCATTTGTGGCTGTATCTTGTAGTTTGCTTTTTAAGTCCCCCCCCCACTTTTCCCTTTCAGTGTGTGAGTGTGTGTGTGCGTGTTTTAAGAAATTGAGTCATTTGTCTGGAGACTTTTCTGGATTTTGTTGAATGCCTCCCCCATGGTGTCATTTCCCTTGCCCTCTGTTTGCTGTATTTCCTTTAAACTGGAGTTACAGATGTCTATAAGCTTGGTCTTTTCAGTTTTGAATTTTTGGTAAGATTTTTGATTCCTACGTGGTGTTATGTCCAGGTATATGTGTCCTATTGTCTGTCTTTTTGGGCTGTTAAGATTGATCCAGGGCTTCAGATGTCATCAGTCTTACCCATCCATTATGAAGCTGCTCTCAGACTTTCATCTCTTGGTTTCAACAGTCATTAATGGCCCTTGGTTAAAGTTACTAATAATTAGGTGTTTATAAGTTGATTATTCTAATTCTATCATTTTTTTCTTTGCTGGTTATATCCCTCTTGCTTTCATACACTATGGTTATTCTGAAAAACAGATCCTTTGGAAAGGAGAGATAAATTTTTTCCTTTGCGGTTCAGAATAATAAAATAAGTTGGTTCCTAAGCATTCTCTAAAAGCTTTCTGTTTGGATCCTGATTTGAAGAAAGCAATTACAAAAAAGCATCTGTGAGGGCCTCACTGGTGGCACAGGGGTTAAAGTCTCAGTGCTATCATGAGTTTTATCCCCAGCCAGGGAGCTGACTCACATGGTGCAACAGACCTCTCCTGTCTCTCCCACTGCTCCCATCAGCAGTGTATTTCATAGACCCACCTGTTCTGGTCCCCACTCTGTCTCTGGTGAATCCTCTTGTGCGCCCCTCCCCCCGTCCTCTGGCCTACACCCCAGTTTTTCTATACATAAATAAATATTTTTTTTAAAAAAAGAGTATCTGTGAGATTATTGGGTAAATTTGAACATGCTATATGTTTGGTATGAAGGAATAATTATTAATTTTAGATGTGATAATGATATTAGAGTATGTAAAAATTCTTTTTTAACTGTATAAGCTAAAACAAGCTACAGATGAAATAATATCATACCTGGGACTGGTTCCCAAATAATTCAGGGGGAGGAGAGGGAAGTATGAGTCCATGTTTACAGTGCAATGTCTCTACCCCTGCCAAAATGCCACCCAGTGCACTAATACACACCCAGATTTGGGAGGCATTAAGTGACTGCCACATCCTCACTGTCAAGGACAGGCCTATCTATAACACCCATGTTTTCTTTCCTCCAGCGCTATCATAGAACATACCAACCGGGTCATCTTTCTTGAAGATGATGACATTGCTGCAGTGGCTGATGGGAAACTATCCATTCACCGGATCAAGCGTTTGGCTAGTGATGACCCATCTCGAGCCATTCAGACATTGCAGATGGAACTGCAGCAAATCATGAAAGGTAGGTATCCTCCAAGGGCCTGTGGAGTAGCCTCAGGTGCAGGAACTCCCTGGGGAAGCTCCTGAGACATTCTGTGCTGCCCTTCCTGGGTCAGCCCGGTCCTGCCCTGCCCTGCCCTGCCCAGCCTTGGGTGGGCATCACAGCCTTCCTGCCCACCATGGCCTCAGGGATACGGTTGCAGGTTGTCTGTGGCTCACACAGCTGACAGGATGTGAGAAGTCTGACCTGCTCCTCCAAAGGGAACTCCAGACTATATTCAGACACCAGGACTCCCTGCTTTGTCCAACCCTAGTACATCGACTGCCTCCCTTTATATTCTCTGGGACACATTTCTGCACCCCACGCTTCATTTCTTCTCTGGACAGAAAGTCATGGAGAAATAGGGCCACTGTATCCTTGTGAAGAGAGCCTGTGTTCCTGCAACCACGTTTCCCTCCCTCACCCTCCTTTTTCTCTTTGTACCCACATTCGTCTTCCTCACCAAAATTTTTAATGCTCACCACATTTGTCTTGCACCCTCTTCCCCACAGGCAGCTCAGGCAAACCTTTAAGCACATGACTCAGACCCTGTTATCCTTTGCTGAAATCCTCCAACTGTTTCCTGCTATTTCTAGATAAAAACTGGAGCCCATAAGCCAGACACCTAGTCTGGCCCCATCTGACTCAACCCTTACCACACTACACCTGGCCAGGTGCACTCAGGCCAGGTGCACTTGCTGTTCTTCTCATTGGATAGGCTCCTTTTGATCATCACCACTGTGATGTCACCCCTTTAGGGAGCCCTTCCTGATCCTGTGTCTGTGGGGGTTCCTCTGCCCCCTCCTCATTTGTCTTACTTGTTTCATGGCATCCTTTGTACAAGGCTTTTGGTAGTGGCTGCAGGCAGGGAACACTGCACTGTTTGGCGTCAGGCATGTGTATATCCCAGAGAACATTCCTGTCTGTCTCGGAGCACCTCCAAAGTATCAGGCACAGCACCTGTCAGGGGCCTTAACACACTTTGGTCAAATCATCCCTTTGACATTGTCCAATTCTGTTCAGTCAGACCCTTGGGAAAACATTTATGACTGAAAAGGCTTTCTTTAATATGGAAGCCAGGAGATCATTTGTTAACTGTCTCTTTCTTTGGGCTTACTTGATTTGTATTTTGCTATGTAGGTGAGTTTTGGGCAATAAAGCAATTTTCTTTCTTTCTCAATAGGGGAGCACAGCCCAGAAAGACCGGTCACACATTTGTTACTCCCTTCCTCAAGCCACAGGATCTGCTGTGTAGATTGGAGATAGTAATGCCTAACCTGCTTCCTTCCACTTGTCACCTTGGGCATCAGGAGGCACAGTGGCTGGGCATACCTTTATGTAAAGGCATCACTGTGATTAATTGCATAATGGCTTGTCATCTTGATTCAAAGCTAAGCAATAGAAATGTAACTAAATTGAAACTGACATCTCCTGTTGATGTTATTTTACCAGGTAACTTCAGCGCATTTATGCAGAAGGAGATCTTTGAACAGCCAGAATCAGTTTTCAATACCATGAGAGGTCGGGTGAATTTTGAAACCAACACAGGTAAATCCCTTGTGTGTGCTCTTGGACCAGTGCACAGTCCTTGTTTGGGGTAAGCATTAACACCTGCTTGTGCCCTGCAGTGCTCCTGGGGGGCTTGAAGGACCACTTAAAGGAGATCCGACGGTGCCGACGGCTCATTGTGATCGGCTGTGGGACCAGCTACCATGCTGCTGTGGCTGTAAGTGCCACATGCTTGGCCTTTCGTGTCATAGGGGATGTAGCGGGGATCTACAAAGAGACAAGTCTTAAGTGTTGTCATGCATGTGGCCTTCCAAATTTGGTGCCCATGAGCCAGCATGAGAACTGGCATGGAGCCCTTTCCCCTGCAATGTGGTCTGTGAGTTACTGAGTTCCCTCACCACTTTTGTGCCACTTCACAAACTGTCCCCAGATGCCCAGCCGCCTGTGTCCTGGTAGTGTCCCTGACTGACCTTAGTTTTCATTCTTGTTGACTTCAGACACGACAAGTTTTGGAGGAACTGACGGAGCTCCCTGTGATGGTTGAACTCGCTAGTGATTTTCTGGACAGGAACACCCCTGTCTTCAGGGATGATGTCTGCTTTTTCATAAGCCAGTCAGGTAAGGGATACAGGTTTCTATTAGTTCTTCTCAGAGCTCTGTCCTGTCCGTAACACCCCATAAGCCTGTCCCTCTCCTTCATCCAGTTAAGGTCTCTGTGCACAGCACCCACCAGGTGCCCATCCCTCCCGTCCAGTCATTTACTTCTCAGCCATGGTTGGTCTTGCTCTGCTGCTGGGCTGTGCAGTCAGAGTAGCCCCATGCCACAGCCTCTCCCTCCTGCTGTTCAAGTCCAGGACTGCAGAGTGCCCTTCAAGTGTTTACAAATGTATGCTGGGCTTAATTTAGTGGAGAAAGTTCTCCAAAGTTCTGCGGATTGTCACTTCAAACTGTAGATGCTGTGCAGTATCCACACCTCCCAACAGGGGGCAGCATGGAGAGCCACTGCTTGCTGTCAGGCACAGCATGCCAGCCTAACACTAAACTTGCCAACCCCAGGAGCTGCCATCTGACTTCAGCTGCCAGTGTTGCTTCTGGATTTCTAGTCCCAACAGAGTCTAAAAATGCTTCATGAATTGGTGGCAGACACTAAACAAAGAACAGAGGAGGATTTAATGTGAAAATAATGCAATGCAGTGGCAGCTTCTGAGTGCCTACATAGAAGTTTACATTTCATTTTGTTCAGTCCTTTATATTCATTTTTTTAAAAATCTATCAAAAACAGGGGAAGGGTAGAGTTGGAGATAGAGCTACACTGTCCCCACCTCTCGTCCCCACTGGTGCTGAGGAAGAGCAGTTTGACCCCTGCACTAGACAGTCTGAAGAGGGAAGAAGAATTAGGCCATACACAGCACTGGCTTCCCTGCAAAAGAGCCAGGACAGCCAAGACCTGAGTCCTCGTGGACATATTTGGATCTCATTTTATGGTTTGGGTCATAGCTTATTTAGTTTGGGGTTTTTAGGACTTATAAACACGGGGAGTCTGTGCTGACTTATGCGTGAAACTAAGTAGTTTTATTATAGAAATAATTTGAGTATACACTGGGAGGCTATAAGAAGTGTTTTCCTTTAAAACAAGATCTATTTAAGAAATGACTTTAGGGCATTCTTGGTTTTTAATGTTAAATCTTAGCAATGCTGAATAAAGCAGATTAGAAACATAGAAAGGGTGCTGGGAACCAGACCCACCTGGGTGGGCACCAGCTCTATCGCGTGAGGCTCTGGGGTCTTGAAGGAGAAGATGCTGATTTCCTCTGCCCCTGAGCTCCTCACCCTCAAGGGGAAACTGGGGACAACGGCCCTCATGGGGTGGTCACGAGAGTTCAGTGAAACAGTGGATGAGAAAAGGTTTCCATAAATAGTAGCAAAATCTTGAATCTTCGAATCCACTGGAAGAATTGTTGAGCACGCATTTTCTTTTCTGACACGTGCTGCCTATATCTGGACACCAGTTTCTGCGCTAGGGCAGAGAGGAAGTGAGTCGGGAGTTGGGGGAGGGGGTGGGCTGGCAGAGCCATGCGCCTGTGAACACGCTTGAAAGGAAAGGCCCTGTGTGGCAGGTGAGACTGCTGACACCCTCCTGGCGCTGCGCTACTGTAAGGACCGCCGGGCTCTGACCGTGGGTGTCACCAACACCGTGGGCAGTTCCATCTCTCGGGAGACTGACTGCGGCGTCCACATCAATGCAGGACCAGAAGTTGGCGTGGCAAGCACCAAGGTAGGAGGCACACCTGCCCCTGCGGGAGTGAGTGGTGGGTTGGTGGACAGGAGGCTCTAAGGGAGCCTGAGATCTGCCTCCCCTTGAGTGGTCACCAGGTGCAGGTCTGCCCCTACTCTGCCAGCACCACCTCTGTGTTCACAGGCTTATACCAGTCAGTTCATATCTTTGGTGATGTTTGGTTTGATGATGTCTGAAGACCGAATTTCACTACAAAATAGAAGACGGGAAATCATCCATGGCCTAAAATCTTTACCTGGTATGTTCCAGAACTAAACTTTCCTCATTTTCAAATCCAATAGACTTTTGATTGGGCTTTGCCTTGCCTCTCACCTGTAATCAATACTGTTAATCACTTTCTTCTCCTTAAAACTTCCTACTTATCACTAAACCACTCCAGCAGTTCCAACTGGGCTAGGGTCAAACTCCACACTCCAGACCCTGGAGCCACACAGGCTGGTTCCCTCCTCCTCCTCCCATCCCTCTCCTTTCCCCTCCTCTGGGGCCGCTTCACCGACCTTCTGATCTCAGCAATGCCAAGCTCTTTCCACTTCAGGGCCTTTGCATTGGCTCTTTCCCCTCCTGAAACCCTCTTCATTCAGCCATAGGCTTCTCCTCACCCAAGTCTCAACTCAAATGACTTCCTGGGAACCTCCCTGACCACCCTAACTAAGAGAGGTACCAATTCCATAGGCAACTCTCTGTTCAATACCAGCCCATTTATAGCGCATGCTATGAGCTGAGTAACCTGCTCATCTGTGTTCTGGCTTGTCTCCCCAACTGAAGGGTCAGCTCAGTGGGCACACATCCCTGTCTGTTGGAATCTCTGCTGGACACCTGGTGTCCAGTCAGAGCAGGCACACAGTAGGTGCTCAAGAAATACTGAAGAAGGAGCAAATGTTCCCAAACCTCTTCCTGACCCAGATTGCCCCTTCACAGTCTTACTCCACTTACCTCTGTTGCTAGGTCCCATCTGTTGTAGTCGGTGAGATACAGTGTCTGTTGCACTAACTCTTGAGGTCTTTGAGGGGACCAGAGTTTCAGTTAGTCACTCATTCATTAACTTACTTATTTGTTCAGGACCAGTGGCCTATGTGCCATCCTGGGACTGCCAAGATAGGCATCTTTAGTTACTTGTCCCTCCAGAAGGAGAGAGGGCTTTTGGGTTTGAGCAGTTCAGCCCTGAGAAAGGGAATGTAAAAGGCCTCATTAGTGTCTGACAAGGCGGGAGTTCTGGGGCCAAGATGGTCCCAGGGCTATGGGTGTACCCTCCTGGTGATGAGCAAACACTAGGTCCCCCCTGAGAGTCAGGGGCAAGCCCCAGAGAAAGTAATGAGGAACACTTACATTTAAGAACCTAACAAGTACCAGCACAAGACTGAATCTGACCAAGCTGGCATCCAGAAAATTTATTGAGAAAAAGACTCTTGACCTTAAGTAAGGTAATAAAAGCCCTGCAAAAGCAGGATCCTATTCTGATTTCTAAATCAGCAGTTCTCAAGATGTGTGCTAAAAGATACTTTCAGTCAAAACTGTTTTCATAGTAATACATTGTTTATAATAAAAAAGACTTGTGTACCCTTTCGCTGGGTGGATATTTGCAAAGCAGAGGTGGCAGCTTCAGTTGCCTTTGTACACTTCAAGGCGGGGCCTCTCACCTTCCCCCAACCCTTTGCTAACATCAGTTTTGCAGTCTGAGTCCAAGGGTTAAAACCCTCTTAAACTAATGCAAGGACACCAAGTGAATTCCAGAACCTCGTCTTACACACCATGACTTCTCTTTGTGAATCTTGTTTTAATATCTTTGTGACTGGCTCTCCCACTCTGCTGTGCCCGTGACGTAGAGCTGATCAAGGAAGTGCTGTCGCTGGATGAGAAGATCCATGACCTGGCGCTGGAGCTCTACAAACAGAGGTCTCTCTTGGTGATGGGGCGAGGTTATAACTATGCCACGTGCCTGGAAGGAGCCCTGGTGAGCCCCCTCTACCCACCTTCCCTCTCAACATCCTCTCTGTGGTCCCTGGTGCTACCCTGGGAGGCATGAGGGCACCTTATGGCCCCCCAAAAGGAGGGCAGGGCCAGGCAGAATAAGGCATTGATCTAGGGAGGGGACGTCTCACAGACCCGTTGGACACTTGTATCAGGCTGCACTGAACACTAGCTCACAAGCAGGCGTGGTAGCCCTGGGACATAAACATGGAAGCTTCCAGTCTCCTGGAGAAAGGGGCAGGGTGCCTTTAAGGGTCCCCTGAGGTACCCACCCACACTAGTGGGTGGATAGAATAATCCACTCTCACCTCATGAACATCTAAGAGGTTGTCCACATTTTACCCAGAAGGACGCTAAGCCTCCAGAAATTTCATCTTGCTCAAGTTTGCAGAGGAAGTGATCAGTCTGAGATCTGAACTCAGCTCTGTGTGGCTTTAGAGCTTTCTGATACCATGAGCAGCCTACCGTGGTCATGCAACCCAGCTTGGATAGACCACAGTAGTGGGGTGGGAACTCAGAGTTTCCCTGCTAGCCCCCAAATTCCCAAAATGTGCTGTGAATTCTATAGGAATATGCTTTGAAGGCTCTGCATTTTTAAAATCCGTCACTCTTTTGCCTTCTGTGGCAAAAAAGATCACAACAACATAAGAGAAAACTGATGGAGCGGGGCACCAGGACCCAGGGGTTGAGAAAAGGCGGGCAGTGCTTTCAGCGTCCTGCGTGTAGTCCTGGCCCTTGACTCACTGTCCGTTTGCTGTTCATGGCTCAGAATGCTCAACCCAGGTAAACTGGAGAGCGTGTCACAGAAGAGGCAGCATTTTGTTCCCAGACAAGCTAGCATGACACAGGTTGGCTCCCCTGCTCTCCTTGTGAGAGCAAGAAACATTCAGAGAATATTAGCTGGGGTGAGAGACACATCCAGGGGTGGGGTGGGGAAGTACAAGCTGTGAATTGCTTCACTGTAATGAACTCCGACTTTCACATCTTTCCAATGGAGATTCTGACTCTGGCGCAGGAATTGAGGGACTGGCTATGCTGCCTCTCAGGGTGTGCCGAAGAAGTAAGACCTGGGCGGGTGCACTTTCAGCCCCATTGGCTTTGCCGCTGGAGTGGGGGGCCAAGCTGTAGGCCTGAGTGCCCATGAAAGATGCGTATTCAGCTGCATCTCCAAGTTGGTCCTTGGGGAAAGAAAGAAGTTTTTACACAGCTGCTGGCATAAGTCAATGGCCTCACTGTGGTCACTTGGGGGCCGGCACTCCAGCTGTCTGGGGCACCCAGGGTGGAACCACACTCCTGACAGTGTTCCCCTGACCCAAATAAATAGTTCTAGGGGAGCTGAGAAATGTTTTTTTCAACATTTTACAGTTCAGTGATGTGGCTTTAATGGGCACTAAATAAACATGGATCTCTCTAAACTTAGGAAACAATCAGATAACAGCCGTGTATGATTTTTGCTTGATAGGTAAATGGGAGCAACCCCTTGGAAGTTATTAATGGTCTAGAATTTGGGGAATGATTAATCAGATAATTGAATGGAGGCATATCTAGACAGTACAATGCCATCATTACAAATTATAGCTGTGGAGTGGCCATTGTCTGGCTACAGAGCATGGAGAATGAAAGGGAAATTGATGTAGTCTTGTCCATCCAAAGGGGGTGGCTGCTCCCAGGGGCCAGTATGGGGATACCAGATGCACGCTGAGCTTTTTGCATGCCCTGAACGGTGGCCAGCCCTCATGTCTTGCCCTGGCCTTGCCAGCTGCCCACAGTGCTGTTGATGGATGCTCCATGCATCCATCTGCTCGAGGCCTTCAGGTTCCTGCCTTTCAGCATCATCTTTCCCCCAGCTCCCTGCCCCCAGCTAATCTGCTCCACTTCCTTTCTTCCTAGTGTGACTGTTGTCCCACCTCTTATTTCCCCAGAAAATTAAAGAGATAACCTACATGCACTCAGAAGGCATCCTGGCTGGGGAGCTGAAGCATGGGCCTCTGGCGTTGATTGACAAGCAGATGCCTGTCATCATGGTCATCATGAAGGATCCCTGCTTTGCCAAATGCCAGAATGCCCTGCAGCAGGTCACAGCCCGCCAGGTAAGAGCCCCTAGCTGACTTGAGGCTACCTCTTTCCTGCTGTCTTCTGCACACGCCAACCATATGTACTATCTGCCAACACCTGCTATGCATGGCCCTGCTAGTGAGCAGCTGTGACCACACACTCTCTCCTGGTCCCCTGCAGAGTAATTCACACATGTGGAAAAGAACTGACCAGCCTGCAGCCATACCGACAGCAAGCCCCCACTGAGACCCAGTGTAAGGGCCGGAACTGGCCACAGTGCAGGTTTTCTGATCCCATGCAGACCGGGTAAAGGAGGAGTCAGAGTCCTCAGTGGTTTTGCAGGTCTTTTATTGGGGTTCACCAGGCATATGGCAGGCAGGGGTGCAGCCTCCCAGCCCCCAGCAAGTCTTCACTCTATCTGGGCTCTCTAGCGTTCGTTCTGCTGCTTCTCGGCTTCTCTTTCGGCTTCTGCTTCGGCTTCGGCTGCTGCTGCTGCTGCTGCTGCTGCTGCTGCTGCTGCTGCTGCTGCTGCTGCTGCTGCTGCTGCTGCTGCTGCTGCTGCGTCCCCCCGTGACACCGCCCTTAAAAGCACAGTCTTAGCTCAGCTGAATCCCATCTACCTGAATCCCATCTATGCCCACACCCTATTCCAGGTGCCCGCCATCAGGCATGCATTCAGGACAAGGATCCATCATCTATCCTGATGGCGGGAGGGCAGAAAAGCCTGATATTTTCTTTACCCTACACCCAGTGACCCAGTTTGCCCTGAACTCTTCTGAATCCCAAGCCTGGAGACAGGAGGGTGTACTTCTGGTGGATAGGCCCAGGCCCAGTTCTGACATTTGCCACCCAGAGTTAGGGCAGTTTCACAGATGAAGGACACAGTCCTCCACACTCAGTGCTCACTTTAGTTACCAGCTGCAGGCTTGGGAGTTAACCTGGCCACCATACTTCTCACCAACATGATACAAATTCAGGACTTCCCCCTACTTCCTTGGGTTAAATAATTTGCTAGAAGACCTCTTAAAGCACAGGAAAACACTATAGGGATACAGTCTGAGAAATGCATTATTCGGTGATTTTGTTGTACGAACGTCAGAGTGTAATAACACAACCTAGATGATATAACCCACTACACACCTAGGCTGTGTGATATAGCCTGTTGGGACCACCACATCATTATGCGGTACACGACTGTGTAACTTTTATGGGTTATTAGACAGGATACATATCAGGACCCTCCAAAGGAAGAAACTTGTGGGTCCAGGGCCTCAAAACTCAAAGCTTCCCAGTCTTCAGGATGCTTCCTGAATGTCAGGGAACCTCCCTGAATATCTGGGAACCTCCCCGAGCTAGTTTCAGCAGCCACAGTTTATGTTGGGGTCTCATCATGAATGCTCATTCATAATCACCATCAATCACTGGTCATGTGATTGGGCTCAGCCTCCAGCATGAGAGGTCAGGAGGTCAGGCTGATCTCATGGGCTCAAAACCCCAACCCTGTAATCACATGGTGAATCTTTCCAGAACGGTCAGCCCCATCCTGAATTACCTGGAGTCACCTCAGCATAAACTCAGGTGTGGTAGACCAGGAAAAACAGACATTTCTATCACTCTAGAAAGCCCTATGGTCCAGAGGCCCCTTCCCAGGAGCCTGGGACAGAGATCAGCCAAATTCTTTTACTTCTCAACTTCATGATGGTGCCAAAGCAATAAGCATTCAATAGAAACCTACTTCAGATTTTGAGTTTTGATCTTTACCAACTAATGACACACTGTATGTTATCCTCTTCTGAAGGTAAATAGGTAGCAACCTCAGCTCCCACTCAGCCACTCTATCACTCACCATTTATCTGCACAGTTTTTCATTTCCAGTACAGAATTCAATAAATTACATGAGTCAACACTTTAATTTAAAATAGGCTTTTTGGGGCCTCCCCGGTGGCGCAGCGGTTGAGCGCTGGGTTGCAAAGCTGCCGGCGACGTCTGCGGCGCCGGTTCGATCCCTGGCTGCTCCCCGGCCACCGAAGGAGGGTCCCACATGGTGCGCAGACCTCTCCTGCCACCCGCTGCTCCCCTCAGCAGTGTACTTCGGTCTTTCTGCCTGCTCTGCTCCCCGCTCTGGCTCTGGTGAATTCTCTCACCCTCCCGCGCTTCTGACTGTACCCAGTGCATGTATAAACAAAACGAACGAACAAACAAACAAATAAAAAAAAAAAAAAAAATAGGCTTTTTGTTAAATGCTTGTGCTCTGAGCACATTAAAGGCTGGGTATATTAGGTGCATTTTCAGTTTATGATATTTTCAACATTTATGATGGATTTATCAGGTTGTAACCCTATCATGAGTCAAGGAAGATCTGTATTACACTCCTGTTGCCCTGAGGTGGGAGGGTGATACCCCCAGATCCATCTTGGGAGGGCCCATAATGTTATAGGGCGGTAAAACCCATGAGCTTGAGCCAGCTGCTGCCATGCTCCCCACACATCTTCACAAAGGAGGTCTTTCATCTTTCAGGCCTCAATCCAGATATCTCCTTTTAAGAGAGGTCATCACAGACCTCACCAGTGTCTCTCAATAAGTTTACCCTCTTTCAGTGCCTACGAGACACTTATCTGAAATTCATTATTTATTGGTTTGCTTTTATTTTTGTTTTCCTCACTCAGCTGTGATCCCCACTAGAGTAAGGAGTTCTGCCCTTTGCAGAGCACATTGAAGGTCCTTAACAGATGGGAGCTCAATGACTGCAGCAGGATGGCAATCACCCTATCAGGGAAGGGGAAGAAACACCAGAAAGCATTAAACACTGTCCTTTCCATGACCCTATATATGCTCACCCTTAACTCCAGCAACAAGAAACAGATTGCTCTTATCACTGCAATAATGTCATTCTCAGAAATTCTGCTGTGATAAATTGCTTCTTTAAGAAAGGATCTGCATTTTGTGACCACATTGCTCTGCTTTAGGGTCGTCCGATTATACTCTGCTCCAGGGATGACACTGAAAGTTCCAAGTTTGCATATAAAACAATAGAACTGCCGCACACCGTAGATTGTCTCCAGGGCATCCTGAGTGTGATCCCACTGCAGCTTCTCTCCTTCCACCTGGCTGTTCTCCGAGGATATGACGTATGTCTAAAAATCGCCCCTAACCCAGCAGAGAAGAAATGTAACCCTAGGGTTGCCTTTTGTTCTTAAATACTTACCTGATGTAAATATTCATAGGAGAAATAATCTTATTTAAAATAACTCTTTTGGAAATAATTTATACCCCCTGAAAACAACCTCTGGGAACTATAAGATATACAAAGACCCTATCATTAAATGGTAACCTGATCACCCAGAGGTAATGTTAATTAGCAAATTTAATATTTTAGTAAATATTTTATTAAATTCACATCCTCATGCATGTGAATTTAGTCTTTTTCAAGATTATATCAAAGATAAAATTTTACACCTTCCTTTTGATAAGTAATTTCTCTCAAAATGAATTTGTCATGAGCAACATTTAACCACTGCATAGTATTCCACCACAACCTTATAACATGGAATGTAATTATTACTTAGCCAGTGTCCTATTATAGTATTAAACCTTTTCTAATTTTTTGGAACATCTGCATATAACAACTGCAGTGAACATTCATACATATATCTCCATTCCACATTTAAGATTTGTCCTCAGACTAGCAAATGATTTTGAGGCTTTTAATATATATTGTCAATTTATGTTCCATAAAAAAACAATTTATGAGCTCACTAATGAATGTGTAAGAACATATAATTCATTGTGCAAGAAATAGAAGTTTATTACAATTATATTGGGTGAAGCTTTTAAAAATATACAGCAATACAAAAAAAAAAGTACATACCAAATATATGATGATGTAAACATCATTCCAGAATTGACCTTTGCTAACATTTTGTTACGCTTCATCTTTTTTATTTAATTTTTTAAAGATTTATTTATTTATGCATACAAGAACTGGAGTACAGGCCAGAGGTGTGGGGGGTGAGAGGATTCACCAGAGACAGAGTGGGGAACAGAACAGTCAGATCAACTGAAATACACCACTGAGGGGAGCAGCAGGCTAGTCAGGAGAGGTCTGCTGCGCCATGTGGGTAACTCCCTGGCCGGGGATCGAACTTGTGCTGCAGTGGCTGCGGATTGCTTCATAGATTGCGTCTCAACCCCTTGCGCCACCAGGCAGGCCATGCTTCATCTTTTTTTAAGCTATAAAAGAAACATACGGCAGAGGCCTCCCTGGTGATGTATGGGTTAAGTCTCAACCTTAATGGCCTGAGTTCTATTCCCAGCCAGGAAGCTACCCACATGGCACAGCAGACCTCTACCTTCTCTCCTGCTGCTCCCCTAAAAGTGCATTTCAATAGATTCACCTGTTCTATCCCCACTGTCTCTGGTGAATCCTCTCATGCTCCCCTCCCCACTCCGTCCTCTGGCCTGCACCCCAGTTCTTCTACACATAAATAAAATCTTTTTTTTTTAAAGAAACAGATGGCAGATAAAATTGAAGCCCACTTTATCAACCATTCCCAGTCACATTTCCTTCCCAACCCCAACCCTAAATTTCACAGATTTAGTGTGAATCCTTCTAAGAAAAGTGACTATTTAACAGTAAAAATTGAGTTAGTTGTTTTTAATAGCATGAATCATACCCTTTTTATAGTGTTAACACAACATGACACATATAAGGTGCAGTGTAAACGTTTATTGAATAAACAAAATGTTATAAACTTCAACGAAGCTTCTAGAGCATGGAACCACTCCCAATATGCAGGGTCCAAGGGAGCACCCACTTCCTGGTCTGATAATAGTTTCAAGCTACAGCATATTCTTGAGCTCTGTGGAGTCCTGAGAAGATATTTATTTTTGTTTTAGGTTGACTTCCCCAGAAATCTGGCCAAGTCTGTAACCGTGGAATGAGAACAGGAACATGAGGACACCATTGCCATCTTCAGTCTGGTTCAAGACCCATTGACAGCAAACGGAAGGAAATGCAGGCATTCTGTGTGTTCCGAGTAGATCCAATAGGGCTTGCCAGCTTTCATGTGCCTTGTACCCAAGTGCTTTGCTTACAGCAGATACTGTTTCTCTGTTTCCTGAAGTTGCCAGAGGAGAAGGGAATCATTGTTTACATATGGGGATCAGAGCGGACTTTTTTCACTACCGTGCAATAGAGATACAGCTCTCTTCAGAGCAACTGTGAACCTTTTTTAACCAACATTAGCTAGTTTTAAAATACAAAATATTTATAATGACAATTGTATAGCTTTTAAGTTATTTTTCTAGTGTGTGGCTTTCTGTGGCCGAGGTAATGCCCAGACAGAGCATCCCAGCTACCCAGTCAGTGCACCCAGTCTCCTGGCAGGGGGCATTCATCTCAGATTTGAGCACAAGGCATTGCCGCTCTGGCCTCCCTTCTCCCTTCCCTTACTCTCTGGGCTCCTCCTGAGTCCTGACCCCTGACATCAGAGAAGCCTCTTGTGCCATCTTCCTATGCCTCCTTTAGTCCCCCTCAATTTCATTCTCAGCTCATCCTTCCAACTCTTCAGCTTCTGTTAAAATGATCATGGCTCTTTGTTAAACCCAAGCAGCATTTTGGTCTCTGCTCCTGCCCATAGTAAAACAGCTTGAAATAGCCCACAAGAGAGTAGTTTCAAGTGAGCTACCTTGCCCTCTACTTAAAAGCGTGCACAATCGAAGTACTATGCAATTTTAAAACAATAAAGACAGTACAATTTTTTCGTCTCGTTTATTTGGCTTTTTTTTTTTTTTTTTGATAATCTCATTCTTTTTGTGTATTTGGACAAACAGGGATTCAGCAATGTCTGGTGGGAGCAGCCCCACTGGTTAGTAGCTCTGACACTGTCCCCTGTGAAATGTCCCCTCTCAACTCCCCCCCGCTCCACACACATACTGGTGACCTGCATGCTACTAGTATGAAAATGAGGGCTGTTTTACAGGGTTGAATAAAATGAAGGTGATTTGGGACTTCTTGGCTGAGAGTCCATAGAACAGATGTTAGAAGGAATCAGACCCCGTGATGCTGTTTGAGATGGTTGCCTTGAGCCTGAACACAGCACACAGGGATGAAAGCATGCTTCACCCCAACCCCCATGAGCAGTTACAGGCGTTGATTTTACTGGTACAACCGGGCAGAAAGATAGAAAGCCATAAACAGAGTTCTGAAGGTTTGTGGGGTTACAATTTAGACTATGAAAATACAATTCCAGCAGTTTGAATGGTATCATCATTGCAGCTAATTGCCTTGTGTGCTCTAGTATCTCCTCACACCCTTGTTCTGGGTTACTCATGGTCCGCTTGACAATTTTTGCACCCTCTTCTATGTTCTTCCCTAACACAGAGGTTGGAAACCTGGGAATTATATTTCCAGGTTAAATTTCACAGAAGCACTCATGGGAGGTTTGGAAGATAGTTTAGAAATAATATTATTCATTGAGAAATCATATTATTTATTTTTCCTCTGACAGGCAGGTAGAAGCATGACTTCAGCAGACAGAAGGTCCTGCTAGGGTCCATAGCACCAAAGCACTAACTATGGTGGTACTCCCCGACTCACCCACTTAGATGTCTGTGGCACCTCCAAAAATCCCAATTTTGGAAAACTGACAGGAACCCAATCAGCTATAGCAGTATTCTCTGACCTCCTTCCTCTAGCCCTTCTCCCAAACTAACCAGGGTGTAAGTCCTGCTGGAAATACCTGCCATGGTGTCTTTCTTCTCGACCAAACCATGGCCAAACAACTTCTGAGTTTAAGGGACTACAAACTAGCTAGAACATTTTCATGTGGACAAGAACCAGAAAAATGTATTTCATCCCTTACACTACAGAGGCAATGACCAGCCTAACTTTTGTACTACTGACTTCCTCGATCTTCTTTATAACTCTGTCTATCCCCAGACAATATAATGCCGACTCCTGAAAACAGAGGGCAAAGTACACACTGACTATGCAAGGAGAGGGCAGCACTGCCCTCCTGGACAGAGGTTCCAGGAAGAGGAATGGCCAGAACCAAAGGGCAGGGGAGGCTGGGGCAGTCCTTCAGAAGGAACCAGGTATAGTCAGAGCTGTAGAGCTGAAGGTGAAGGGAAAGGAGGAAGCAGGTAGGTGGCACAGGTATGGATTGAAAGGGCCTTCCTCTGGACATGAGGGTGAGCAGGCCAAGGGCAGAGGTGCCCACTCCAAACACCAGGCCAACAACCATGGCTCCCTTCCCGACTCCCTTTCCCCCACCCCTACCCCCTCCTCACTTTGACATGACAATTCCACCTCTTAAACAGATGGTTTTCCTGATATGAAGTTTACTTGATATATTACTAGTATAATTTACATACATTAAGTCACTCTTTTTAGGTGCACAGATCTGAGTTTTAACATACTCATAGGACAACCGCCATAATTAAAGATACAGAATATACTCATCATCCCAAAACAGCCCCTGTGGGCAACTCTCCTCCCCCGCCTGACTTTGGGCAACCACTGAGCTGATTTTGCTTTTTCCAGAATTTCATATACATGGAATTTATAGAGGTGATAGTCTTAGCTTTTACGTCTTTCACTCAGCATTACACTTTTGGTATACCTACCCAGTTGTGTGTTTGTCAGCGTGTCAGTCTTGTTGCCAGGTAATATTGCACTGTATGGGTATGTCGCAGTGTGTTTATCCACTCACTAGATTATGGACACATGGGTTGTTTCTAGTTTTTGACTATTTTTGTAAAGATTTATTTATTTATACAAGCACAGAGATACAGGCCAGAGGCGCGGGAGGGTGAATGAATCCACCAGAGACAGAGCAGGGAGCAGAAAAGGCAGAAGAACTGAAATACACTGCTGAGGGGAGCAGCAGGCGAGACAGGAGAAGTCGGCCACACCATGTGGGAATATCCCTTGCCGGCCGGCCAGCTGTATATGGACCAGCACTGCAGAGGCTGCGGACAGCTTCACAGCACTGGGCTCAACCTGCTGCACCACCGGGGAGGGCCTTTGACTATTTTGAATAAAGCTACTATAAAAACTCATGTACAAGGCCTCCCTTGGTGGCACAGGTGGTTGAGCCCAGCGCTGTGAAGCTGTCCACAGCCTCTGCAGTGCGGGTTCGATCCCGGCCAGCATGCGAGAATCCCACAAGTTGCGGCAGACCTTTCCTGTCTCACCTGCTGCTCCCCTCAGCAGTGTATTTCAGTCAGTCCGCCCGTTCTGTTACCTGCTATGTTTCTGATGAATCCTCTCACCCTCCCGCACATCTGGCCTGTACCCCGGTTCTTACATGCATGAATAAATAAATCTTAAAAAAAAAACTCATGTACAGCTCTTTGTGTGGACATGTTTTCATTTCTTTTGCATACATATCAAGGAATGGGATTGCCGGCTAGGATGATATGTTCCGGGTTGTCAGAAACTGCCAAAGTGATACACCATTTTGCTTTCCCACTGGCAGCCAGCAGTGTCTGAGAATTCCAACAACTCACATCATCACTAGTAGACACTGTCTTTATTATAGCTGTCTTAGTGGGTATGAAGAGGCAACTTATTATGGCATTAATTTGCATTTCCCTAAAGCCTTAAGGGTTTAAAATCAGTTCCTTTTCCTATTAAAACTTGTGCCATGGCTCCAGGATAGGCCTCATCTTCTTTCAGAAGAGACTTTGCAATGACCCACTAATTGGTCTTGTGGCCTAAGCCCCTCATTCCTAAAAGCACATGTGCCTAGTGATTATTCCAACGTAAACACCTAATCGCATCACTCACTTCCTTTCTTAACACCCCCAACAGCTGCTCTTTACCCCCACCCCAAAATGCCCCAAGGGCCAGCTGGGAAGGGGTGAGTAAAATCACAGTCAGTTGTGGGGGAATGTGGTGAACTCAGGGCCTGGCCTAAAGGGGCACCAGCCACTCAATACCACTTGCCCACTGTGCTGCCCTCTGGCAGTGTGGACGGTCCATGACAAGGGTTTCTAACCAAGAAAAAAACAACTGTGATTTCTCAAGGGAAAGTTCCTAATTTTTAAACGTTGGCAACTAAGTCAATGTAAAAATAAACAAAATTTCCCTGGGCTGAAGAAGGCACACCAGTAGGCCAACAATGCCAGTCCATGGTCCTCCAGGGAGCAATGCCAGTCCACCTCAAGTCCTCATTACTCCAGCCCCCACCCCCAGGTGACCTGCAGTTCCCTGGACATAGCATTCAGGTCTTCACTTCTGATTGCCCTTCCATCTACACTACTGGCCCAGCACACTGCTGCTGGCCTCCAGTCTCACCTGGGCCTTCCTCCTGTCAAAATGCCACCTCCTTCTCCTCAGCTGGCAGGCCAAATCAGCCATCAGTCCTGATCATGTGTCCTGCCCACAGTTCCCAGCATACCCAAAGCAGGATCTTCTCACTTGTCAGTCTTAACCAAAATTCTGAGTACTTATGCAGGCATGAACCAGTCCCCGTCACCCTACCTCTGGGTCCTTAAATATCCATTCCATTTCATAAATCAGAAAGCAGCAGTGTCTCTGGAGTAAGTAGAATCCTTATAGAAAACGCAGTGTGAAATATATATATATATATATATATATATATATACACACACACACACACATACACACACACACATATGTGATTTTTGGTACTCACTTAGCATAGGGTGAATGCTTCACACTCAGGGCTGGAATATATTTGGGAATGGGTGCCTTTCCTAATCTCAGCCAGGCATTCTATGGCTGGCAGCTCTGACTCTGACAACCATGTATTACCAGTTTCCCATAATCGTTGACAATGGCAATTTATGGTTCCTTGTTTTCCATTGTGCACCTGGGGCAGGTGGTAGGTGAGCTGAGGTGATGATGAGTGTGGGCAAGAGCCCCAGGGCCACCCTCCTCAATACAGGTCACACCAGGAGCTAGAATTTCCAGCAGAGGTGGTACCTAAGTCTTTCTGGTGGCCAAGGTGGGGGAGGGTGGTTAAGGGGGACACGGGGCTGGATTCTTTCCTTATCCCAGCCCTCCTCTGAGATCCTAGTGTCCGCAGTCTGGATTGGGGTAATCCCAAATTCTGCCACTACCCTCCATGCCCCCTAATCCCATGCTCTCCCCATCTGCAGGGCCCTGCTTTTCCCCCACAATTCAGACCCCACCCCATAATCCAGTGGGCCTGGCATCCTGTGCTGGCTGCTACTCCACAGCCCACCCCCACGACTCTCACCCCAGATCCCTGAGCTTTTCCCCAATGTCTCTAATTTCCCTGCCTACTTCTAATTTTGGTTAGCCACATATCCAGCATCAAGACTCTGATTTCTCCCATCATTTCACATAACCCAGGCCTGCTAAAACCTACCAAGGATCCAGAGGGGTGCGGGAGATGACTCAAAAGGTCAGCTGTCCAAGGACCCCAGGGGACCCTCAGCACTGCATTCCATTCCTCCCACTTACTACAACCCAGCCCTTCTGCACTAGAACAGAAAAGAGGCTTGACCTGTGCCCCTACCGCACTAGCCTATCCTCCTCCTTTTCCGCGTCACAGACCCTCCGGGGATGCTGGCCTGCAACTGGCCATCTCCTCCAATACCAGCCCCACCCCTGACTCCTGACCGCGCTGCTACAAGCCCGTTAGCCAGGAGCAAGGGAGTTCAAGGCACTTGCCTAGCCTCCCTTCTCTCAAGGTATCACAGGGGGGTGCAGGACGCGGACGGCCAGGCCTCCCTCGCCCTGGCTCGCTCCCAAACTGCCCGCAGCCCTCTGTCACCCTCCAGGGGCCACGCCGCCGCCCGCCTGCACCTGCAACCGCAAAGACTGGGCTCAGTCCCGCCGGCTCGCCCCTCCGCCACCTCTCGGCTCCGGGTCCCGCAGCCGCGCCGCGAGCACCCAAGAGAGACAGCGGGCTCGGCGAGCGCGCAGAGGCTCGGCCGGGCGCCTAAGCTCCCTTCACCGAACCCCGCTCCCGGAACCGCGGCTCCGCCCACCCCGCCCTCCATCAGCCCGCCCCCGGCGTGATTGGCCGCGCTGGCTCATCTCTCCGCGCACTGATTGGCCAGCACTCGCGTCATTCAGGCGGGGCGCCGCGGCGGCGGCGGCGGCGGCGGAGGCAGCGGGACCGGAAGGGTCGAAGCGCCCCGGCGCCCCTCACACCCACTGCGGCGGCGGCGCGGGGCGGCGCGGAGCGGGGCGGGGCGTCCGGCGGAGCCCGGGGCAGCGGAGCCGCGAGCGGCCGACGCGCATCGCCGCTAGTCCGCCCGCCCGCCCTCTCCCCCTGGCGCGGCGGCGGGGAGGCGAGGTGAGCCCGGCAGCGGGCTAGGCCCGGCGGGGAGGGGCGCCGGGAGGCCGCGCGGCCTGGGTCTGCGGGAGGGCGCTGGGTTGGCGGCCTCTGGGCGGGGCTCTGGCTGGGCCGGGCCGCCTTCCCGGTCCTTCGGGCTGCGGCGGTCGCCCCCTCCCGCCTGGCTGTCAGCAGCCGGCAGCCGGGAGTCCGCTCGCTGGCCTGGCTCTGGCAGACCTGCCGTGGGGTCTGTGGGCGCCACCCCCCAACTGTGGGACCCGCAGCTGCACACCCACCCCCGATGCTCAGGAAATCGGAGTCAGGCTCCCAAGACCTTGGGCTCTGTGCTAACCCTCGGCTCTTCCCTCCGGAAAGTGGGAAAATGTCTACCCTCATGGACTGAGTTGTCAGGCTATGTGAATGTGTGTGAAAGCGCCTGGGCAGGAGTCCAGGGCCCATTTGTGAAAATTTGGGCGGGATAACACCTCTTGCTGGTGTGAGAGTGGCAGGAACCCCCTCCCTGCCTGTCCAGCTAGCCCCCACCCCCATCTCCTTGCTCCTCTGTGCCTTGTCATTGCATCCTCAGTGCCCAGCTTACCCAGAGCCAGCCCAGCCCACCTGCCCTGCCACTCCCGCACCCAGAGCTGCGCTCTCCTGTCCCGCCCATCTTCTCACCTGCTAGTACAAGCAGCCCTTTTACCTCAGGACCTTTACACTTGCTGCTTCCAGTGCTTGGAGTTGTCTGTAGGATCTTTGCACAGCTGACTCCTTCTGGACATTCTTCCGATCTGACGACTCATCTCCTTCCATGATCACCCTTTTTGTCCCTGCTTTAGTCATTCTCTTTATTTTGTTTATGGTTTTTTTTTTCCCTGTCATTCATTCTCATTCAAAACTGTACTATTTACTTGCCTGCATATTTTTGTCTCCCCCACTAGGAGGTAGCTCTGTGAAAATAGGTGTTGTCTGATTTTCCCCTACTTTATCCCCAGTCCTTAGAAAGCACAGTTAGTACTCAGTAATATCAATTCAGTAGAATACATGCATAACCTGCCTGTCTGCTGCCTCTGTTTTATCTGTTCACTTTATGACTTCTGAGTAACTTGTGAAACTTGTAAGCAAATGGAAGCTCGTTCTCATTTTGTGAAATTTTTTTTTGTCCTTGACCTCTTTATTTAGTAACTGTCAGAACAAACTGTGATACAGAATGTTACATTTTTATGATGGTTTAGCTCTGACTTTCCTCCATATATTCAGGCGACATTTATTGAATTCTCTATTATCTAGGTCAGGTTTTCTGGTCATCTCTGAGGATAAAAAATAGATAGCAACAGGGTCCTTTCCTTTAGAGAACCCCAGAGCACAATTGAAAAGGCAAACATGTAGACAGTTCCAGGACAGTGTGACACTTGCTGCTTGCTGTAGAGAGGAGGGATTGTGCCAGGGGAATGTGGAGGAGGTGACAGGTGGTGCTGGAGTTGGGCCTTGAAGGGTGATGAGAAATTTGCCAGGCAGGGAGAAGCACTGAAGTGGGAAAGGGCAGAGTCAAGGAAGGACTTTACACCATTGTGGGTTCTGGAATCAGCCTGGAGGAGAAGGTATAAGAGGACTCACAGAGTGGTGGGGACCAGACCTTACCTACATTTTTCAAAAGAAGCCAGAACTCTAAATTTGAATCTATACTCTCCTGATTTTTAGATTTTGGCAGTAACTAATTCAAAATTTTATTGCTGTGAGCCAAGCAAAATACAGACCTCATTCAACTTGATTGCAGGATTCTCAACCTCCAGGACGCATGTAGGAGGGAAGAGCTGCAATTAGCTAGAAAGGTAGCCCCAGGCCAGGAGAGTTAGGCAGTATTTGTCATCCAGGTACTATCATTTTAATTTGTTGCCAGAGGGCCTCCCCTGGTGGCACAGCGGTTGAAGCGGTTGAAGCGGCCCACAGCCTCTTGAAGCGCCGGTTCTATCCCCCGGCCCCCCCACCCACCACCACCCCTCCCCCGCCACCCCACCCCCCCCCCCACCCGCCTGGCGAGGGTCCCACATGGCACGCAGAACTCTCTGGCCGTGCCCGCTGCTCCCCTCAGCAGTGTACTTCAGCCCTTCTGCCTGTTCTGCTCCCCGCTCTGGCTCTGGTGAATTCTCTCACCCTCCCACACTTCTGACTGTACCCAGTGCTTGTATAAATGAATAAATCTTTTTAAAAAAAAAAGATAATTTGTCACTGGAGCCTGTGATAATTAGTAAAAACCCTCTTATAGAAACCCATATCTACAGAGGCAAAAATGGGTGTTCAAAGTTCAGAGCACAGAGCTAGAAAGTGAAATTTGAACCCAGATCTCCCTAAATTCAGCATTCCTTTGTGAGTCCCTTAGATCTTGACTTTTAATTTGTTCTAGAAGAACAACATCCAATCTAGGTAACATTTTCCTTCATTTACTCTTTTTTTTCTCCTTTGATCCTTCAGGGTTAAGAAATACATCTATTTTGGCAGTCTTCTGGACAGTTTTGAGTTTCCTGGGAATTTAATTTCCAGGGTGCCCAAACTTAAATTTTTTGACAGATTTAAATGTTTACTTGACCCCCTACACAAATGTTAAAAATGTAGACTTCAATTTATTTAAAAGTCTTAATTTTCTCAATAATGTGTCAGATGAAGCAATTAAAAGTGAGCAAAGCTATTGTTTTCATGATGCAGAAGGTAAAAAACAAAACCCACATTTTTAATGCTTTTTTTAAAGATTTATTTTATTTATTTATGCATACAAGAGCTATGGTGTAGGCCAGAGGTGTGAGGGGTGAGAGGATTCACCAGAGACAGAGTAGGGAATAGAACAGGTGGATCTACTGAAATACACTGCTGAGGGGCGCAATAGGTGAGACAGGGGAGATCTGCTGCGCCATATGGGTCAGCTCCCTGGCTGGGGATCGCACTCATGCTGCAATGGCTACAGATAGCTTCATAGTGCCAAGACTTAACCCCTTGCACCACCAGGGAGGCCCCACAAAAACCATATTTTTTACTCAACACTATTGTTTCAGTTGTAAGGCAGCTATTTTTTGTCTAAATATGTACTTATATTTAACTCCTGGTTAAGAAGGTAACATTTTTACATAATTTTCCTTAAAAATAATTGAATTGTATGGTCTTTCGTGATTTCGTGAACTAATTTCAGCATGTCTTTATTGTAACTGTTTATTGCAGGGATTTTAAACAACACACAGGATTACATACACACATACACACACACACACACACACACACACACCTGTAAGTAGAACATCCCTGTGAAGCCCTTGCAAAATAGTGCAAAGAAAAGGAGCAACTACATTAATTTACATGGAAAAAATTTTGAGCAATCCCAGATACAAAAAATAACCTGCCAAATCTTACTACATAGTAAGTTAAACCTAAAATAACACAAGCATATAGTCAAAACAGAAATGCTGTAATAAATACACAGCTTGTGTAAAGTGGTTCTGGGGAACGGAGATTAATGGGACCCCTAGTTGCTCTGATCACAAGCTGCTTCCAGAGCAGCTCATAGCCAAAGAAATGATCACTTTTCACCTTTTGCCTTTTATCATAGAATTAAGGTGTTTTTTAGTTATCAAAAACTGGTACTAATTTAGATATTTCATAAAGCAAACTTTCAAAAAGCAGGGCATACCTGTAATCAGAATAGTTGCCAACACCTGACCAATCTTGTTTCATTCCTCACCTCATCCACTTAGACCTGCCCATATTATTTTCAGGCAAATTCTAGATATGATGTCATTTCATCCACAGATTTTTTTCACTATGTGTTTCTAAAAGATAAAAACCCTTTTAAAGTTGAAAAAACAGGGCATCCCTGGTGGCACAAGGGGTTAAGCACCACACTATGAGGCAATCCGCAGCCTCTGCAGCACAAATTCGATCCCTGGCCAGGCAGAGAGAAACCCACATGGCAAAGCAGACCTCTCCTGACTCACCCGCTGCTCCCCTCAGCAGTGTACTTTGGTCAATCTGCCTATTCTGTTTCCCATTCTGTCTCTGGTGAATCAACCCCCGCATCTCTGGCCTGTACCCAGCTCTTGTATGCATAAATAAATAAATCTTTAAAAAAAATAAAGTTGAGAAAATAATACTTCCTTAATATCATCAAATAACCAGTTAATATTCAAGTTTCCAGTTGGCCTGTATGTTTTAGATAATGGATAAACAAGGAACAATCCGTGTGTGTGTGTGTGTGTGTGTGTGTGTGTGTAGGGAAAAAAATCAGTGAAGTATAAAGAAAATTAGTAGATGATAGTATTATAAAAGCAACGAGTTTTAATATGACTTTTAAATTTCTTTTAATCTATAGATTTCCTCCTGTTTTTTGTTTTCCCTGTAGTTTATTCTTTAAATCCATTGGGTGGTTCTGTAGCTTTTCTGTTGTTGGGATTTTACTGATTGCATCTGTCCAATGTAATTTAATGTGTTCCTCTGTATTTCTTGAAAATTCACAGCTGGATCTATAAAAGTCTTAGTAAGATTTGGGGTGCCTTTCTTGGGGGGGGTGCATTTTTCCATAGAGTGGCCGGTAGTCTAGGCTCCATCTGTGACATTTCCCACCACTGTTACATTGCTTCATTAGGGGCAAGTTTATATATCTTTTGTGCAACATGAACTTATTTTTTAGAAAAGATCTGTGTGGGGGGCCTCCGCAGCAGTTGAGCGCTGGGTTGCAAAGCTGCCTGCAGCCTCTGTAGCGCCGGTTCGATCCCCAGCTGCTCCCCGGCCACAGGAGGAGGGTCCCACGTGGCACGCAGACCTCTCCTGCCGCCTGCTGCTCCCCTCAGCAGTGTACTTTGGTCCTTCTGCCTGCTCTGCTCCCCGCTCTGGCTCTGGTGGGTTTTCTCGCCTTCCTGTGCTTCTGACTGTGCCCAGTGCTTGTATAAATAAATAAATCTTAAAAAAAAAAAAAAAAAGATCTGTGTGTGGATCTTTTCAGATTTTTATTGACCTTTGAATTACAAGTGAAAAATTTTAACCAGTGCATCAAATCCTTTTTGAAAAATGTTGGTACCATTTTAACATAGGAATTCCTTATAGCATATTACTTTAACATAGGAATTCCTAGACATTTGAAGATGAAATTCAACAAATTTTATTTCTATTTCACTGGTGTTAATGCTTGTTTGCGTTTTTTGTTTGTTTGTTTTTGGTCCCATAAAACATTCCAATCCTCTCCCCAGCAAATTTTACCTCAGTAATTTTTTTTTTAAGTTAAAGATTACATACTTTAAAACTTTTTATTTTTTTTTAAATTTATTTATTTATGCATATAAGAACTGGGGTGTAAGCCAGAGATGGGGAGGGTGAGAGGATTCACCAGAGAGAGCAGGGAGCAGAACAGGCAGATCTACTGAAATACACTGCTGAGGGGAGCAGCAGGTGAGGCAGGAGAGGTCTGCTGCACCATGTGGGTTAGTTCCCTGGCTGGGGACCTAACTCTTGCTGTAGTGGTTGGCAATAGCTTGATAGTGCTGCCTTTAACCCCTGTGCCACCAGGGAGGCTCCAAAAGCTTTTTAGGAATACTAGAAATAGATTCTAAGGGCATATGGATTACAAATTAGATGTTTTATTTCTTCCTCAAAAGTGAGACATTAATTTAACCCCCTTTATTTTAAATAGGTTCTTGCCTGGTCTAAAGTTGTAATTTGAAATATTTCTATCAGTGAATTATTTGGTTATTAGGAGAATGAACAGAATGAAAGCCACCATTTTGTGGTATGCTAAAAGTTTGTCTTTCCATAGGCCAGGGTACCAAGCACTTGGCATTTGTTTAAGAAACATTTTTATGGGCCTCCCCTGGTGGCGCAGGCGGTTGAGCGCAGCGAGGCAGACCTCTGTCCTGTCGTGCCCACTGCTCCCCTCAGCAGTGTATTTCAGTCAATCTGCCTGTTCTGTTCCCTGCTCTGTCTCTGGTGAATCCTCTCACCCTCCTGCACATCTGGCCTGTGCCGCGGTTCTTTATAAATAAATAAATCCTAAAAAAGAAATGTAAAAAAAGAAAAGAAACATTTTTATCACTCCTACTTCAGAATGCTGCAACAGGAAAGGATAATTAAAAAAGAATGATTGTTTTGAAAATAACTTCTTTTCTTTAAAATAAAAGTGTGTAAATAAATAAATGTGTGTACCTATGTACATACACACATTTATTTAGCTATGTACACACATAGGTGCACACATTTATTTATTTAGCTATGTACACACATACACACATACCTCCAAGATATTGTGGGTTTGACTCCACGCCATTGCAATAAAGTGTGTCACACACAGTTTTTAGTTTCCTAGTGCACGTAAAAGTTATGTTTATACTATATTGTAATATATTAAGTGTAAAATAGCATTGTCTTAAAAATGTATACTATAATTTAAAAATACTTGATAGCTAAAAAATGCATCACATCCTAGTTCACCATCATCTGAGCTGTAGGGAAAATAGCACCAATAGACTTGTTACCATAAACCTTCAATTTGTAAAAAGTGCCAGTATCTGAAATGCAGTAAAGCAAAGCACAATAAAACAGGTCTGCTTGTGTATACCTATAGAACTGTTAGTGATTTAATTAGTTAGCTTGTTTAAATATTATGTATCTAAACTGATGCTGCTGTTAGTTCAATTTTAGCATATCTAGGTGTGAG
Organism: Talpa occidentalis; assembly: GCF_014898055.3. Lineage (NCBI taxonomy): Eukaryota > Metazoa > Chordata > Mammalia > Eulipotyphla > Talpidae > Talpa > Talpa occidentalis. Next base: position 72,674,529 of record NW_023605305.1, on the reverse strand, counting down.
GGTGCAGGCCAGGTAATAAATCCACCTCTGGTTCTGGAAATCAAAATCTGCTTCACCAATTCTTTACTCTCAGAAACAAATACATTAGCTCTATGTTATGATGCAGATATCTTCAGAAATTTTCTTGAAACATCTGCCTGCTGCACCCTAGAATGTATAGTAAGTTCTGTGTATTTGCCTTCTGTCTGTTGTGTGTTTTACAGAGATACTCATCCACTATTAGCCTTGTTTGTACTTACTAGATCTAGTAAGCATTTGCACATAATAGATCCTAGTTCACCTTTTCAGAAGGCTAACCAGTTTGGGGAAGCACTAAATAGCATGAATATGGAAATCTCTGTCAGCTGACATTGAATTCTTACCTATGTTGGACATGGTGTTGGCTGTCTGAGATGGATTCTGTGCTTCTCCCCACTTACAGTTAAGTATGGCCACATCACCCTGATAAATTACAGACCCACTGCCCTGTCTGCAGAATCCTAATCTTAAACCATTGCTCTGTGCTGCCTTACCACATTTATCCTCCCGCTTAGTTTACCTGTAGCATTTACTGGGCATCCACTGTATAATTAGTAGGGCATTGAGAAATGAATCAGGCACACTTTCTGCTCATAGACCGAAGCAGAGATAGACTTGTAATAAAATGTAAAATAAATAGAGGTTGTGCTGGGGAGAAAAGGGTGTGCCCAATGCAGGTTGACTACAGAGGAAACTATACAGGAGTGCTTGAACTGGGGTTTGAGGAGGATGAAGGTAGATGAGGAGAACAAAAGGGAGAGGGAAGTCATCTCTGGCAAATGGAACAGTTCACACAGAGAGGCCCGAAGGTGTGCAGTAGCCTTTGTTGCTGCCAGTCCCACGTGGTTTGATATCGCTTAAGAGGGGGCATGCTGATTCCTCTGCTGTGCTAAGGATTGTCATTTTACTCTCAAGAGAGACAATCGCTGTTGAAATTTAAACAAGAGAACAGTATATTCCAACAGATCTCCCCCTCTCTTTAATTCCTTGTTTTGAACTAATTGTAGATTCACATCAATCCCATGCATACTTTACCCAGTTTCCCCCAGTGATTATATATTTACATGACTCTAGTACATCAAAACCAGGTGTTGGTAATATGTATGTTCCCACCACATGGGGAGGTTGGTATAACCACCACCACAATAAAGATAAGAAGCAATTTCATCACCGCAAAGAACTCACTTGTCCTATAGCCACCTTTCACACTTCCTGGCTACATGTAGAACCTTTAGTAATGGCTCTGCATCTCTATAATTTTGTCATTTCAAGCATGTATATAGGTGGAATTATATAGTATGGATCTTTGGAAATTGACTGTTGTTCACTAAAATTTCATAGCAACTTTAAGATCCATCCCAGTTGCATGTATCAATAGTTAAGTCATTTTATGATTGGGTGTTGTTCCGTGGTATGGATGTACATCAACATCTGGATTGTTCCCAGTTTTGAGCTATTAAAAATATAACCACTGTGATCATTTAGGTACAAGTTTTCATGTGTACAGATCATTTTCTGAAGTGTCATTTGTGCAGTGGTTTGGAGGTACAGGAACAGGCTAGGAGAGCACTTTGGGTGTCAGTGTGGCCAAGGAATGATAAAAAGGTTGTCATATCTAGCGCACTGGGCCTCAGGGCTGGAGAAGGGGAGAATGGACAGGTCTAAGTGCCTGCAAGATAGGGGTGGGAAGAATCCCTGCTAGCTCCTCAGGATCCATTGGTGGGTGATATGATCATCAAATACCAGTTGTTACTATGTATTGTATATCCTGTAGTTTAAGAACTGATGTTCAGAAGGATAGCCCTGAAATGCTATGAGGTTCCTGATTATCTATGAAGATTAAGTTTTTGTGCTATCCTATTTTTAATAAGAATTAAAGGGGGGAAAGAATAATTTGATTAAAATTTTCAGCAAGTATTGAAACAAAGAAGGTAATTGAAAATCTGCTTTTAATCCCAATGTTTAATTCAAATATTGCATGTCCTGTATATTCTGAAGCATTAGTGTGATTAAAGGTTTGAGTCTATAGGTCCATCAGAAGAAGAAAAAGTGTCTTGGTAGGGCTGAGCTAGCAGGGTGAAATGAGAAGGCCTTTGTCTTTTACTGGCTGGTCCTGGTCAGCTGTACTTCACTTTCTAAATAAAATGGAGAGATATTCAAGTGTTGTATTGGGAAGAACATGAATATTTCAGTGAAACACCAAAATTCAAATATGGCCCTTGCCACTTCCCAGAGGGAATGTGGGCACCTACCTTACTGTGTCCAAGCTGCTTCCTCATTTTACAGAGTGGGCACAGTGCTGCACACCTGTGGGTTGTCAGGAGAGCTTTCACAACCACACAGCTGAGGGCCTGGCCCACTCTCCTGCCCAAGTCCATCTGACAGAGACTCGTCCTCCATATGGGTGTCAGATTGACCATTCTGCAGCTTTTCACTTAAAAGTGATTTTTTTTTAGGGCCTCCCTGGAGGCAAAAGGGATTAAGCACAACATTATGAAGCTGTCTGCAACCTCTGCAGCATGAGTTCAGTCCCCGGCCAGGGAGCTACCCACATGGCGGAGCAGACCTCTCCTGACTCGCCTACTGCTCCCTTCAGCAGTGTATTTCAGTTGGTCTGCCTGTTCTGTTCCCCACTTTGTCTCTGGTCAATCCTCTCACCCCCTGCACTTCTGGCCTGTACCCCAGCTCTTGTATGCATAAATAAATAAATCTTTTTTTAAAAAGGTGATTTTTTTTTAAACTTTTGTAATGTTACTTAAAAAGCACAAAATAGAGGGCCTCCCCGGTGGCACAGCGGTTGAGCGCTGGGTTGGGAAGCTGCCCGCAGCCTTTGCAGCGCCGTTTCAATCCCCGGCTGCTCCCCGGCCACCGGAGGAGGGTCCCACATGGCGCGCAGACCTCTCCTGCCGCCCGCTGCTCCCCTCAGCAGTGTGCTTTGGTCCTTCTGCCTGCTCTGCTCCCCGCTCTGGCTCTCGTAGGTTCTCTCGCCCTCCCGCGCTTGTGACTGTGCCCAGGGCTTGTATAAATAAATAAATAAATAAATAAATAAATAAATAAATAAATAAAATACACAAAATAGAAAGTAATAATGGCAAGAGTGAATGTTTCTTTTCCCACTGTCTGTGCACTTGCTAGCATATGGTGTGTGCTTGTTTCCATAGATTGCCATATACTATGTGCACTATGCTCTAACTTGCTGTTTCCTTTACATATTGTACATATCTTCCTATATTAGTACAAAAACTCTGCACTTTTTTAAGTGGCATTATTGTACTTTTATGCCATAATTTGTTCAATCAATGTACAATGTACATTTTATGTTATAGAAATAACCTTGCCAGTTAGAAATGCAACAAACGTCCTTGTACAAATATTTTGACATATTTATAGAATTGTAGTTACCAAGTTAGGAGTAAGATGCATTTAAATGTTTTCATTAGAAAAAAAAAAATTCCAGGGCCTCCCCAGTGGCGCAGCGGTTGAGCGCCGGGTTGCGAGGCTGCCCCAGCGCCGGTTCGATCCCCGGCTGCTCCCCGGCCACCAGAGGAGGGTCCCACATGGCGCCCAGACCTCTCTGCCACCCGCTGCTCCCCTCAGCAGTGTACTTCGGTCCTTCTGCCTGCTCTGCTCCCCGCTCTGGCTCTGGTGAGTTCTCTCGCCCTCCCGCGCTTCTGACTGTACCCAGTGCTTGTATAAATAAATAAATAAATATTTAAAAAAATAAAATCTTAAAAAAAAATTCTGTAGATATTATCTGTTTTCTTTTCAAAAAAGATTTTATCAATTTACAATCCTCCGTGGCATGTATGAAAGTACCTGTTTCCTTGCAACCGGTTGGTACTTGATTTGTACTTAGTTCTTGCTTCCTTTAGCTCCATCTCTCACACACTCCCTCCGCTTGCTTCTTTCCTCTCCTGGACACACTCTGCTGGGCTCCTGCCAGCAACCTTTGCATACTGTAGGACACTCTCTTTGGTGTGATAAGAATTCTGTTGGTGTTTGAGGGAAGGGTTTGCCTGGTTAGCATATTGTCAGTAGCATCTACCCCATGCTGGGAACACTGGAGGCTCTCAGGAAATGTTTACTGGGAGAACTAAGTCAATGGTATCGATGTCCCCACAGTGCTCAGACTATATACCCTCTCTACTGTTCTTTCCCTCTTTAAAATTTTATAACCATATAAAGCTGTAGTTAAAATTAAAACTTTTTTATTTAGAAAGTTAATCAGAATTTAATATATTTCCAGTTCCTGAAATGCTTATCCCCAGAAAAATACAAGAGGTAGAGAAAAAAATTTTTAGACTTTTCTGAACTGTGGGACTGTTTCTCCTGCCCAATATTTACTTATAGAACATGTAGATTTTACTCCAGTATGGGGTGGGGAGGAAGAGAGGAATTCTATAAGAACCTCCATTCTTGGACAAAGAGATTTTAGATTAAAGCATTTCATTCATCAAGCATTGATCAAAGCAGCCAAGCCGTGCATTCTTCTCCCCGGGTGTCACTATCATGCCGCTTTTTGGCCAGATCTCCCCTTCTCCAGCCTCACCCACTGGAATCCATCCCTTTCTGAACGTCTTGCATGAACTCTCTGCCAAGCAAGTCACAGCATTTGCTACTTGTGCTTTGATGGCTCCACAGCCCTCAGATTCAGGTCCAGATGGCTCCAAGTAGCCTTGCAGGACCGTGGTGATCTGGCCTTTTTTTCTCTCTCCAACTGCTTTCCCCCACTATTGGCGAAACTAAATCTCATATGACTTTGGAAGGCACCTCTGCCTCTCTCACACACTGTTTCTCTTCACCAACCCCAAATTTCTCCATCCTTCTGGGTTAAAACTCTCCTTGCATTGGGTCTCTCCCTAAGGGTACGCTCTTTGTAAGCTTTCTGAAGGTAGGCGCTCTGCCTGTCCTGACACAGACCCTTGTCCACAGTGATGTTCAGGAAATGTTGTGTGAAAGATGGGCATTACTGGTGTATTATAATAGCGATAAGAAACAGTAGGTTGTAACAAATACCTGCCTTTATACAGAGCCTGTGATTCTTTGTGCTTACACCCCGCTAGTCAAGCTGAGAAGTTCACCATGTCTGAACACATGTTTGAGCTCCTTGCCTCTACTGTCTGTCTTTGGCAAAAGAGTCCATGGTGGAGGCCATCTCCTCCTTGAAGCTCTTCTTGTCTTCTGCGACCCTGCTAGTGGATAGGACTTTTTTTTTTTTTTTTTTTTTTTTTTTTTGCCATTTTGCTTATGGCCCTTATCTCATTGTAACTTGTAGTACAATAGAGATAACAGACATATTCCTCATACTTCTCCCCCAAATGGTGAATTATGCGCTACTTCAAAACTGGTTCTAGCTGATCTTGCTATATCTCCTATAAGGCTCTCCACTTTCTTGTACAAAGGTATTTTGTAAATGTTGGTTTGAATTGTCTATAAATAAATTAACCTTTACCTGTTCCTTCAGATGTCAGTAAAATGGAGCAGCATCATTGTGAGGGACTCCTTAGATGCTGTATTATTATGCAAAGCATTATTGAATTCTCATGCTATTGTCCTGTCATAGCAGTTCAGGGTGCCACGCCAAACAAAACAGACCTGCCCACAACCTCCTGAAGGCCTGTCACCCTCATCGCAGCTCAGAGCAGCATGGCTTGGCCAGGCTATTGAGCTCATAGTGTAACATGGGGCTGCTGATCGTACTGTGTGGGTCTTAGTGAATAGTGTGTTGTTGCAGCTAGTGCAGAACTGGCCTTCCAGAGCCTCTTCTAGCATGCTTGTAATGGCCACTGCCCTGAAAATGATTACAAAGCATGAATCAGTGGTCAGGTGGAGAAACTTCATTTGATTTAAATTCTTTTTTAGGCTTGTTAATTTTCCTTTATTTAATGAAAATCCTAGACATCATTGTGTTGAAATACAAATCTTCACCCATAAAAACTCATTGGATAGACATTAAATATTAGATGATGGAACAAACAAGCAGTAATTTGCTGGAGCTGTGGAATAAACCCTAAATTCTATGTTTTTAAACGTATGAAATGTTTACCTTTATGATTTTATTGTTTGCATTTTAAGTTTGTTTTTTAAGGCCAAAACAAATAGTGTTTCAATAATTTTTTTAATCAGACAAGCCAGGGAACCAAGTAAATATTGTTTCCTGCCAATTTGTTTTCTGTTTTAAAATCATGCAGGCTTCTGAGAGCAGGAATCTCAGCCTTCTGCCTAAGTTACAGAAAGGGCTCTGGGTGCTGCCAGTTTTACTCATTCCTTGTGGATAAGCATGGTGAATCTCCATGCTGTAGATAATGACAGAGTTCTATGTCTGCAATATCTGTTTTGAAGTCCACTAGTGATAAAGGGATGCAGGTCAGCTCTGGACCCACTCTGAGGAGATGGTAACTCCACTGTGAATATATATAGCATGAAACAGTGCAGACTCTTCTTTAATCTTTCCCCTTTTCAATCACTTTCACTTAGGATTTAGCTTCTGTCTCATCACTTTAACCTGAGTTTGTATACTTGCCAGAAGACTGGTCCATTTGTTTTTCCACAGGAATTACAGACATGATAATTTTGAAACAGTGCCTCCCTGTCTGGTTGACACAATATAGTATGATCTGGTTCCATAGGAATTAAGCTTACGAGAATCGTATATACAGACGTAGTGTTGTCATGGCTAATAAAAATGTATAAATTATTTTCTCCAAAGTTTGTTACTTTTATTCCAGTCTCTTGAAATGTGGTCACTTAAAGGCAGGGGCTCAAAGTCTGTTTCTTTCGTAATGGTCTTATACCACTGAAATGTCTTTGTATTTTTGGTATGTTGCTTAAGTTTAGAACTTGGTCAAACTGAGTTTATCAACTGAGAGCCTCTTTATCTTATATATTGGAAATACTATTAAGTGAAATATAAATTTGAAATACTATTAAGTTTTGCTTGTATAATTTCAATAAGAATGTATGTTCATTCTGTTTTTCTTTTCAGGAATCTGAGGATTGTAACCAGCTCTCTGGAGTATTGTATGACACTACATCATGAGTGACAGTAAATGTGATAGTCAGTTTTACTGTGTGCAAGTGGCAGACTCAACTTTCACTGTCTTAAAACGTTACCAACAGTTGAAACCAATTGGCTCTGGGGCCCAAGGAATTGTTTGGTAAGTATGGTCTGTTTCAATAGTTTGAACTGAGTTTCCTTTGTAATTAAAAGTAATCAGAATTTAGAAGCTTGATAAAAATATTCTTCTTTACAATAGGTTTATGAGCTAAACTGAATCAACCTCTTGCTTTAGTTATATGTAGTCAGATTATAGTTACAAGCCCAAAATTCAAATAGGTAGTGTTTTTTTTTTTTACTTTTCTTTGTTTTTTCTTCATTTTTCTTTTCCATTCCCCCTGCCCTCCCCCCTCCCCGTCATTATGATAGCAGAGTGATAATAAGTATGACAGTGAGTTGTAACAGAAATTTGGAGTTTTATTCATTTCTTCATCCTGGCCACCTTTCCCCCTCCCCCTTTTACTCCCAATCACTCCTATTCATTTCTAGGCGCCGTCATTGCAGTGTCTTGCCCTTCATTGGCAGGATGAGGCCAGTCAGTGTCATTATCACCCCATGGATTAACCAGGAAGGGATGCTGTGTGAGGGGTTGGGCTGGCCGTCTCTTCCTTGGTGTCTCACTTCAACCATGTGTCCAGCCCAGGACGTCAGAACCGTTGGTCTGACCCTGAACCTTAGTCTCTTGCATGGTAAGACAGTCAGCTGCCGCGACATCACTGGCCAGCTCAAGGTAAAGTTTTTCACATGTTTTCTAGATTATAGTTATCAGCACTTCCCAAACTTTTTATCCCTTATTTTTCTGGGCAGAACTTTTTTCTTTATCTTTTTTATTTTTTGGATTAATAAAAACAAGATTGTCATTGCATCTAAAAGAAACTGGTGAAGCTAATTATCCAATGTTTACAGCTTATAGGCAGAGGAGACCTCAGATAAAGGAGAACTCTTTTGGATGTTCTGGTTGGGAAGTTGTTTTCGTTAGAGATGTGACTTTAGGGAATCTTTGCCAATAGTTTGTAACTGATTCTCTGTTGTAGAGACGTGACATCAGGGAAGTGAGTTGTTTTCTTGGCTTAGGTGGTTTGGAGGCCTTAGTTGTGAAGAGGAAATTACACTTTAGAGTTTCCCAGGAAAGCTAATGAGAAAGAAACAACTGTTTGGAAGGAGTGTCTTGTGTCTAAAACACAGTGAACTCAACTTCCAAATGATAGCACACTACACTGGTACTTCAATTCAGTGATCCAAGAGAAGTTTTAAAGTCAATGAGTGGTTCAAATAGGAAATTTTGATGCTAATAAAAAGTCCTACTTTTTTTTTTTTGTGGGAATTGGATGCTAATTAGATAATTTGGCAAGACTGAGATCAAGGATGTATAATGTAATAAACACATAAAGGGGCCTACTTGAAGTAATAATTGCAAAACAAAAGACTTTGTAAGAGGTAGGCAGTTAAAATCAGTGGTTTCATTACAGGGTGGTAAATAAGAGTGTTTTGCAGAGATTAGATTTGGTTTTGCAGAGATTAGATTTGGTTTCCAGTTTGCATATACTACTCTTCATTCTGTTTTTTAAAGAAATGTTTGACAGTGAATTTATTCATTATATGTATTTTTCATTTAAAAATTCCAGATTTGGAAAAAAATTTCTAATATATGCCTATAAGCTAAACTACCTCTGGCAAAAGTTGTGGTAAAATTGTAAGATGTAAATTTCAGAATTTAAAAAAAATTTTAAAAACCAAGAGTTTAGAAACAAGCCCATATATCTATCGTCAGCTGATTTTTGAAAAGGGTACCAAGATTATTCAATAGGGAAAGAATAGTCTCTTCAACAGGTGGTGCTAAGACAATAGCCACATGAAAAAGAATGAACTTGGACTCCTACCTCAAGTAATGTAAAAAATTAATTCAGAATGGAAAAATTACTCAAATATGAGAACTAAAACCACAGAAAGTGGGCCTCCCTGGTGGCACAGGCAGTTGTTGGGCACAGCGCTGTGAAGCTGTCGGCAGCCTCTGCAGTGCCAGTTTGATCCCCGCTGGCCTTGGAGCAACCCACGTGGCGAGCAGACCTCTCCTGTCTCACCTGCTGCTCCCCTCAGCAGTATATTTTGTCAGTCTGCCTGTTCTGTTCCCCGCTCTGTGTCTGGTGAATCCTCTCATCCTCCCGCGCCTCTGGCCTGTACCCCGGTTCTTGTATAAATAAAATAAATCTTAAAAAAAAATACATAAAGCTCTTAGAATAAAACATAGGGGTAAATTTATTCATGACATTGGATTCTTAGAAATAACACCAGAAGCATGAACACAAAAGAATAGATAAGTTGGACTTCATCAAAATTAAAAACCTTTGTTTGCCAAGGACACTATCAAGAGAATGAAAAAACAACCCACAAAATATGAAAAGATTTGCATATCTGTTAAGAGTTCAGTATCCAGAGTATGTAAAGAATGCTTATAACTCACAGCAAAAAGACAGTTTTTCAAAAAGACGGTTTTTAAAAAAGGCTTGAATAGATATTTCCCCAAAGAAGTATACATGTGGACAATGCATGCATGAAAGATGCTCAGTGCTAATCATTTGGGAAATGCAAATCAAAACCACAATAAGTTATCCCTTCACACCCACTGGGATAACCATAATCAACAAAATGGAAAATAGCAAATGTTGGCAAGGATGTGAAAAAATAGAATTCTTACATGCTTCTGGTGAGAACTTAAAATGGTGTAGCCATTGGGAAACAGTTTGATGATTCCGCAACAAGTTAAACATAAAGTTACTGTATGATCCAGTGACTACACTTAAGTATAACCCCAAAGAATTAAGAACAGTTGTCAAAACACAGCCTTGTAAGTAAATGTACTGCTTATAGTAGCTGAAGATAAAACAGCCCAAATATCCATTAGCACATGAATGGATACACAAATTGTACTGTATTCGTACCTGTAATATTATTCGCTGTTAAAGAATGAAGCACTGATATGTACTTTAACATGGATGATACTCAAAAACATGCTAAGTGAAAAAAGCCATTCACAAATGGTCAAATATTATATGATTCCATTTATATAAAATATCCCAAGTATGTAAATCCATAGAGACAGATGAAGATCGCAGGTAAACTGGATCAAGGAAAAGGAGGGTAAGGAGAGCAGCTGTTTAATGGATATGGATTTCCTTCTGGGGTGGTAAAAATCTTTGGGAATTATATAGATATGTTGACTACACAACACTGTGAATGTACTAAATGCTCTAAATAGTTCACTGTTAAGTGGTTAACTTTTTGTTGTGTGAAACTCACCTCAATAAAAAATATTTTGAAAAAGAACATTGCAAAATGCCTTAAGCTAAGGATATTTGTCATTTTTGTTGAATATTTAATTCCTGTATTGTAAATACTATAAAAATGCGGTATTTTCATGTAGTACATAGAGTGTGCTGTAATTTTCTCATAGTAGCTTGAGCATAACGGAACCTGAACTGTAATTTCACTAACTCTTACTATTTTTCTTTAAATGATTTTATGACAATAATATTATTTGTAGGAGTCGCTTTTATTTCACTTATAGAAAGGTATGAAGAAAAAATTGGGTAAAGGCTAACGTGATTCTAAATATCATTTCTTACAAATCCCCATTTTCATTGTCTGAGTTTTGAGTCTAAGGAAAGATCAAAACTGTAGTTTGCTTTTTTCTGCTTAAGAAAGATGTGATTAGCTTGAACTTGTTAAGGCAGCTCTTAATGAATCCACACCACATAGCTGATAGTTTATTTCATGACATTTATTGTCCTTTAGTTCTCTTACCTTTGTAACCCAAGCCAGTCATCGATTAACAAATAAAAATTGGGTCAGTTTTACTGGCTGCAAGTCAAAGAGTTGAGCCTAGATGGTTGGAGAGCTGTTTTGCATTATTTATTGCTACTTTCTCACGGAATTGGCTTCTTAGCTGGGGAGATGGATTACTGCTTCCTGCTTTCCTTCTGAACTTGAGGCTTTGTGGGCCCACTGAGTTACAGGGATGGTTATGCTGTGATAGTTCTGAAATTTACAGGAAAGAAACTTTTCCCAAGATAATTCCCCCGAATGTCTTCTGACAATTTTTTCCTGACTCTATTTTGCACAGCATCTTGGATATTGACATTATGCTAAGATCCTTACTAGAAAAGTATTCTGTACATAGGCACAAAGAGAAGTCTTTTAACTCATCTTGCTGTTTGGTTAGAGGAAGAAATTTATTAAGGGTACCTACCAATCAGACCCCTTTCTTCCCCAGCAGTATTGAAGAACCTAAGCATCCCCATTATCGAGCAGTGATTTCCATATCTGTTCTCTCCAGTGGTCCTCTTCCATCACCAGCTGTATCTCCTGGTTGGATTCTCTCCTGAAACCCCCCAGTATGTCCAGACAGTGTCTGTGGTCTTTAAAGTCTTATATTGTTTATGAAACCTCCCCACCCAGATAATCTCTAAATATGCTTGGAGTAGAGCCTTCTCTCTTTTTAAATCCTGATTGATATACATATATACCCACACTCCAGAAATGTAAAATGATAAATTTGTGTTTCAAACCAATAAATTTGTGGTAATTTGGTATAGCAACTATAGTAAACTACTACAAGGGGCATGTGTGTGTTTACATTTTTGATATATGAAATGCCCTAGTAGCAATAATGCGTTGTTTATAAAACCAATTAATCATCTATTTAAACTAAAGCTTTATAAAGACACAGGGATAGATGTGCAGGTAAATGAAAGTGCAGGTAGAACCAGTGACTCTTACAGGATTAAATGGAAGAGCTGGGATTGGAATAAAATATTCTTCCTCGCAATTATTTTTACAATTATCTTTGATTTATTTGTTTCTGTTTGTGTTATTCATTAAAAATGTCAGTAAAATTTATTAGGAAGTAACTTTTTTGAACTGTTTTATCATTTTGAAGTACTCATAAGTATTGACTAAGTTATATAGTAAAATTAAGTAATTCAAGATTTTGAAGCTCTAATGAGAAAAATGTGCATACATTTCTTTCATATATCTTTATTATGTATGAATATATATCATATATATGAATGTATGTCATCTATATATTTAGGTTTTTTCTTTTTAAAATCTGTAATTATTCAACCAAACAATAAAGACTGTTGGTTTTATGAATAGTCCTATTAAGTGTTTAACTTTAAAAAAGAGTACCTAATATAAGACCTTATATTAGGTCTTAGGTGTAATAGTTACAGCTGTAGCATAAAATAAAATAGTTGGTAGAGCTCTTATTTCTTTTTGCTTCCTCTAGTTCTATATATGCAGGAGCACTGGCCTTTTCTTACATTGTTTTATTTTTCTCTCTATTAATATAAATAAATAGAAAGTGTCCCAAACAAAATTTCTATGGTAAAGTAGATAATGTGGTAAAAGACACAGAAAGGAGAATAGATGTTTAAGTTCAACTCTGTTCCTCAGTAGTTGTTTATGATCTTGTGCAAATCTTTGTGTCCTTGTGGACTTTCATATTGTCACTCCTAAAGTGAGTGATGTGGAACTTCTATTTTAAAATGGTAGATCAAATAAAGAACAGGAGCACAGAATTCAGTGGATGAGCAAATTTAACAAGTTTATGAATAATAAGTAATTGGAACAATGCAGGTAAAACAGCAGCGGAAGTGAGAATAAATAGATGAAACATTTGCAACAAGGAAAAGAACCTGTCAACAGTAGAACACCAGAGGGGCAATGGATATTGAGATAACAAATACAGAAAATGAAGATAAGACAGGTGGCTAGAAACAGGAATATTAAAGTATGTCTATGAAAGAAAAAACTGTGCTAGTTGATTTCCAACATTCCCACCCCACTCCTGTGCTCAGCACTTGCCCTTGAGAATGAATAGGTGAGAGAAGAATTATCAAGTCAGGATCCAAGGAACAGCTGAAGGCTAGTGAGGGAAATCCAGGATTTGGAGCTCTCTTTCCCTTGAAGGCATTTAAAACATCTGGAGTGAGCAGGTGAGAGGTTGAATAGTGCTTTGAACTGTCTTGTGGGGTTAGGAGATAGATTGGAATCCAGAGCCCTCCCAAGTGACCAAGTGAACTTCCTTGCTTTGAACTGGGACCAGTAAAGGGCTGCATCCTAGAAGTAAGGATGAGCCAGAAAGAGACAGGCCTTCGAAGGCTCTGCTACTCAACTTCATTCAAACCATCTCATTTGTTGACTTCAAATTGCTAGCGCCCCCATGTACTCAGCAGGCATAAATGTAAATTTCCCCGGAGTAAATACTGGATATCAATTTCTAGATAGAAAATAGTTTTGCAAGTACAAGGTCCAGCACATAATCAGAAATAGCTTGGCACATAAAACTAGCCAGCATGCACAAGTCCAGCATAAACAAGACAGCCACAGGTTGATATTGATGGAGAGATGAAAACTAAAAAAATAAAAACAGAAACAGAAAGTCTAGAGCTAAAAAATACAGCACTTGGATTATGTATTAACAGATGGGTTTAACAGCATTAAGATATAAAGAGGGAGTTAGTGGTGTAAAAGGTCAGAAAAATTATCCAGAAGAAAGCCAGAAGAAACAAAAGGGTAGAAAAATTTAGAAGGGCCTCCCCGGTGGTGCAGTGGTTGAGCACTGGGTTGCGAAGCTGCCCGCAGCCTCTGCAGTGCCAGTTCGATCCCCGGCCGCCCGGTGAGGGTCCCACATGGCGCGCAGACCTCTCCTGCCGCCCGCTGCTCCCCTCAGCAGTGTACTTTGGTCCTTCTACCTGCTCTGCTCCCTGCTTTGGCTCTGGTGAATTCTCTCACCTTCCTGCGCTTCTGACTGTACCCAGTGCTTGTATAAATAAATAAATTTTAAAAAAAGAAAAATTTGGAAGAAAGATTTTAATTTTAATTTTCTATTGCTGCATAACAAATTATCACAAACTTAGTTCTTTAAAACAACATCCATTTACTATAATCTCACAGTTTAATAAGTCAGAAATCTGATGGGCTTGCCTACATGCTCAGCATCTCCCAAGACTGAAGCTCTTTTTTTTTTCAAAGATTTATTTATTCATTTATTTATTTATACAAGCACTGGGTACAGTCAGAAGCGCGGGAGGGTGAGAGAATTCACCAGAGCCAGAGCGGGGAGCAGAGCAGGCAGAAGGACCGAAGTACACTGCTGAGGGGAGCAGCGGGCGGCAGGAGAGGTCTGCGCGCCATGTGGGACCCTCACCCAGGGTCCGGGGATTGAACCGGCACTGCAGAGGCTGCAGGCAGCTTCGCAACCCAGTGCTCAACCGCTGCGCCACCGGGGAGGCCCAACATATTCAGGTCATTACCGATCCCAAGTCATTGCAGCTGTAGGCCTGAGGTCCCCTTTCCTTGCTCTCTGTCAGCCAGGGGCCACTCATTCCTTCTTGTGTTACCTCCTCCATCTTAGGAAACAATGGCATGTCCAGTCCTTTTCAGAATTGAAATTATCTGACTTCCCCCTCTTCCTACCAGTCAGAACAAACTCCCCCCTTTTGTTAAATGAATGATATGTTTACCTGAGTTGCAGAACTCAGGGTCAGTATTCAAAAGAATCAATTGCTAGCAGCATATGGAAAATGCAAATTTTAAAAGGCTACCATTTTATATAAAATAAAGCCCAGCACATGTTTTAGTATATATGTGTGTCTATATAAAACAAACTGAAAGACCTGTGCAAAAAAGCTATCAGAAAAACAATGAAGGAAAATTATAGTTGGCTATATCTGGTTACGAATTATATTACTATTATGAAAAAATCTCAATTTTCAAACTTAATCTATAGATTGATTGCAATATAAATCTCAGCAGTCTTTTAAAAATGATAGTAACAAACAATTCTAAAATTTATGTATAACCATAAAAGTTCAAAAATGGTTAAAATACCCTTAAAGAAAAAAGGGAGGAAGATGCACTCTGCCAAACGTGAGATGTTCTATGAAATTGATAATTAAGATGGCATGGTGTTGATGCAAGAAGAGATAGATAATGTAATAAATAGCCTGGAGATGGAACTATATAGATAGGGGCTTCTAGCTTATGACAGTGATGGCCTTACAGAGCACTGGGAAAGGACAGTCTTTGAAATGAATGAACATATGACAATTCCTATAGAAAAAATGAAATTTGACCCAATCTCACATTATATACAAAAATATCAACCTCAATTACATTGCTCTAAATGTGTAAAGTAAAACAATAAAGCTTTTTGAATAAAATACAGAATTCATTGTCTTTGAAGTAGGGGAAGACTTCTTTTAAAGAGACAAAAAATCATTCACCATAAAAGAAAATATTAATAAATTTATATCAAAGTTTAAGAACTTCTGTTTGTTAAAATTACCAAGAAACTGTCAAAATATTCATAGAGTATAGAAAGGTAGGGCCTCCCTGGTGGTGCAGGCAGTTGAACACAGTGCTGTGAAGCTGTCCACAGTCTCTGCAGTGCCTGTTCGATCCCCGCTGGCCACGGAGCAACCCACAAGACAGGGCAGACCTCTCCTGTCTCGCCCGCTGCTCCTCTCAGCAGTGTTTTCCATCAATCTGCCTGTTCTGTTCCCCGCTCTGTCTCTGAATCTTCTCACCCTCCCGCGCATCTGGCCTGTACCCTGGTTCTTGTATAAATAAATAAATCTTAAAAAAAAGAAAAAGGTTCTTATTGAGAATACATGAAGAACTCCAATCAATAAGATAAAGACAAAACCAAATAGAAAATTTGTTGTTGTGAAGAGGCTATCCAGTGACTAAAATATATTGGTAAAGATACTCAATGTCATTGTTTATCAGGGAAATGCATAATGAAATATTGAATCCATAATGAAATATTGTACACTTTAGGATGGTTAAAAGTTAAACTGTTGATAATGTCAGTTATTGATGAGGATGTGGAGGGTTCTCATATAGCTTTTGGATAAGGACTTTTCAGCCACTGCTTGTGGGCCTAGAAACTAGTAGAATGAACCAGTTTGACACTGTCTACGACAAGGGATTATATGATATCTGATTCTTAGCTATTTATCATCAGAAATGCATGCATAGGGGACCAGAGTCATATGCAAGAATGTTTATGAACATTTTTTTTTATAATTGCTTGCCTACTGAAAATAATTGAGTAACAACATTGTATCTTCATGCAAAGGAATATAGCAGTGACACAGAATAACTTATATGGTGAATGATTATCATAAGTTGGTAGAGACAGTTTCACAAACCAGGCAAAAGTAAACCATGGGGCAGGGGATCTTAAAGATGATTGTTTAACTGGTAAGAAGCCAAGAAGTGATTACAGAAAAAGTCAAAAGTAGTTAACCTTTGAGGGACAAAAAAGGCTAGTGATCACTAAGAGGAGGTGTGAGGGAGACTTTTGGGATGCTGACAGAACATGACTTTTTGTGACAAACAGTTGCACCAATGAACAAAAAAGGAAGCAAGAAGTGTCTGTTAGACAGATGTAAGCCACCTCACCAGCAAGATTCAGCATTGGAAATCAGTGACATTACAAGAGAAAATTGATTTTGTACTTAGAGGAAAAACTCTCAATCAAATGTGAGGGCAGAGTAAAATCATTTATCTTCATTGCACTTTTCTGAGGAAATTCCTTGCGGATGTACTCCAATAGGAACGTGTTTAACACAAGAAATAGTAGAGGCCAGAAAGAATCCTAGGATGATAGCTGTGCAGCAGGCCTTTAAGAAACACCAAGAAAAATGTCTCCACAAATAATGAAATAGATTCTAAACAAACAATAATGTAAGAAGCTAGGTGATATGGTGTACTGGTGATAGACTTTTTAAGGGTATATTTTTCTTAAGAAAAATAAGTTTATTAGAAACTTGTTGGAGAGAAGTTAGAAAAAGTAATGGTCTAAATATAAAACACATTTCAAAGGACATGATTGAGCAATTGATGGAATGTAAGAAAAGTGAATCCATTTGACCTTGAGGCTGGAAACACTCTCATTCTCTTAGGAGTGCCAGCAAGGATCATGTGATCTTAAGTAAATGAATTATAATCCCAGCTCTGCAATTAGTAATATTTACACTCTAGATATTAATTTTCAACTTTTAGACATATCCAAAGGGAGAAACTCAGAAGACTTAATTATAGGGATTGAATAAGATGTTAGCAAACTCGACCATTCTCCACAGTCCGGAGGGAAAACGAAGGGGGAGAGTAGAAAGCTGAAAAGAAAAGAAGTGGAATGTAATCTTCTCATTTCACATAATGGGGAGGGAGTCAGGAGGTTCCTTTGAAAGTTGATGGAACAAGAAGTTTAAGCAAGGGTAGACAAGGAAGAAAACTAAAAATAATATGAGAACAAAAAATTGGAAGGAGTTGGAGATTTCAGGGAAGTGACTAATCCTCAGTTTTCATAATGGAGAGTGAGTAAATAATTTCTAAAATTGATAATTGAAGTAGTGATAAAAGTTACTTGAAGTTAAGAAGTGACCACCAGAAGTAAAGTCAAAATAACTGAAAGTGTTTGCTCCTGGAATTAGAGTTAGGAAAAGGGAAGCAGATCTCTGCTCATTTGATCAGAATAGGTCCACTTGGTTCATTTTGGACAAAAACTTTTGAGTCCAAAAAGTGGTTCTGTTTTCAAATTCTTGAGACTGAGAAATATTTGTAGGTAAAAATACATATTTGTGTACATGTGCATTAATTTGTTTTGTTTCACAAATGGATTTACCTTTAACATTTTATAACTCATATGAATGGTGCATTTCATATAGGCATGTAAATGTACATAAGAGTATACATGTATACATAATGTAAACTGAATTAAAGAAAAAATACTTCTAAAGTAACATGAAGTTTCTAATAATTCTTAAGCAAATGTCACAGTGGACAGCCTTCAACTTAAAAAAAGGTTGAATTAAGTTGGGATTATTTAACTAGAATTCTTATTAGGAGTAAGTAAGTGTTAATAGTGTTAGAAAAAGAATAGAATAAATACAATCAATAATTTATATATAACTCTTAGGTTCTCAAGTGGTCTCATGCAGCTTTTAACCACTAATGAGTAGCCAAAAAGATAATAGTGACACCAGTGGTACTATTAGCACTATTTTGGAATCTGAAAATATACTATCGGGTTACTCAATTTTCATGTCTCTTATTGGGAGGAAAATGAACCATACATTTCAACTGGGAACTTGGATGTCATTTCTAATCACAGTCTCTAGAAGATTTTGTTCATGAGGATACAGTTCTGGTAGAATTTCATATATATTCTACTGTATTCATTGACAATATATTCATGTTTGCTTACATGAGGAATTTTGTATCTTAGGGATTTACTTGCGCTAAGATGTTGGCTGCTCTTTTCTTTTTAGAGTCTTGGGTGGGGGAAACGCTATCAATCAAAACTTAGATTTATTATATTCTTCTCATGAGCTCATTTCTCATCAACTATATCCTTCACTGATATTCCAAAATATGCTTACGTTTTATTCTATAATAGCCAATGACTTTTTTTTAAAACTTACTGACATATTTAAACTGAAAATTTAAGGGCCTCCCTGGTGGCGCAGCGGTTGAGCGCTGGGTTGCGAAGCTGCCCGCAGCCTCTGCAGCGCCGGTTCAATCCCCAGCTGCTCCCCGGCCACCGGAGGAGGGTCCCACATGGCGCGCAGACCTCTCCTGCCGCCCGCTGCTCCCCTCAGCAGTGTGCTTCGGTCCTTCTGCCTGCTCTGCTCCCTGCTCTGGCTCTGGTGAATTCTCTCACCCTCCCGCGCTTCTGACTGTACCCAGTGCTTGTATAAATAAATAAATGAATAAATAAATAAATAAATCTTTAAAAGAAAACGTTTTAAAAAAAAAAAAAAGAAAATTTAATTTCTTGAATGGTCTTTACATGCTCTGTAATAAATTATTTGGTTCTGAACCTAATAATCTCAACTAATATAAATGAGAAGTCAACATACAAAGAATTGCTGAATCTTCACCACAGCTGCTGTGTCCATGCCTCTGTGGGGGAATTCAACCCTTAGCCTTGCTCTTCATGTGCAGAAGTACCTTGAGTGGAAACAAGCAGAAAGACTTCTTTATTTGTTACTCATTAAGATTATACACTAAATAGACACTTTGTACTGCTATATCTTCCAAAGCCATTCTAATAGACTGCTTATATTTCCTAATTATAGTGCTGCTTTTGATACAGTACTTGGGATAAATGTTGCTGTCAAGAAACTAAGCCGACCATTTCAGAACCAAACTCATGCAAAGAGAGCTTATCGTGAACTTGTCCTCTTAAAATGTGTCAATCATAAAAATGTAAGTTGTATCCATGTTTCTCCTCTGCATACTTTAATATTGTCAATGATGTGATAATCTGGGTATTTGGAGATAAAATGAATTTATACCTAGGGTAAACTAGTGATTAAAACAGATTTTATTGATAAAATCCTTCATTGGGGAAATAGAAGTCAACATGGGGCATTTTAGGTCACTTAACAGGGATAGGAATGTCAACTGACCCAGAGCCCATTTGGGTTTCACTATTTCTGATTATATAAAAAGTTGACTTAACAAATTAGGAAATAAATTAATTTTTTTTTGAAAAACGTTCTATAAGTAGCTTTTTAATATGAACTTATAATATGAACCTTAAAATTTTAAATAAGTGTTATTAGATGATGTTATGTTGAAATAGCTGTACCTGGTGGTGCAGCGGTTGAGCGCTGGGCTGCGGAGGCTGCCCACAGCCTCCCCAGCCCTGGTTCTTTCCCCGGTCGCCAGTGAGGATCCTACCAAAAAAAAAAAAAAAAAAAAAAAAAAAAAGCTGTACCTGGCGTCTCCACAGATATCAAAGCACTGTAAATTTTAAGGTATTTAAGAGATTTAACAGCATGTCTCTAGAAAATGGGGTACTCAGGCACAACGGATAGCCTACTGATCTCTGACCATTATTTTGAGCAAGATTTTGACAACTTTGCCATGTTATAAAATCATAAATGTCAGTCTGGAAGGGACTTTAGAGATAACGCCATGTGACCCTTTTCTGTTGGGAGAGGATGAGTTTTTAAGATTACACTCAACTCTGTATGGCTCCCTTAATTTTAACATTTATGCTGAATCTACTGTAGGGACATTAAATATAAAAAAAAGATAGATTCATTCTTTTGAGTCTGTGGTATGAGTTTGTTTTAGTTTGTCCAGTCCAGTGCATTTTTAATTTATGTGAGAAAAAAATTGTTTTAATTCAAACAATATAAACATGAAAGCAAAATTCCCTGAATTATGCTATCCACAGATTGGTCCGCATTCCTATGCCTAAATATACACACATAAACAAGATCATTTATGTAATTATGCAGCATGTTTTTTTCTATCATAGAATATTCACTAGATCTCATACATAAATGTGTATAAATATAAATCTTTTTTAAATCACTACATAGTATAGTATTTGCATAATAATTTATTTAGCCAATCACCTACTGTTGGGTGTTTAGATTATTTCCATTTTTTTGCCACTATAAGCAATGAACATCCTATAATGTTTGCCACTATACTGTGATGAACATCCTTATAACATTCATCTTTACATTTGCCCAGGTGAATTTCTTAGCAAGAATAATTTAAATGATTCTTAGGTTCTCAAGTGGTCTCATGCAGCTTTTAACCACTAATGAGTAGACCCTTTGCTGGGTCAAATGGTATGCAGGCTGACAAGTATATGCTAACAAGTTGATCCGCGAGGAACACTATTAATTTTGCACTTTCACTCAGGGTCTTTAAGAATGTCTTTTACTTCAAAATCTCCCCACACAACATATTGGTGATTTTTTGTTTTACTTTTACCAATCTGATAGATGGTAGCTTGAATTCGTTCCATACATTTATTAGCCAATTATTTTTATTTTTTGAGAATTTGTTTGGCATAGCCTTAGTCTGTTTTCCTTTTGAACTATTGGCCTCTGCTTTATTTAGAGAAGAGCTTTGTCTATTAAATCTATCAACCCTCACTTCTTTTTCATTTGACCTTATTTACGTGTTTTTTTCCATAATGATTTCTTTTGTTTGGTAGGTTTTGGTTCAATGTAATACTAGTTTTCTTGTCATACTTAGAAGAGATCTTTCTATACCAGGATTACAAAAATGTTCATCCATGTTTTAATGTTTTATGGTTTCTTGTTTTGTATTTAAACCTTTGTTCCATTTTGAGTTTATCTTGGTATAAAAGATTGAAGTATGGATTCAATTTTCTTTTTTCCTTGACAAGCCAACCACCCCAACCCTGTATACTGAATAATTCATCTTAATCTGGGTCATTTGAAATGATTAATAGTGTGTGTTTGATGTTCAAGCAGTGGAGCTCGTTGAACCACAAGTAGCCAGGATGGAGGCCTGGGTTGGGGTTAGTTCTAAAACCCTTTTGAAGTAAATTTATAATGCTATGAGGCATTTCCTCTTTATCATATCAGAAATATAAACTTAGTCTTCATATTTCAAAAGTCTTTTATAAATTTGTACATAATACATAATATTTAAGTTTTCAGAGTTAACATGTTGCTTTATTTTGTCTTTTTCCACCCATAATTTGTTTCTTATGTTCAGAGCAGGAAAATCCTAGGGACCTTAACAAAGTGATTTGATTATAAGTGCACTTATTTCCAAGTTGAGAATCCTAATTTAAATTTTTTCAGAGACATGTAATGGAATGTTTTGGAAAAAGCAATAATAATCAATATGAGCACTGCTGTGATTTTTTTTTCCAGTTTTAATACATTGTTAATGTTACAATTACTTTATATAATCAAATAGAGTCATCTGACATGCCTAGATATAATTGCTTTTCTCTTTTCAGATAATTAGTTTGTTAAATGTGTTTACACCACAAAAAACTCTAGAAGAATTTCAAGATGTGTAAGTATCATTTTTATTCAGTAATGCACTTTCACCAAAGACTGAAAATTTAGAAAAGAAAGTAATTGCTTTTTATTTCCTAAAATGTAGGTAGTAGTACATTTTTAATGATATTCTTAGCCATTTTTTTTCTGTGGAAGATAAATGTTAAGGAAAATGGATACTCCATATTCAACTCTTTGTGCCTATTTATCATTTCCATAACAGATGAAAGATAGATGAACATAACTCTTCAGAGTAGACATTGACCATTAATGACATGATCTGCTTTACTGAAATATAAAATGTTTTTTCTCCAGTCCTCTGAAAGTCAGGGTTGTAGGATGCAGGTATCTCTAATTATTTGAAATGGTTAATCCATTAACTATTTGGTGTCTTGAGAATATTAAATACAATTATCTAACTAATTGTGAGATCAAATATTAATTTATAATGTTGAGATACAGTGCCCAACTCCATCCTAAATTTATTTGCTGTATTCATTCTTTCAACAAATATTTCATTGGTAACCATGTGCTAGGCATTCTTGGACTTGGTTTCCTTCTTGACTGAAACAGGTAAAATCCCTTTTATTACATAAGAGTAGTAGGTGGTAATGCTCCCTCCTAGATCCTGCCAGGACAGCCAGGAAAGATAGATAATCAAGGAAAATGAGATCATTCACTAAGGTGAATGAGTTGTTGAGAGAGTGAGTTGTTGAGAGGCTCAGAGTCCTGGGAATTAGAAGTCAGGTTGTGTTTGTAGGGTGGTTGGGGAGAGACCTTACTGGATTGGTGACATTTGAAAAAATCCTTGAAGGAACTAAGGGGGTTAACGCTACAGATATTTGGGGGAAGAGAATCAAGATAGAAAGAACAGGCTGTGGGAGGAAGTGGGAGTGGAAACCTGCCTGATGTGTCCTAAGAACAATATGAGGCTGGCAAAGGGGAGCGGAACAGGGTGGGCTCAGAGGAGCCAAACGCTGTTGGACCTCTGAGCCTTTGTAAGGATTTCCTGAATACATTCAACAGGAGTGAGTTTACCCAACTTATATTTTTAATGGATACCTGGTTTCTGTGTTAAGAGCCCACTATAAGGGTTGGGGGCACAGGAGGCTGGTTGGGAAGCTATTAAAACAATTCAGATGAGAGATTTAGTTGGCTCTGTTTAGACAGAGAGGTAATAATAGGGTGAAGGCGGGAGATGGGATGTTAAAACTGTTTTGAAGGTAGAGACGCAGTTCTTGCTGTTACAGAGGACATATAGTGAGAGAATGAGAGGCATTGAGAAAGTCAGCTGGAATTCTGCCCTGAGTGTCTAGAGGATAAAAGTGCTTTCAATTTTTGGAGGTGGGATGGAATGAGGAGTGTGGTCTTTAGGTCTGAACTTCAAGATGCCTGTTGAATATCCATGTGGAACTGTGAAGTGGACAATTAAGTAAATGATCCTGGGGTTCAGGAGAGAAATTTAAAGCTACACGTTTAGGAGATGTTATGAGTGATATTTAAAGCCTTGAGACAAGAGATTGTCACCAAGAATGTGAGTGTAGTGAAAGAAGAGTAAGCCAAGGACCAGGTGCTCTGTGGTCCAATATCAAAATGTTGGGGAGAGGAAAAGGGCATAATCAGCCAGGAAGATAAGAGGACGGTTTCAACAATAGTGGTGGTGGAGAAAGCCTAATCAAAATGGGGTTAAGAGAAAATGGGAAAGGGGCCTCCCAGATGGCACAAGGGGTTAAGGTGCAACCTATGAAGCGGTCTGCAGCCGCTGCAGCATGAGTTCCCCATGAGCTACCCACATGGCGCAGCAGACCTCTCCTGACTCACCCGCTGCTCCCCTTAGCAGTGTATTTCAGTCAATATGCCTGTTCTGATCCCCACTCTGTCTCCGGTGAATCCTCTCACCCCCCCACACCTCTGGCCTGTACCCCAATTCTTGTATGCATAAACAAATAATTAAATAAATAAATCTTTAAAGTAAATAAATAAATAGGAAAAAATAGAAAAGATGAAATATTGCAATTTACAGCAAAATAGAAGGCATTCAAGGGAATTATATTCAGTAAAACAAGTTAGAAAAACAGATACTAGATATTTACATAATGAACAATTCAATAAAGCACAATATTTATAAAAACTAACAGACACTAATACACTAAACAAAAGGTTTCTGAGATTAAGGTGGGGAAAAGAAAGAGTCAAAGGAGTATAAAGAATGGTAGTGAGAAAAATAAAACTAGAGAATGGGGGATGAGTATAGATACCTCTTTGGGAGTTTTGCTTGCAAAAGCAGTAAAAATGGGCTGGTAGCTGGTGGGAAGAATGTGGTGAAAGGTTTTCTTAAGATGAGAGAAATAGTATTATATACTGGTAAGAATGATCCAATAACAACAATTTAAGATGTAGGAGAAATTAAATGGATGAGATTCTATTCACTATGATACAAATAGTACTTTCGTTTTCACTTGAAAAACATTCTTTAAATTGTTTTTATATTCTTTGGAAAATTTTCACAAAGTTCCGTTGTATTTGTTTTTTTTCCCCAAGATACTCTATAAATATTTAGAGAAAGCAAGTTATGTTTTTACATTAGCCAGTACACTGATTATCAGATAGGGAGTTAATAGTTTCATAAAAGTTCTGGTTTAGTAATCATAAAGGGATTTTGGATAATTTTTATGTGGTACATGGCTGATTTTTTTTCTCCTCAGGTATTTGGTTATGGAGTTAATGGATGCTAACTTATGTCAGGTTATCCATATGGAGTTGGACCATGAAAGAATGTCCTACCTTCTTTACCAGATGCTTTGTGGTATTAAACATTTGCATTCAGCTGGCATAATTCATAGAGTAAGTAGTGACACCATATCTATTTTTAAAATCACAGTCATTTTGTTGTGCTAATTCTCCAGATGCAAAAGAACTTAACATTAAAAAAAAAACTTTTCAGAGTTGAGTAAACTATGAGACCATGTTATGTTTCCAAATAATGTTGAGACTAGAAGACACTTGTGGGGCCTCCCCCACAAGTGCTGTGAAGCACAGTGCTGTGAAGCTGTCCACAGCCTCTGCAGCACGGGTTCGATACCCGGCCAGCCAGGGCAATACCCAAATGGCACAGCAGACCTCTCCTGTCTCGCCCGCTCCTCCCCTCAGCAGTGTATTTCCTCAGTCTGCCTTTTCTGTTCCCCTCTCTGTCTCTGGTGAATCCTCTCACCCTACCGTGCATCTGGCCTGTACCCCGGTTCTTGTGTAAATGAATAAATAAATCTTTGAGAGAGAGAGAGAGAGAGAGAGAGAGAGAGAGTCTAAGAGGTCTCTAATGCTTTTTAAAAAAAAAAAAAAGAAGAAGACACTTGTGGTGCCCCTGGTTTAACTGGGCCTGTGCACATGCTGGAACCACATGTGCTCCAGCTGCTCAGTATAACACTGCTAAGGAATTGCTTTTAAGTCCAGGGCCTGGCTCACTGACACCTGATTCCTGACCAATGTGCTGTTATTTAAAATGCAGGCTTTGCTGCCACCAAGTGTTTAGTTAAAATAATAGAAATTCTGTTGACAAATTTGTGCTAAAATATTGATACTACTACTTTCTTAAATTAAAACTAAAGACCAACTTACCATTCTATTTTTCTTCCTAAAATTTTCATAGACCTTCATATAAATTAAAGCATTTTTAGTAGCTCTTAAATATGTTTTGTGTTATATTCATGTTCCAGAGTAAGTTCCCAGATTATTAGGCCTTATTATGCTAGTCCTGAATAATTCTATGACAGGAAACATTTGCCTTATTTGTTTCTCCCCTCTTGGGCCCAGAGACTCTTGGGGACATGATGCCCTCCTGTTCCTGGAGGGAATAGAGCAGGGTCTGTGGTAGAATATTCAGTCCCTGCAGCTTGTGCCCCCTTAAAGGGGGTCCTCAGAAGTGTTTTGTTTACCCAGCATAGTAAATAACTCCCTGAGCCAGCTGTCCATCCTTTTCATCACCCCACTGGGTTTCACCACTCCCTCTTATCTTGTACCCTCCTGTTCCGAGCATTCTTGGGCCGGCCAGCTAGGCTTTGTGTTTGCTGTGAAGGTATCTCATGCCTGTTGTGGGAAGGTAGATGAAGCAAATAATGAAAGACCTTGTTCTTCCGATACCCCACCTCCAACCCTCCAATCCAGGTCCCAAGAGATGATGAACTGCATGAAACCTTTAGTAAAGCATAAAACCTTTAGTCTTATGTCAACTGTCCGCCCCAGTCCATCTTTCTTAGTATGACTTCAACATAGATACACACTGTCAGTTTTGCTTATTAAAATGATTTCATACTAAATATAAAATTTATTATTTGAAAAACACCCATAGTCCCACCACTTTTTATTTTATATAATTCGAAAATTTAAAAGAAGTGAAAAGTTTCCCAGCCCTGTGATGGCAGTTGGCTGGGCTTCCTTCCTTCCTTTATGCTCATGCTCTCTTCTTTCTTATGCTAACACCAACATATCTGTTTATACCTAGGTCTTTTTTAACTTATCTTGTACATAATTGTTCTGTAACTTGCTGAACAAGTTGGTTGATTTATTTATTTTTTATCAAGGATCAAACAGTTTACAAATTCTTAATGAAAAAACAGAGTTCGTACCTCTTTCCTCTTATTTCTCTCTCTAGAAGCAAGCTTTTCACTTCTTTCAGCTGATTATTTTAGTGTTAACTTCTGTTTGGGAAGAGTATGATTAGCTCTCTATGTGTTCATCTTTCATCAGTGGGAAGTACTGATTAAATGCTTTCTCCCCTCCCAGTCTTTGCCCACTCAGTTTCCTATTCCCTATTCTCCTGTATAGTTAAAATGTAATTAGGTTTCCATCACTATCAATATGTGTTTTCATCATTATGACTGTATTTTTCACCTCCACCTTATATTTTGTACCCTGGTTGTATTTCTTTTCCCTTCAATTTTTTTGTCCCTGGAGCTAAACAACACTTATCTTTTGTTAGAGGTTTGGCCATTTTTGTTTTCTTTTGTTTTTTTAAGGAGTGAGTTATTTCCTGTGTTCTTATTGCTCATTTAACCCTAAACTTTCTGCAGGGTGTCTCACTCTTCTTTCAGGTACCTAGAGCATCCGGAAATCTCTTGGGAGCTTCAGTCCTCCTCACGTCTGGACCGGTTGCCCCATACCTGATATGGGGCGGGGGGTGGTCCTGGCATTTTTGGGGAGATTTCCTTCAATACTCTGGTGTTGGAGGCCTTGTTTCCCGACCCCATCTCTCTTTTTCTAAGGTTACTTCCTTTGTAGGGTGGAATATATCCTCTAAAATCTTCTCTAGGAGTGATGCATGGGAGGTGAATTTTTTGAGGGCTCAAATATATGAAGCTCTTTCTTTCTGCCCTGTCACATGATTAATAGTTTGGTGGATATAAAATTTTCAGTTACAAATAAATCACCTTCAGAGCTATAAATGAAGTACCTCGCTGTCGTATGACTTTTCAACTTTTAATGCCAGCAAAATGACAGGTCCTTTTTTTTTAAGATTTTTTTTTTAAGATTTATTTATTTATTTATACAAGCACTGGACACAGTCAGAAGTGCGGGAGGGTGAGAGAATTCACCAGAGCCAGAGCGGGGAACAGAACAGGCAGACTGACGAAATACACTGTTGAGGGGACCAGCGGGCGAGACAGGAGAGGTCTGTTGCACCATGTGGGATCCTCGCCGGCAGCCAGGAATCAAACCGGTGCTGCAGAGGTTGCGGCAGCTTCGCAACCCAGTGCTCAACTGCTGCGCCACCAGGGGAGGCCCCTTTATGACAGGTCCTTTGCAAGTGCCCTGATTTGGGGTTTTTGTTGTTGCTGGTTGGTTGGTTTGTTTTTTATCTCTGGAAACTTTTAAAACTGTTTTTTTATTCCTTGTATTCTGAAACATGATGGAAATGCTCTTGTTGACTGTGGTGGGCACTTTATGGGCCCTTAAGCCTAGAAGGATGTTCATAGAGTCTAGGAAATTTGTACTCTTGCAGAATGCCCTCTTTACTGTGTGCTTTATTTTCTCTCTTCTGAAATACCAGTGAGTTGAAGCTGTTTTTATCCTGAAAGTTTCATTTTTATTGCATTTGTTCTTGTTGCATGAATACACTATCATCTCTCTGAGGCAAAATTGTTGTGAAGTGTTTTATTGCTTTTGCTATTGTTTTTCTCTCCCCTGAGTTTCTTTTTAAATGCATTTGGTCTTGCCCTGTCATCAGACTTTCCCCAAAGGGATATCTGGTGATCCCTTGTCATTTAATCCTATTTAAGACTGAAACACTGGAAGGCCCAGTTGGACCCAGCCAGTGGATACACTTGGCAGTTGGAGTGCCCTCTGCACATTATTGTTGGCCTATGAGGTGAGAGTGTGTGGGAAAGGCCAAATGGGAAACTGAAACTGCCCCCTCAAGCTAGTAAAAACAAACTGCACTGTAAGGGGGTGGGAAGAATGAAGATTAGTGCCACCATTAAAACCTGTAGAATGCAACAATTGTGGTCCCTCTCACATCTCAGTTTAATTTACTAGCCCAGTGCTTAAAGAAACTAGAAGGCCCCTAACAAAGACTGTAGACAGTGAGACTTAACCAACTAGAGTCCTGACTGCACCTGCCATGCTGGATGCAATATAGTTGCTAAAGCAGGTCAGTAAGGCCTCTGGCATGGTAAATGCATTCCTCCATACTGAACAGAAACCATTCGCACTTAGAGGGATGAACAATAGTCATCTTTCACTATTTTGTCTTAGGCCTATGCCATAACATGGTTGGAAGAGTTCTAAATCAGCTCTCTGTTTATTACCTGGCCCCCCTCTAAGTGGGTGAAGTTGATGATACTTGAGTCTTGCAGTTTAAAGAACTAAGTAGTAATACAAATGTCTGCTCAGTCTACTCAGATCCCAGGGTATAGACACCAAGTAAATAGCTCTAGGTAGCTATGGGGAAATCAAGGCAGTTCACACTTGTAACAATGTGCAGGATCCTACCTCCTAGGACTCCCTTTTCAGTCAGAGGGGTCTGATCTAAGAACTAACCAGGAATGATTTATGGGGTGATGCTCTCACCCCCCATTCCTTCACTCTTGCCCTTTTTGGTTACTTATTTTTAGGACTCGTTTGCTACTCCAGGGATGCTCTAATGCCCCCCCCCCAGTAGAAAATAAAACATTATTTTAACTTTTTTTCCCCTTGGTTTGGGTGTTTTTCAAGGTTTGAGGAAGCAGAATGCTCTTTATCATCTTGAAACTGAAGACCTAGCCTCTGGTTGTTTATGGAAGCTGATAGGAAAGTGTTGGGGAATTAGGAAGCCCTCAGGAGCCCCCAGGGCCTCTGTAAGCACCTCCCAGTTGGCAAGCATCCTGAGCTGGTAGACAGCCTCCCACACTCCTGGGCTTGAAAGGCTGTTCACATAATGGAGGGTCCTGTTTGCATTTTATTATGATAATTTCCACTAGATGGCAGTAAAGTGTGTTGTTCCAATAAAATCGGTTTAAGAGCAATTTTCTTATAGATGGAAGTAGCTGGAGATGGACCTGTTTTCTAATTCTCTCAGTTGATGTTAATCAACCTTGCTCATGTGGCTATGCTAAAATCCAAGGCCAGACTGAATTTCAGGAGCTGCTGGGTGGTAAAGTTTATACCTTTTTAAAGTTTTGAAAATTCCTCCTCCTAAAAAGAAAGTATCTGTTGATGTTCCCACCATGGGTGGGTAGGGGGGAAGGTAGGGGAATCTGCTGCTGCTTCTCCCCAGCATGGATGTCACCATTCTTTTTCACACAGCCTGCTAGTCTCACAAAGAGACTAAAATGGTCCCTTCTCTCTCTCTTTTTTTAAAATTTTGTGAAGTTGAACATTGTTTTATCTGTTAGTGATTTGTATTTTAAAATGCCTGTTCTTGGGGCCTCCCCAGTGGCGCAGCGGTTGAGCGCTGGGCTGCGAAGCTGCCTGCAGCCTCTGCAGCATTGGTTCGATCCCCGGCTGCCGGTTGAGGGTCCCACATGGCGCGCAGACCTCTCCTGCCGCCCGCTGCTCCCGTCAGCAGTGTGTTTCTCAGTCTGCCTGCTCTGCTCTCCCCTCTGGCTCTGGTGAATTCTTTCACCCTCCCGCGCTTCTGTCTGTACCCAGTGCTTGTATAAATGAATGAATGAATGAATGAATGAATGAATGAATGAATGAGTGAATAAATAAATCTTTAAAATAAATAAATAAGATAAAATGCCTGTTCTTGCTGTATTCTTTGGTTTTAAATAAGCAAACTGAAAACACATTGGTTTGCCGTAACTCACCTCTGCAGGGGAGAGAGTTGCTAGTCTGAGTGTGGGCTGATCTTCCTCAGCTTTACTTTGTGCAGAGTAGTAGCTACAGGCCAGGGACTGCCCACAGCAGTAGCTCTGGGCCCAGAACATCTCATCAGGACACCAGGGGAGAATCGCGTCTGCACAGTACCCTGGACCCAACTAGAGTCACAGGGCCTGGTAGGAATTAAGTGTGTATGTGTGTGTGTATGTGTGTGTGTTTAGCTGAGGTAGGTAACATTGGTTATTTTAAACATTATGTACTTCTGATTTATATTTTACTGAATCCAGGAAGTTTAGAAAGAAGCCATTTCCCAGTAGTATAACATAATTTTAATTTGTGATTGTCAAATGATTTTCTGCTTATTCTGATAATGCTTCACAGCTATCGCTGTCACGAGTCATAATCTGTGCCCATTTGTAGCAAGTCAGCCAGGAGGTTTTAGTCAGTGTGAGACCTGAAGCTTCACACACAGGTCCTACTGTGTGGCATGACTTGGCATTTTGACTTTGCAGTGGAATAATACTCTTGTGAAAAGAATGAATATGGATTGTTTAGAAGTCACAGTTTTTAGGATTACTTTGCAGATTAAAGTCCTCAGGCAAAGTCACATTCCTGTGGCCTGACGAAGGGGGTTCATTGTGGGGGATCAGCATGAAGAAATACCCTAGCACAACTGCCGAAGTTGTGTGAAAGCACTGAGACTATAATGGAGCAGATGTCCACTCAGCAAACATTGTTGGGCTAAGTTCTGAGAGCTGAGAGCCCAGCCAGGGCCTCCTCTCAGAAAACCTGCATAGGAGAGGAGGAGGAGAAAACGTCACAGTGGTATGTGTGGCTGGTGGAAGGGAGAAAGTGAAGGGGGAATTGGGATTTCTGATCAAGAAATTACTCCAAGGAGAGGGAGAGCTATGGGAAGATTCCAGGGGCAGAAAATTCTGGCCCTGTGCTGTGAGTATGCCCCCACTAGCCACACGAGGCTAGTAAGCGCTCAGAATGTGCTGTCAGTGCATTTCAAAGACAACACCAAAAATGAGTGCAAGATACTACAATTTTTTTGTTGTTGGTTATATTTTAAAATGGCACTATTAATTTTACCTGTTTCTGTTTATTCTTTTTAAAGTGGCTACTAGAAGACATAAATTACATATGTGGTTGACATATTTTTGTTGAATTGTGGAGAAGAGTTGGCATATTAAGGACTGCAGGTGGGATGGGACGATGGGAAAAAAAGAGGGGTGGAGGGAGGAACAGGCAGTGTAGACACTCTGAAGGTTTTCAAGCAAAGGAGTGTCATGAAGGTTTCCACATGATATGAGAGCCACCGCCTTACCTCTTCAGGTTAATTTGTATTAGTGTCAACTTAGGAGCAGGGTTTTCCTAAATTGTTCCAATAATCACTTCTCACTATCCTTCTCTAGCATTCTGGCATATTTCAGTGGTCACGGGCTGACCTCACAAATCCTTACCAATGCGAGAGTGTTTATTTAGCATGCTATGGCTTGTTTTCCTAACTTAAACCATTTCTGTTTTAGGATTTGAAACCTAGCAACATTGTAGTCAAATCAGACTGCACCCTTAAGATCCTTGACTTTGGTCTGGCCCGGACAGCATGCACCAACTTCATGATGACTCCCTATGTGGTAACACGGTATTACCGGGCCCCTGAAGTTATCTTGGGTATGGGCTACAAAGAGAATGGTGAGTACAAAGGCAAATGAGATGTTTAAAGATAGTGCTGTTACTGGTCATCACTGGTTCAATTTTCTCTTTCCTGGTGACTATGTGAACTCTAATGCTGGGACTAGACTATACATAGATTATCATAGTCCACAGATAAGAAATAATTAATTTTGCATTTCCATTTGTTAAATTCATTCACTTTTTAAATTTTACTTTTGAAATAGATAATTGTGAGCATTTATGAAATACAACATTAAAAGTCTACAAATACTGACTATGCAGCTCTGTGGGAGCACCCCAATGTAATCAGGAGCATCCAAGGCTTCCCTGGAGGGGCTCAGCCCCTAAGGGAAATCATTACCCTGATTTCAGCACCATATGTTGGTTTTACTTATTTTTTTATTTGTTATAAATGTATAATACATTTCTCTTTTTGTGTGAAATTGGTGGTTTTTTTTAACATCAAAGCTTATTCTAGCACTATTAGAATTCTTTGCCAATTGTCGAAAAGAACTAAATCACATTTATGTGTTCTTAAAAAGTCTGAAATTTGCCCACATCATCTGACATGAGTCTTGCTTCAGGTTTCATTAGTTCCTTTATAACCTGTGATTCCTCTCAAAGAGATGCAGCTCTGTGGGTTCTGCTGTCCCCTGTAGACGTGAGAGAAAATAAGAGCCCTGGTTATCTTCCCACCTGCCCTTACCACCAGCAGCATTAACTGGCCCTCTGCCTGGCTGTCTGAGGCCTGGGGTTCTACGGGGCCTTGCAGGAGAGAATGAATGCTAGGAAGTTGGGTTAATTTTGGCCAGGCTTCACCCAGAGCCCATGGAGCAAGCCTGCACTTGTGAGGCTCTGCTGACATGGCAATTTAGAAAAGAATCAAAATGGGATCTGTATTTCACAAATGCCTACATCAGCAAGCTGGGTTCATCTTTGTTGGGGAGGGGGTTTGAGAAAAGACATGTGGAGTCTTGGCTGGTTTTAATCACCTGGTGTTTGGTAGTGGACATCTGGTCTGTCGGGTGCATCATGGCAGAAATGGTCCTCCATAAAGTCCTGTTTCCAGGAAGAGACTGTATCCTTCAAAGGGAGAGAGACCCAGCACTGGCCATGGAGGTTGGGGTGGTGAGGGCATGTGGCCTGCAAATTGCTTTGTGTAGAAAGGCACTTCTTGTTTCTGGATTTGTTTGTATTTTAAGCTGTCAAATATTGGAATCTTTGCCACTAAAACTCCGATTGCTGCAAACTGAAGGTTAAAACAGAGGTCAGCAGTCATTCATACTACGTAAAAAGTTCACCCTTAGCTAGCAGTTTATTTTTCCATATTTGTGTGTTTAGTACACTGTTAGAATTCCTTTTTCTCACCTTTGTTTTGTTCATGGCACTTCATAATTTTATCATTTCATTTTATTTTCAGTTGATATCTGGTCAGTGGGTTGCATCATGGGAGAGCTGGTGAAAGGTTGTGTGATATTCCAAGGCACTGATCGTATCCTTCCCGGGACCTTCCCGGCCATGCTTTCCATTAAAAAACAAAGGCAGCAGGAACTCAAAGGAAAACTTCGTCATCCTAGACTGTGATCTGAGGGGTTTGTTAAATTAGTGTCATAAACCAAAATGGTTCAGTTTTATATTTTCTTTTTTACTTCACTTTAATGATTTTATTAAGGCTTGGAGTTAAGTTAAAGCAGTTAGCTCTTTTATCAAAAATAGTTTATAAGAAATTACTTACTCTTTAACAAATATATTAAGGTATTTAAATAAACATACTTTTTATTTAGTTCATTCAGTTAACTAGGAAAGTTGCTATCTACATTTTATAAGCTAGTTCTTGTGTAATTGAATTAATATGCTATTTTGTTAGTTATCAGAATGCATTAAAATATTTTCCCCCAAAGTAAGAACTGAAACACACTATATAAGACCTAAGTAAAAAAGATTAAAATGAAGTTTGTGAGGAACAGTATCTGTTAAATTTTCTTTTTTATTACACTGCTGACATTTTGTAGAAAGTTTTTTTAAAGATTCATCTGGAAGGTTATTTGTGACAGACCAAGGAAGTCTAAATAAATTTTAAATGCAAGAGATTAGCTTACATTGTGATCAGTAAATCATATTAATGATACGTAGCATCAAGGAGGATAATATAATAGTTATGATAGCTTTCTTTCCTCATATTCCTCATAGTCTCCCATCTTTAATATTTTTTACTCTAATGTGGTTCTTGATTTAAACTTTTTCATTTGTGTTCTAACCACTTAATATTTTCATTAGTCTTTGCTCTTGCTTTTTTTTTTTTTGAAAGCTTTAAGTGGTCTCTGTTGGCAAATTGATGGTTATTTTTAAAGGAAATAAAGCTGTGTAGTCAGTGTTTTATTAAAATAATTTAGTTTTTATTTTATGAGAGTAGTTTTCTTGTAATATAAATTCTTCACAACATAAACTTAGAATAAAATTTTTATTCCTATCATTTTAATTACCTTCTTTTGCATTTTCTGCATCACAGATTTTAATGTGAATTAAATATGGAACATTTTATTTTATTTGAATCAATTTTCTAACACTTTTACTACTCTTACTGTAGATTCTCTTGCTTCAAACTGTAATTAAAATGAGGTGTTTATTTTGCAAATAAACTAAATTAAGCAGGGGAGAGTTTACATATTCTGAAGGTAAACACTTTAGAAGTATCTATGTAACATTCAGTTTGTCTCAATTCTTAATCATTTTGTACTGTAATCTTTTTTTTTAATTAAGAAATGTTTTCTTCAGAAAGTGCAAAAATAAAAAGTGTGATTACTTTTTAGTGCATTAAGTAATTTAAAATTCAGACTTTACTAATTTAAAATTCCTGCCTTACATATTGACAGCTTAGAGTGTCGTAATTAATAGATTTGCATATAAGGTTACCTTTTGTCATTCTCAAAGCACACTTTAAGATTAACATTTTCCAAAAGTTTTCACAACTTTTTCCAGTATTAGATGAAAAATTATTTGGATAGAACAAGATTCCGAAAAATTGATTGACGTTCTCAGAGATATTATATAGCCTAGGGTAGAAGGAATTCTAGAGAGAGCTTTAGCCAAACCACCTGGTGCCCAAGTTCTGACTCCCAATGGCAGTTATAAATCCTTGAGGAGTGAGGGAGAAACGAGAGACCTGTGGTGGTTAAGTGACAAGAGTCATGCACATGCTCAGATCAGCCAGGCTCATTGGGATTGTCTTCCTTTTCCTACCTTCCTGTAGTCTGTAAAAATGACTCTTTACCACAAATCCAGTATATACTGAGCACCTACCCTGTTTTTGGAAAAGGATTGCTCGAGCTGCTGAACTGCAGGTAAACAGCCCAGAACAAGGGGAGAATCAGAGGGACCATGGGCTGTTGCAGTCTTGACTAGGAGATGATGCCGGCTTGTGCCAGGAAGGTGGATGTGAAGGTAGAGAGGGCTTGAACTCTGTAACTGCTTTGAAGCTTGCTGCTTAACAGAGCTTTGTTAGAATTTTGAGATGTCTGTTAGTGGAAATATCAAGAACACGTGTCAAGAAAGAAGTCTGGGATAGAGAAGACCTCTTGAAACTGGTGAGTACTGAGAGAGAAAAGAGCAAAGGACAGGAGATGAAGCTGCCTGAGGTGGTAGGAAAATGAGAAACAGCAAAAGGAAGCAGAGTGTTGCTCCTAGAGAAAGAGGCACCATACAGGCCAAGAAGTAGAGCACCAAGGGAGGTTCCCAAGATCTGTTAGAAATGTGAGAACCGGGCCTCCCCAGTGGCACAGCGGTAGAGCACTGGGTTGCGAAGCTGCCCGCAGCCTCTACGGCTCCAGTTCGATCCCCGGGTGCTCCCCGGCCACCGGAGGAGGGTCCCACATGGCGCGCAGACCTCTCCTGCCGCCCGCTGCTCCCCTCAGCAGTGTACTTCAGTCCTTCTGCCTGCTCTGCTCCCCGCTCTGGCTCTGGTGAATTCTCTCACCCTCCCGGCTTCTGACTGTACCCAGTGCTTGTGTAAACAAAACAAATAAACAAATAAATAAAAACATGCCTCTATTTAAAATATATATATATATATATATATGAGAACCAAGGATTGACCACTGGAGTAAGGTATGGTCACTGGCAACCTTGATAGCAGTTTTCATGAAGTATGGGGGAAGCCTGATAAGAAGATGTTAAAGAGATAATGAGGGGCTGGGAATTGTACAAATATAGGGAGCTGTTTAAGTTAGTTAACAAATGGGAGTGAAGAAACTGAGTGAGAGCAGCAGATGTGGGACCAAAAGAAAGTAGCATGGTTTTTGCACAGGAGGAAAAAAATCAGGTTTGAATGATGATAGCTCTAGTAGAGGGCAGAATGGTACCAACAAGGAGAAAGAAATTGTAGGTGCACTGCATTCTCTTGTATCCTTGGTTACAGTTTCAGGGTGACTTTCTTTTCTCATCATACCTGTTACCCCATGAAAGAGGCAAAGCTGGTATTTTCTTCATTTTGCAAATAAGGATTTGAGACCCAAGGGAGATTGCCCAACACCCAATGAATGTCTAATGCACAAAGGAGTGTGAAACCCAGGTCCTGCACCTTGAAAGAAAATAAAACACACTCCTAAGTGTTGCAGTGATGGGGTCAAAGCCAAGTAAAACAGAATGGCCCTTCAAAGTTGTCACTACTCGTTCTAAGCCCAGTTATGGGAAGGTGTGTGATCCTGCGCCAAAGGCCGAGCGGAGAACTCAGGGAGCCCAGAGCCCTGTTTCCTGCTTTCGGCATCACCCGCCTGTCCTTGCATCACTGGGGCACTGGCTCCCCACCTGTGTACTTAAGAGTTGAGTAGTTGCTGTAATTTAAAGAGCTTTGAAGGCCTCCTAGGTTGCCTGGGGATTAAGTCTCAGCGCTGGCTGCCACCATGAAGGCCCCCCAAGGTGGCCTCAGTGCCACCAATCCCCAGCCGGGGAGCTACCCACACGGCACAACAGACCTCTCATGTTTCACCAGCTGCTCCCCTCAGCAGTGTATTTCAGTAGATCTGCCTGTTCTGCTCCCCACTCTGTCCCTGGTGAATCCTCTCACCCCCCACACCTCTGGCCTATACCCCAGCTCTTCTACACAAAAATAAATAAATAAAATCTTTTAGAAAAACAAATAAAAATAAAGAACTTTGAATCTAATATAGGTTTAATATGAAAAGTGATTTGTTTTAATTGTAAAGTTGTTACATTCTCGATGTTATATTAGACGTGTAGGAGCCCCCGCTTCAGGTATAGTTACCATAGTGCACCCACCACCAAAGCATCCATAGTCCACCACCATAGTTCAGTTTCCCTATGTAATGTTTCTCTAATTTCATGTTTATACATTCCTCTCATTCTTCAGTTATAAGATAATCTTATTTTGATCTAGAATAGGAAGGCATACAGACCTCATTGTATTCATTTAACTGTGATCATAGTTTTTAAAGATGCAGTGTAAGAGTTGTTTAAATTACTCTAAACGTAGAAATCCGAGTATTTTCCAATATTATTTCAAAATGCTTCTGCTAACCAAGCGAGGTGACATAGGTCAATTAGTATAAATATAATTTAAGATTTTCTTTGAATGGTGTTAGTTTGTATAAATACAAGGCATTCCAGTTGTATTTTCCTCAAGAAACTCGTTAGATATTGATCAGTGGAATAAAGTTATTGAGCAGCTAGGAACACCGTCTGCAGATTTCATGAAGAAACTTCAGCCAACTGTGAGGAATTATGTAGAAAACAGACCAAAGTATCCTGGAATCAAATTTGAAGAACTCTTTCCAGATTGGATATTCCCATCAGAAT
This sequence comes from Talpa occidentalis, assembly GCF_014898055.3. Lineage (NCBI taxonomy): Eukaryota > Metazoa > Chordata > Mammalia > Eulipotyphla > Talpidae > Talpa > Talpa occidentalis. Next base: position 72,636,807 of record NW_023605305.1, on the reverse strand, counting down.
CTGAACGAGACAAAATAAAAAGTAAGATGTTGTTTTTCCTTATTTGTTTTCATAATCTGAGTGAAGCTTTCATTTTTTCGTTTACATTGTAAAACCCATGAACGCTGAGGAGCCTCGAGTCAGGTCTAAGCTGGAATAAAGATAACATAAAGAGAAAGAAGTGTTGTCCTCAATAATTTGGTTTAACTGAAGTCTTGGGCCAAAATAAAAATATTCACATCATTCTTAAAGACTTTCATGTTAATTTCAGCAATGGAGCTCTAAACAGTTTTGGTGGTATAAAAAAATAACAAAAAAAAAAACAACACTTGAAGAACCTAGCCCAAGTGAGGAGTCAGAAACCACACTTTAGTTGACTAAGAAGACACTCCCCTTCTCTATGCCCAGCACTAAATTGTTTAAGGGAAAGAATAAATTTGTTTCTCTCCTTACCAAGGTAAACTGTGTCAGTCAGCAAAACCCTGTCTCTTCTTGACCTATGTATGTGAACTTTAACTGACCAAACCTAGGTGAGCCTTGTATCTGTTGGGTATTTTCTAACGAAACTGCGGATTTTAAGTGTGTATTACCAACATTGTATACAGGTAGGTCGAGCAGAGGCATCTGTGAAGTGTCATATACTCTCACTTTTGGCACTGCCACCCTTACCTCAGCTCCTACCCTTTGCTACAGCAGCCCTGGGCCTCTCGAGGCTCCTGTCTGAGGTCAAAGGCTGCTCGGTGCCCTTTCCACCCTCCGCGCAAGACCTGTTTCTCCTCCTCTCTGCCCAGATCCAGAGCCAGAAAAATTAAGATTGAAAGCCTCGTTTTTAGTGAAAGTGTCTACTTGACTTATTCTTAGAAAATGGTTCTTTTGTGGACCTCCCCGGTGGCGCAGCGGTTGAGCGCTGGGTTGCGAAGCTGCCCGCAGCCTCTGCAGCGCCGGTTCGATCCCCGGTCACCGGGCAAGGATCCCACATGGCGCGCAGACCTCTCCTGCCGTCCACTGCTCCCCTCAGCAGTGTGCTTCGTCAGTCTGCCTGCTCTGTTCCCCGCTCTGGCTCTGGTGAATTCTCTCACCCTCCCGTGCTTCTGACTGTACCCAGTGCTTGTATAAATAAATAAATAAATAAATAAATAAATAAATTTTAAAAAAAGAAAATGGTTCTTTTGATCTGGAACCTACCAAAACTTTCTCAAAGTTAATACATCTCAAAGTTAATCTATCTGCATTGCCACATTTCTTTATTGTTTGATTTTCAGATGAACAGCATTAGTTTATTTAATCTAATATTTGTTTTCACTCTAGCAAGTCAAGCCAGAGATCTGTTATCAAAAATGTTAGTGATAGATCCTGACAAGCGAATCTCCGTAGATGAAGCTTTGCGTCACCCCTATATTACTGTTTGGTATGACCCTGCTGAAGCAGAAGCGGTAAGCATCTGTTCGAAAGACTTACTGTCAAGGAAGGGCTTACATGTACTTGGATCTTCTGTCAGTGGAATGGCTACATAAAGATAGCAAGAACTAGATTTAAAATGACTCCAGATTAAAAAAGACTGTGACAGGGGTCACAACTCCTTTGGGGACACTTGCAGCTAGGGCTATAGCTCAGAGTGCCTTAGGAGGTCATATGCTTATGCTGTGGTGATGTAATTGTCTACATTTATATTAAATCATAATATGATTTTTCTAATCCATTGTGTACCTGACACTGTCTTGGGCTTTGGTTACATTATCTTATTTATGCAGTCCCTTCCCCCCTCCCCCGCAATCCAAGAGGCTGAAAAACTTGCTGAAAAGCCTAAGTTTATTTCTTCTTCTCTAGAGGCACCTGCTAGGGGAGTTAGGCTTATCAGCCTGGGTCTCCCGTGCATTTTGCCACAGCAGCATTGGTGTGGCTGCCCTTTAGCTGTAAGGTGACCACACAGTGGCATGCCTATGCCTATGCCAGCAGTAGAACACGTTTATGTCTTGGCATATGGATTTTAAGCATTTGTCACATAAAGATATTATTTTTAAGCAAATCTTTAGACTAGCCCATTTATATCAGGATTGATTTGTGAGTCCTAAGGGAAGTACTGTCAACATAACTCTCTTGTGCCCCATCTGTATTTCCTAGCTCAGTATCTCAGTTGCCAAGGTAGGTCTGGCTAATTTTATAATTACTTGTGAACAGATGTTTTTAGGGTGTTTTGATGTCATGTGTTAATTAAGAAGACCATAATAGCCATGTTTTTAATTTTTTTCTTAATTATTAGATTCTGAAGCTGATATGTCACACTTATGAAAATACCTTTAGTAAGCCATGTATTGAATGAACCTACATCTATAGCATAAATAGAAGCCACCCAAGTTACTTTTTCTTCATGTCTCATTATTTTTTTAATTATTTACTTTATATGTAATTTAATTTTTAGCCACCACCTCAGATTTATGATGCCCAGTTGGAAGAAAGAGAACATGCAATTGAAGAATGGAAAGGTAAAGACAAAATTTATTTTGATCCTTACTTATGACATTTTTTTTTTTTTTATAGAGGCATTTTTTTTTATTTATTTATTTGTTTGCTTGTTTTGTTTATACATGCACTGGGTACAGTCAGAAGCGCGGGAGGGTGAGAGAATTCACCAGAGCCAGAGCGGGGAGCAGAGCAGGCAGAAGGACCAAAGTACACCACTGAGGGGAGCAGCGGGCGGCAGGAGAGGTCTGCGCGCCATGTGGGACCCTCGCCTGGTGGCCGGGGAGCAGCCGGGGATCGAACCGGCGCCGCAGAGGCTGCGGGCAGGTTCGAAACCCAGCGCTCAACCGCTGCGCCACCGGGGAGGCCCTACTTATGACATTTTTTTAAATTGAAGTCACACTGCATTCTAACAGTATTATATAAATATTAGCTTTGCATCATTACAAATCAACATCTTCTGTATTCTTTCTAAGGGAGAGGTAAGAAACCCTGCGGCCTATTTATCCTACTCTGCCCACCTCACAGTAAAAGTACAGAAGGAACTTGAAGAACAAAATTAGAGAGGAACATGTATGAATTGCATAGCATTTGCTTTGAAAGAAAAAATAAGAACTTTTCCACATGATCTTACATTATCAAATCTTAGTTTATAAATTGAATTCAGGGCCTCCCCAGTGGCGCAGCAGTTGAGCTCTGGGTTGCGAGGCTGCCTGTAGCCTCTGCAGCGCCGGTTCAATCGCCAGCCACCAGGCGAGGGTCCCACATGGCGCGCAGACATCTCCTGCGGCCCGCTGCTCCCCTCAGCAGTGTACTTCATCAGTCTGCCTGTTCTGCTCTCTGCTCTGGCTCTGGTGAATTCTCTCACCCTCCTGTGCTTCTGACTGTAGCCAGTGCTTGTGTAAATAAATAAATAAATCTTTTTGGAAAATAAAGAAATAAATTGAATTCAGTAATCATAGCACACTTACCTTCATAACATCTTGCAAATTGTTGAGTAACCCCAACTCAGAGACACCTGTAAAGCAGATATGGGGGACTCATCTGGGGTCACTGAGCTTCTGCTGCATTCATAATCTGTATAGTTGTATGTATATTTTTAAATAAACTTTGGAGAAAATGGCAGATCAAAAATATGCAAGTAATTATTATTATTACTGTAAGATTAGCCAAACAGCCCACAATAAACTAAACCAATGCTGAACTAATAATTTTTCATTAAAAAGTAGAATCTTTAGTAATTAAGAACTATGTTCAATGCAGTCAAATCAGTCATCTGTCCTGCCCAAGGGCTCTGCCCTCAGGATTCAGGGGGCCAGTGCCTGAGTGTGCACACACTTAGCAAGCAGTTGCACCCAGCCACACTCCCACTCTCATAGGCTTCAGTAAATATTTGCAATGTGCTAATTTTTGTCCATGAATACAAAATTTTAGGAACTCCTAATTAGCTTACTTAGTAGGTAGTTTTTCTTACAAATGAAAATTGAGATTGAAGCCAAGCAAAGATTGAGGTACTTGTATTAATTACTGGCCAGTCTGCAGGGGTGTCTAGTACACATGTGGATGCTGATTCATTTGTAGAACCTGATGGGGACAAACATGCCAGTGGGCGTGAGAACATCTACTGCTTTAAAATGGTCTGTGAGAACCATTCTGCTTGTTGGTTCTCTCCCTCTCTCCCCTTTTTTCCTCCCCCTTATAGATTCAAAACTATCCTACATTTTTGGCTGCCTTAATAGTAGAATTGAGGGGCCTCCCCGGTGGCGCAGCGGTTGAGCGCTGGGTTGCGAAGCTGCCCGCGGCCTCTGCGGCGCTGGTTCGATCCCCGGCTGCTCCCCGGCCACCACAGGAGGGTCCCACATGGCGCGCAGACCTCTCCTGCCGCCCGCTGCTCCCCTCAGCAGTGTGCTTCGGTCCTTCTGCCTGCTCTGCTCCCCGCTCTGGCTCTGGTGAATTCTCTCACCCTCCCGCGCTTCTGACTGTACCCAATGCATGTATAAACAAACAAATAAATAAATAAATACATAAATAAAAATACATGCCTCTTTAAAAAAAAAAAAATAGAATTGAGGGCCTCCCTGATAGTGCCAGGGGTTAAGCGCCAGTACTATGAAGCGATCCGCAGCCTCTGCAGCACGAGTTCCATCCCAGGCCAGCCAGGGAGAAACCACATAGCGAAGCAGACCTCTCCTATCTCTCCGCTGCTCCCCTCAGCAGTGTATTTCAGTCTGCCTGCCTGTTTTCTTCCCCTCTCTCTCTATGGTGAATCCTCTCACCCCCCACACCTCTGGCCTGTACCCTAGTTCTTGTATGCATAAATAATAAATAAATCTTTTTTAAAAATAGCTGAAGAGAGAATGAGTGAAAACATGGGTATTTGGGTGTGGGCAGACTTTTAGTGAATTAACTTTATCTCACAACTAAAATTAGCACATCCTGCTGCTCTTGGACTGTTCCAATTGATTTGGAAGCAGGGTTTAGAGATGCAAAGAAACTGATATAGTATCTTAACCCGAATTTCTATTTAAAGAGCTAATTTACAAAGAAGTAATGGATTGGGAAGAAAGAAACAAGAATGGTGTTGGAAAAGATCAACCTTCAGGTTAGTGATTGCTTTAATATCTTAATTGCGTAATGTTTTTCTTCCTATCTTCAACTTTCATAAGTAGCTGTAGTATGTTCAGTCCCAACTTGACCAGTGTAGGAATTTGAAAAGCCCATGTGGAAAATGTCTGTTCTGGTTTGTTCTGGTGGTGGCAGGAAACATTCTACTGATGTGCCAGCACCAAGTTAACCACATCATAACCATTCTTGTTTCATCCTTGCAACAACTGCTGTCAGCTTCATTTATAGATGAGGAAATTAAATTGAGACCCCTTTCAATGTGCATGCCCCTTTGTACTCCTCCCACCTAGTTTAAATTATTGTGAATCTAGGTGAAATGGGATTTGATTTTCTTTTGAGAAAATTGTATAATTCTCCCATTTTTCTGCTTCATCTAGAAGCCTGACTAACAATTTGGTAATTTTTTGATTATTTGAGGCATAACATATGGTATTAACTTATGTTGTAGGGTTCAACCTGTTTACTAAATGAAATATTTGGTGTATATTTTCCCACTCACCTTTATTGGTGCTCACACATTTGCTCACATACCACAAATGTGGGTTGCACTACTAAACTTTTTTCTTGAATTTTATTTTCATCATGACATATGTGTCACGTGCCTAGAGCTTATATAACTTCCACATGAATTTTTAGATGTTTGTTAGCTAAGTGCCAATCTAAGACTGCAGACACTGACCTCTGAGTGTGCAAGTGTTTTATCTCTGCTTAGAACAGACGTAAATATGCATAGTAGAAAATAGGACAGTTTCATTTTCCTTAAAAGGACAAAATGAACTTTTCAGGATTTATAAAAATAAATAAACAAGAAAGCACTACTTTTTTTTTCCCTTTTGTCTTTTTTTATTTGTATACAGTCCTCATTTCAGAAGGTGTTTTTTATTGGAAAAGAATCCCTCAAAGGTTTTTCTTGGACTAAGTGTTTAGGATTATAATCCTAAATGCTGTTTTTCTTGGACTAAGTGTTTAGGATTATAATCGAAATATCTGATGCAGCTGATTCCTATTTGAGCATAGCCCTTTTTTGTGCTACTGGTAGTTTTAGGATAAATTTAGCAATTTTCTTATCATATCTTTTTAGAAGCAGCAGGTATTTTTTAAGTAGCTGACATGATTACACATGAGCATATATGTGATGGTTAGCCACTGCGAAGCAAAGGAGAATGTTGCAGGGAAAGATCCAAAACTGTGTGGGATTTAGAGCCTAAAAAATGACTCCAGGAAAAGTTTGAAATGTATGGTCAGCTAACTTCTCATTTCTACTACTAGCTAGGACAGGAAACTACAAAAGGACAGAGTGGAGAAATGGTTTAAAGTGTCACTGCCTGGATTTGCAGCTATGTCATGCCTCAGATTTTATTATATTTGGTTTTCTTAGCACAGATGCAGCAGTAAGTAGCAACGCCACTCCTTCCCAGTCGTCATCTATCAATGACATTTCATCCATGTCCACTGAGCAGACACTGGCCTCAGACACAGACAGCAGTCTGGATGCCTCAACAGGACCCCTTGAAGGTTGTCGATGATAAGTTAAAAATAACAAGTTTGTCATCAGTGAAGGAACTCTTGCTTCCATGGGCCTGAAATGCTTGGGAATTTTGAAGGAACCAAATAGAAAACTCCATGTTCTGCATGTAAGAAACACGATGCCTTGCCCCCTACTCAGTTCTAATAGGATTGCCTGCTTAGATTATAAAATGAAGCAAATTATGTCTGATGAAAAAAAGTGCAAGCCACACTTTTAGAGATTTTGTTCAAGATCATTTCAGGTGAGCAATTAGGTAGAGGAATTATTATTTTTAAGTATTACAGTAATAGTGTAACAATTTCTCATCCTAGGTAACTGTTGGAACTTATATGCATGTAACCACAGTACTTGCTCATGCCATCTAGTACTTGGAAATCAGTATTTAAATGCCAAATAATCTTCCAGCTACTGCTGCTTCTAGAATTATCTCTTAATCCTCTTTAGTAATTTGGTGTCTGTCCAGAAAAATAGATTCGTGTGTATTAATTGGCCAATACCATATTATCATACCTTCTTTTATGGAATGATTTATTCTATCTTTTGTATTTCAGAAAGAATATAATTAAATCTATTTAATAAATAAATAAATAACTTTCTTAAATTTGTCATGTTTTGGGCTGAGAATTTTCACTGCTAAAATCAAGACACTTTGTTTTCTCTAAACTGTCTCAGTCTGAGATGACTGTCCTTTCAACGTTACTGCATGGTGAAATTTTAAGCTTTGTTTTTATGCTGCTGAAGACATATATACTTTAAAATCCTATCTTCCCTCTCTTTTCTTGGTCTTCTAGACTTATTTAAAATGCTACCTTGAACTTTACCTTCTTTGTTAGCCACATGACACTGTGTGTCAATAATATGATGGCAGATAGGTTCTTGAATCCATTATCTACCATTAGAGCAGAATCCTACAAAATGATCACCAAAGATGACTCCGGTCACTTATTAAGTGCGCACTTTGCCTGAGACTAGACTGGGTCGGTCCTTTCTCACCTTAAGTAAGTCTTTTGAGGTCAGCTACATGATTAACAACAAGGCACCTTTCTCTTTTCCAACACTACCTTCTTTATTGACTTTCGTTCTTTACTAAAAGAAACCACATAAATCCCCCTTAGTTCTATTTCAGGAAGCAAGTTTGTTTTCCACTTTGTGGAGGACTTTTCTTTTCCTAAGGGAAATCCACAAATATTCTTGGAAAATGTCTTGAGAGATATGGGGGAAATGCCCTGAAGAGTAATAATTAACTATTGAATATTTTCTGATTTAAAACTGCTCACCTGAAATTGATACTTTCAGACTAATGCATATGGAAATTATTCAAAATTCACTAAGATACTGAGTATTGAAGTGTCACTGCAGAAATGGAGTGTGATGATCATGTTTTGGCTACCTGTGCTCATAATGCTTTTTCCTTGAGCTTATTCTGTTATAGATTCATATCTTGTGTTTAATTATTTTGGAAGTTACTGGGTCAATATTCTATGGAATGTATTCTGAGGAGGAACTTTCTGAGGAAATTTATTATAAATATTATCTAAAATATCTGATTCTCTCTGCACCAGTTGTATCTTACTGGTTGGTCTTATCACTGGAAATAGGAACCCTTGATGAACAAAATTAATATTGAAATGATAGTTTTATATTGTGAGGTTTAGACACATTCAGGTACAAGGTGGGAATACCAACTTAGATAGAGGCAGAAACACCTATTATATGGTTTGGGGTTATTTGGGTTTTGGAGACTTGGTGGTATAGTGAAGAAAGTTATCACTGTAGCTAGACAAACATCTTAAAATGGCCTTCCCTCTAATATACATAATTTAAAAAGGCTTTACTAAATCTATCTTTAGAAAGAAAATAGAAGAATGGGGAGAGTTTTAAAAATGCATGATCTGTCCTAGGCTTATATGAATGCGGCCCAGGGATGCTGAGGGTGCATGTAGTTCCACCTCCCCAGACAGCATTTGTTAGTGGAGCTTGATGCCCCACAGATAAGCTTTGTGCTTACTCATTCCTCTGTGCTTTTATGGAGGACCCCTGCCGTGATGGTGTGGTCATGTTTTCTGCCCAGACCACCTCCCATCAGGTACACCTTAGACTGGCCTCAGGGCTGCAGACAGCAAATCTCCATAGAAATACCTCACCCCACTTTAGGGTCCTCCCTCCTGAGCCGAGACATGCCAGGATCCTGGTGCAATGCAGATGGTTTCAAACTGCACTTGATGGTAAATGCTGATGTCGCATAAAGATCTGAAAAATGTACACAACTTTTTCATCTTTTCTATTTTATTTTTGTAATTTATATTGTACACAACCCTGGAAGTAACTATTTTGGACACATATTTTTATAAGCCAGGTAATTTATTAGTAGCCTGGAAGTTGACTAGGTTTGTTTTATTTATTGGCTTAGTTTCCAGTCTAAAAGGAAATGACTGCCTCTCCCTATGTCAAGTCTTGATTTCAAGTGCAGGTTCCAGAGAGCAAACAGAGTCTATCAGAGTAGGATAGCAATCTGGGAGCACGGGCTGCTCAGGGCTTCTCAGCTGTAGTCATGGAGGTGGAAGAAGGGCTCTGTTCTTTTCTTTGGGACCTGAAACTAAAAGCCACAGTACTGAAAGGAGAAAACCCTTGGCAGAGCCCCTCGCTAACTCCTAGAGTCCATATTTGAAACATTGACTGGGATACTGGTTTAATCCAGACTTGACACCATGTAAGTTCTGGTGATGATGTATGAGTTCATCTGGTCAATATCTAATGTAATTCCTCGGTATTTCATACTGGTAGTAAATACAGGTGTGACATTTTAGATTGCATATCTCAAAAGTAACATTGCCTAATGTTTTATAATAAAATATATTATGTGTGTTTTGATTGGTGAAAATAATACAGATACATTTTAAAAGAGAAATGTATAGCATGTCCAATTTTTGTGTCCCTAAGTGACAATTGACTGTATATTTCTACATCACCATCTCTGATTACAAATTTAACATGCACGTGGGTAGATGTCGGTGTGTCATCATTTCAGTCAATCTGAGCAAATGTTTTTAAATTGAAAGGCAAAATGTTCTGTTACTTTTCCCACTGAAAAATATTCTGCAAGTTCCCAAATCTAATTTTCAAAAGCGTACAGTATTGAAAATTCAGAGTGTTGGTATAGTTATTTTTTCATAAGGTGTGGTCAGGAGAATCCACCAGTCCACCATTCCTAATTAAAACCTCACTGGGACTTGTGCTCTTAAACAGTTTTGTGCACAAGATGAACCATTTTCATTTTGCTTCTAATTTGGGGTTATTTTAGGATGTTTGCTACTTAAAATCACAGGAGTCAAAGGGCCCTCAATGACTTGCTTTCTTTTTCTCTGCTTGTTTATTTATTTATTTAATTTATTTCTCTGTTAAAAAAGGGCTAGAATCATCCCAGGTAGAGGAGTATCCAGTTATTTTTCAAGATCTCTGAAGAAAGAGAACATTTCTTTTGATACTGGTCTAGGTTCCATTTCTCTGTCTCACTCCTGGCCCACTGTCAATTTAGACAGTACTGAAATACTTTTTTATTTATTGACTGAAGTGGTACCTGTAAGTAGGTAAGGTTACTGGTGGGAGAAAGGGTAATACTTCAAAATAATGCAATGTTGTCCTGAAGATAGTGCGGCCACACATGTGAATTTAAGCCTAGGGTTGCCTTTGACAATAAGACAGCTATTTGATGGAGAGTTGGTAACAAAATCAGTAATAATGATGACAGAGTGGCCAGCCACATTTCTTTGAGGCTATATGTGACCATGATTTAAGAGGCACCCCAACCTTCGCCATTTCCTGATCTCACCCACTGGGAACTTGTCATTTACTCTGGCCTCAAAGCCTCGGGCCTCATGATGTTTCACAATTTGAAAGAACAAGGCTTTGGGGTCCAGGGGTCCTTGCGAGCAGGTGTCTTTGCTACAGTCCTGTGCTGACTGGCTTTCTAGAATTGGATGGGAAATTCAGAATAGGTTCTGTAACTCCTGAGGAGGCTGTTCCAGGAAGGGAGAACAGGTTTGTCCTCTGCCTGCTGGGGTACATTCATGATGATCTCATTCATCTTGTAGTCTTACACTCCTTTGAGAATCTGATGAAAACAGTGACCCTCTCCCTAGAAAAATACCATGAGCATAAGATTCTGCCAAACTTTCTAAGGAACCCTAGCCCCTGGTGGATACCATGGTAAGAGCCCCTTTCTAAAAGCAGCTTCTAGATGGTTCCCGTTCTTGAAAGGAAACAGAGCGTATAGGAGGTTTTGCTGGTCTTTTCTACTCTTACCAGCTCTGACACTTTTGCACACAGATCTTGAGTTTAAAGCAGGTCATCCTCACTTTGAGCCCCCGCATTGGTCAGCATTATTATTTGCTATCAAAAAAAAAAAAAGAATATAGAGACTTAGTTCCAATGAAATGGATCATTTTCTTCATCCTTTCCATGTGGAAATTAGTGCAAGTTTGAAAAATAGGAGCTACCAGCTCATGATACAGACATCATGGAAACAGGCATAATTAAATGCCTCTCTTCATTTCAAAGTAGTAGTTCCATGCTGAAATTTAAAGTGAATGCTCATCTTTTACTCAAATCTCTATTTTAAATTATTGACTCTTTAATATTTTCTCTGAAAACTTCCCTATGACTTTCTTAGAATTTTTCTTGGCATGCTTTAAAATTCATTCATTCACACATTTAAATTTCATGGGAATGGGAATGGAGGGAGAAGTTTCTAGTTCATCCCCACCTCACCCAGAGCAGGAATCATTTGAAGAGCACACCCAGCTCCTGCTCAGATAGTTGTAATAAAGGGAGTGCCCGTCGCACAGGCTTTTGTGTACTTTCTCAACTTTGACATTAGCGAGTACTTTCTCAAAATGAATTAAACCTGCCTCCCACAGCTTCCACCCATGGGTCCCAGGCTTTTCCTTTAGGTGAAATGGAGCAAACGTGACCCATTCATATGTAACAGGCTTTACAGCATTAGTTGGAGAGGTAAGCATGGAGTGTTCTTCTTCAGGTTAAACTCAAATTCTTCCCATCTTCTCTCACATGAACCCCCTCCCCCATCCCAGAGCCTCACCACCTTGGTGCAGAAGTGAACAGGATGTTCCATATACAGCCTGAACAGCACACCTCCAAACAAGCCCCGCAGTAATCAGTGTATACTCAGGTGGCCTTAACAGCCGCATTGTACTCAGAGCCTGGAGTCCATCAATATTACTGGGTTTTGTGATGTTGTAATTAATCCTATCATCTTTCATGAGCGTTTTCTCTGTAAAATTGTGACATCTGTCATTTTATGAGCACGAATGTGCTTTTTGAAAATCCATCCAGGTGGTGAGCAACAACCTTGACCTGCAGGACAGAACCCTCAGGCAGACCCCAGCAGTCTTAGTGACAGAGTCCAGGTGACCAGCACTTTGTCCCCACATCAGTAGGGCCTCTCAGCTCGACAGCAGCAGCATTCAGTTCCAACAGAATGTTACCTCTGCACAAGATCAGGAAGAAGGATCTTTTTTTTTTTAACTAACAAAATTTTTTAATTAATTATTTTTTATTTTTTTACATTATTGTTCATTTTTAAACAATATTTGCTTCCCCCCACCCCTCAGGTGTAGTCCCCATAGAGTGTCCTTCATCAATGCACCAATGCACCCGTGCACCATCACCTCAGTCCCCTGTGCTCCTCGCTCCCTCCTAGTTATCCCTCTCCCTCCTCCCCTGCAGGATGTCTCTGACTTATAATTTTCTGTTTTTGCTTTGCTGTGTTTTGTACTGTTATTTTTTTTTTACACTGATGTCTTACTTGGTTCCTCTATATTCCTGCTATAAGTGAACCCATCCGATATTTTTCTTTTTCCTTCTGGCTTATTTCACTGAGCATGATTCCTTCTAGCTCCATCCACGTTGCTGTGCATGGCAAGAGTTTGTCTTTTTTGATTGCTGAATAATATTCCATTGTGTATATGTACCACATCTTCTTGATCCAGTCATCTATTTTTGGGCATTTGGGTTGTTTCCACGTTTTACCCATTGTAAATAGTGCTGCAATAAACATAGGTGTACAGGTGCTCTTTTGAATCACTGTTTTTGTGTCCTTTGGGTAGATCCCTAGGAGTAGAATTGCCGGGAGGAAGAAGGGTCTTGACAGACACCACAAATTAGGAACGTACTTCAGCAGCATCCCCTTACCTACTGACTAGTCACATTTTTGGGAAGAAAGGTTTGGCGCTGTGTTCTGGTTCTCAGATTTCATTTCTTTACTTTCTCTTGGGAGGAGCAGGCAATGAGCAGAGCTTCCTTCCCTGTCAACACTTAGGATATGCTGTGGCTGCTAAGGAGGATTGTCCTTAGCAGTGCTTGTCCAAGCGTCCATAGGCTGGTGAGTGGAAGGGGAGTCACAGGTGGAAGTACATTGGCCTTAATGTTGTTTGTGTGAATAAAGAAGTGGTGTGTTTTGAAGTCCATGTGGCTGTGATTCTATAAAGGTCCAGACCACCTAACACCAAACAGCTGTCCTGTGAGCTGACTACAGAACTGTAGTCTGTAACTTCAGAAGTTTATCACTGTGAGCATACCCTACATTTTTTTTTTTTGCTTCAACAAATAATAGTCCTGCTACTTTGTTTTTATTTTATTTTATTTTAATCTAGCTATAGCACCACACAAAATGTTGGTAATAAGTTTGGACCGCTCTTCATTTCAAAGTGGATTTCTTAAGTATTTTTAAGCAGCAAATTATGCTAAAGATGCTATTAAAATAAATACTTGAGCAGCAACATTCAATTGCATGTGCATACTCAAGTAATCTTAAAGATGCACTTGATAGAGGAACAGTGCTCGAGGAATCAAAGCTGCTCCGTCTCCCTCTTCAGCCACCACCCAGCTCTCAGAACCCCCCACTGCCTGCTACCCTGGTGATAAGGGAAGCCACCTGCCCCCCTCAGGCTCAGCGGCCATCCTCCGGCCCCTCTGGGAACAATTGCATCTCTATCCCATGTCATCCACCTCTCCCACCTCTTCAGCCCCATCACTCTATACATTTATGTCATCCAGGTTAAAAAGAAAATGCTGCTCTCTACACACACACACCAGGAATAATAAGCTAAACATGCCACATCCCCACCCAGAGATGGTCACTGTTACTCCATTATTGTCTGTCTTTCACATCGTTTTCAATGGACATATATACACATACCGCTCTTTAATTTTTTTGTCCGAGTGAGGCCATACTTTATATTTTTTTAACATTTTTTTTCTTACTCTAACGTCCCTGTCTGTAAGTTTTCATCTGATTTATTACCCAGGTTCTTGGGATCTCCATGTCTCAAAGTCCTTTCCTACTATATCCAGCCAGGACCAGGTTGGAACTGCATTCCTAGTGTCTGATTCCTGCCACTGGGTCCCTTCCAGCCCACTGTGACACCACTGTGTGAGGCAGGCAGGAGGTTCTGAGTCTGCGCTCCTTGCTCTGGGGCTGCTTCCCCAGGGTTGCACCCACTGGACTCTGCATCCAGTTTCCTGGATAGGTTGTAACGTGGTTACAACACATTTAAGCGTACCATGTCCTTTACATCCAGGAGACATCATTTTGACCACTGTCGGTGATGCGAAAACTGACTGTGGCTTCAGGTGGTGCAGGCCCAATGTTCTGTCAGTCCTGTTTCTCTCCATGTGACTAGAAAGTTATCTACATGGGCTTGCCCCTTCCAACTGTTAACCCCAAGTGATCACCCTTGGCATGAGCAAGAATTTCACAAGGGCTTAGGGAAGACTGGTGTTCTTAATAGTCATCATTGCTGTCATTCGGGCATCAGCCAGGCGGCCCCGGCAAGCTCCAGCTGAAAGGCAGGCTTTGTCCTCCTTCGCCTTCAGCAACCAGTACTCAAGGTCAGGTCGGGTGCTGGCTTAATACTTGCCTCAAAGGTAGCACAGAAAGTTTACTTTCTGGGCTTTCACTTCCTTTGAGTATTTCAAATCATTCTCTTTGAGACTTAAGTTGCCGTAACTGTGACCAGGGAACCACCTTCAAGCTAATTCCTACCAGTCCTTTTTACTGATTTCATTAAGTTTTTTAACATATTTTGCAAAAATTACAGGCTGTAAGGAAAGTTACAAAAATTCTTATATGCCTTTCTTCCTGATTCCCCAAATGTTAATATTTTACCACCTGTGCTTTGCCTCCTTTATCTCTGCACACACATGTGGCGCCCACACACATACGTGTGCAATCCATTTATGCTGCTGTGGATACCGCCCTCAGCTTGCTCCCCTTCACAACAGACATCAAGAGCAGTCTATATTCGCTTTCTCCACCTCCTCCCATGTGCTCCCTGTTTTAAATTTTATCAGGTGTATAAGTAGGTGCATATGTGTATGTAGATTCCCAGTTTTTTTAATAAGCAACCAGTTTTTCAATGTAAACTCATTCATGAAACAAAAATGCAAGTATTCATAGACGCATAAAAATTATCAAGTGGGGGCATTTTAGTAGTGAGGATAATAAGTACCATTCATGTGGGTAAATATGTTACATGGCTTTAGAAAAACCTACTAAAGAATCTTGTGGGGGGGGGGGCCTCCCCTGGTGGCGCAGCGGTTGAGCACTGGGCTGCCAGGCTGCCCGCAGCCTCTGCAGCACCGGTTTGTTCCCTGGCTGCCGGCGAGGGTCCCACAAAAAAAAAAAAAAAAAAAAAAATCTTGTGTGTGTGAAATTATATGAACAACTAGTCTTTGACAAAGGAGCAAAGAATATGCAATGGAACACGGACAGTTTGTTCAATAAGTGGTGTTGGCAAAACTGGACCTCCACATGCAAAAAAATGAAACTAGACCGCTACCTCTCACCATGCACAAAAATCAACTCAAAATGGATAAAAGAATTGGATGGAAGTCCTGAAACCATAAAATATATAGGAGAAAATATAGGTAAAACACTACAAGACATACATCTCAAAAACATCTTTAAAGACTCATCACCCAAAGCAGTGATAGTGAAGGCAAAGATAAAACCTGAAAAACTGGAAAGCTTCTGTACAGCCAAAGAGACATTAACCAAAACAGAGAAACACCCCACTGATTGGGAAAAAAAATCTTTGCACTCCATTCAACTGATAAGGGACTGATCACAAAGATATACAGGGCCTCCCCTGGTGGTGCAGTGGTTGAGCACTGGGCTGCAAAGCTGCCTGCAGCCTCTGCAGCACCGGTTTGATCCCTGGCCGCCGGCGAGGGTCCCACATGGCATGACAGACCTCTCCTGCCATGCCCGCTGCTCCCCTCAGCAGTGTATTTCGTTGGTCTGCCTGTTCTGTTCCCCGCTTCTGGCTCTGGTGAATTCTCTCACCCTCCCACACTTCTTACTGTACCCACTGCTTGTATAAATAAATAAATAAATCTTAAAAAAAAAAAAAAAAGATATACAAAGAACTCACAGGACTCAACAAAGGCAAAATAAACAATCCAGTCAAGAAATGGGCAAAAGAACTCAAAAGACATTACTCCAAAGAGGAAATGCAAATGGCCAACAGGCATATGAAAAAATGTTCAACATCCCTGATAATCAGGGAAATGCAAATCAAAACCACACTGAGATACCACCATACACCAGCAAGAATGGCACATATCAAAAAACAAGCAACAACAAATGTTGGCGAGGATGCAGTGAAAAAGGAACTCTCCTACATTGCTGGTGGGAGTGCAAACTGGTCCAACCACTGTGGAAAGCTGTCTGGAGGTTCCTCAGTCTATTAAAAATGGAGCTATCATATGATCTGGCAATTCCACTACTAGGGATCTACCTAAAGGACACAAAAACAGTGATTCAAAAGAGCACCTGGGCCTCCCCTGGTGGTGCAGCGGTTGAGCGCTAGGTTGCGAGGCTGCCCGCAGCCTCAGAAGTGCCTGTTCGATCCCCGGCCACCAGCGAGGGTCCCACAAAAAAAAAGAAGAAAAAAAAAAGAGCACCTGTACACCTATGTTTATTGCAGCACTATTTACAATAGGTGAAACCTGGAAACAACCCAAATGCCCAAAAATAGATGACTGGATCAAGAAGACGTGGTACATATACACAATGGAATATTACTCAGCAATCAAAAAAGATAAACTCATGCCATTCGCATCCACTCATGGATGGAGCTAAAAGGAATTATGCTCTGAAATAAGCCAGAAGGAAAAAGAAAAATATTGGAGGGTTTCGCTTATAACAGGAATATAGGGAAACCAAATAAGACATCAGTGTAAAAATAACAACAGTACAAAACACAACAAAGCAAAAACAGACAATTATAAACCAGAGACAGACCGCAGGGGAGGAGGCAGGAGAGGGGTGAGAGGGAGGGAGGGAGGAGCACAGGGGACTGTGGTGATGGTGCCCGGGTGCCTTGGGGAAGGAAATTCTATGGGGACTCAATCTGAGGGGGTGGGGGGAAGCAAATATTGTCTAAAAAAGAAGTAAAAAAATTGGTAAATGTTAAAAATTAAAAAGAATCTGTGTGTGAGAGGGTGTGTGTGTGTGTGTGTGTGTGTGAGAGAGAGAGAGAGAGAGAGAGAGAGAGAGAGAGAGAGAGAGAGAGAGAGAAAGGTATGATTGATAGTACCATACGGAGAAACAAAAAGTACAGTAGAAATTTGAATGCACTCCTCCCAGAAACTGACATGCAAGCAAGTGAAAAATGAGCAAGGATGGAGATGTTTGGAGCACTACAGTTACTTAATTTGGGCTCATAGACAATATAATACCCAATAGGCACATTCCTTTTGATCACACATAAAACTTAAAGGGAAATTGACTATGTACCAGGCCACAGAGTAAATGCCTGAGTAAATCCCAAAGTTAATAATATTCAATCTTTCTCTATGATAATGCAATAAAATTCAAAATAAATTTGAAACGATCTCATGCTTCTGAGGGTTAAACAATATAAGCAATCTAGGTGAAGAGGAAATCATAAGGGAAATGACTAAATTCCTTAAAGTGTGTGACCTCAAGAAAATACACAGTACGTGCCAAATTTGGTAGGACCCAGCAGAGGCTCAAATACATTTATTAATAACAAGACAGAGCTTTCTAAATGAGCTCATTGCTCAGTTCAGCAGACAAAACAGCAACAGGGCAAATCCAAATAAAATAATAAAAGAAAGATAATATATGTAAGGGCAGAGACAAGAAACTAGAAAATAAAAATGCGCAAGAAAATTAGCAAAACCAAAAGATGGTAAGATATACCTCTGGTAATGGTGATTAAGAAAGAAAAAGAGTACACAAATAACTTGCAAGTTGAAAAAAATTTTGATATTCCTACTAACATGATAATCTACAAGAAGCATATAAATTTATGAAAATATAAAGGACCTAGAGCTACTCAAGAATGATGAGGACATCACACATGGAAACTTATTTAGTCTTCTCAGCAGTTCCTATGAGGTCAGTATTATCATTTCCATGTTAAAACTGGGGAACAGGAGATTGGGGCGCCACACTGTGAAGCTGTCTGCAGCCTCTGCAGCGAGGGTTCAATTCCCGGCTGGCCGGCGAGACTACCACATGGTGCAGCAGACCTCTCCTGTCTCACCCACTGCTCCCCTCAGCAGTGTATTTCCTTAGTCTGCCTGTTCTGTTCCCCACAGGAGGGTGAATCCTCTCACCCTCCTGTGCCTCTGGCCTGTACCCCAGCTCTTGTATAAAAATAAATAAATCTAAAAAAAAATTAAAAACTGGGGAAACAGAAGCAGGAGGAAAACATGAGTTTCCACAGCCTGTGAGCAATGCTAGAACCCGTGGTCACAGGTGCCAGGCCCCATGCCTTTAGCTATTCTGTGTTCTCTATGGCCTCCCAAAACTTGAGGGGGCCAGAGACCATCAGAGAAAGTGAAATGATCATCAAAGGCCACTCCCACCCCAAACACAGCACAAATCAGTAGCACAAGTCAGTTTTCACTGAACTTTCAAAAAATGGACAAACCTTGTCTTATCTAAGATTTTCAAAGCCACCCAGCTCACAGCTCAGCTTAGGAGGCTAGTATAATTTGATTCCAAAATTGGATAAAGACAGATTACATATCCTTTTCATAAATTCTAACTATATCCAACATTGCTTGGCTTATTCCAGAAGCAACTCAACGTTTCAATAAATAGCCTTATTATTATTATTTTTTTAATGCTCAGAAAACTCTGAATAAAAAAGGAGGAGGAAGGGCTGGGCTTACTAGTGGAAGACCAGGAGGAGACAGCCAATATCATATGTTTGGGAGCCACTTCCAGGTAGAGACCCAAGTAGGTTAGGCCACTGTGTGTCTGTGTGTGTGTGTGTGTGTGTGTGTGTGCAAACGCGTGTGTCTGTGTGCAGTGTGTCAGCTGAGGCATAAAAAAGAGACTGAAGGACTGGACCATGTGACTCACAGAAAGGGCAGCCCATCGAGGTGGGCAACAAGCACAAGAAGAGCAGTGTGCCCAGCACCCAGTGGGCAGAGAGACACATGGGGGAGAGACATGGGCCCTCACACTCTGTGGGCATAGGGACCAAGGCAGAGCCCTTTGGAGACTGCCAACCCCCAGGCATAGGGACAGCTGGCAGCCCAGCAGAAAGTCCGGCCGCTATGCAGTCCTGAAGGCATCCTTCGGCAGGACCCTGGGGATGCCTCAGCTGGGCAGCAATGCTTCCCCAGGCACCCCACTTCCAGGACCCTCTCACCCAACAGCCTGCCATTCATTCATTCATTCATTTTTGACAAATGCAGCTTGATAAGACACTCGGTCCCTGCCTCTGGAGATCTTCCTGTATGACTACAGTCACAATGCAACTGAGTTGACAACTAAGGAAAAGAAGTTCCCAGAGTGAAGAAGGAGCTAATCCAGTTGACTTTGCCACCAGAAGATAGCCCAGTTCTGCCCCCTTCTCTCCATCTCCATCATCTCCTTGTCTGCAAACCAATCCCCACATGTGGAGAGAGTGCCCAACGGGTCTCCTGCCCTCCACTCTTGTCTACCCTCCTTTCTACCCCAGAACGAATGTCCCAGGATGCAGCTGTGACTGTGTCACTGCCTCAGTGGGTCCCAGGGGACCACAGGGTTGTTTCTTAAACTGCTGTCCTGGTCTCTCCTGTCTTCTGGGTACTAGCAGTCTTTCCTGAGTTGTGAAGTCTGCTCACCCTTCACACAGTCTGGCAGTATAGGGGGCCAAGGATAAGTTGTCTGCCCAGCCAGAGGATGTGGAGACACTTTCTGCACAGCTCCCCAGGGTCTTTATTGGCCTCCATGGTAACCGTCCCAACAGTGCACCCGTTATGAACTGTCCCTTCTTCCCCATTCACTCCCTGTCACTCCCTGGTCCTCCCTGGCTCCGGCATAACGCATCTGCACCCCCGCCTCAGGCTGTGCTTTCAGGAGACTCCGCCCATCAAGCCTCTCTTCCTTTGTCCTCAGGCTAGCCCCATTTGGAGCCTTGTGATGGGGGCCCCAGATGGGGATCAGACTCAAGCTCAACTCCTCCCACACACATAGCACACAGGTCACACACGACACACACAGGTGCCACACACGTGCCATGCACCTAAGTGGAACACATGCATGCACACACACACACACACACACACACACACACACACACACACACTGTGCCTCCCTAACCCTGCCCAGACTGGGTGTGGTAGAGTCTTGGTCTATACACAACCATTAAACCTAACTGTCTTCGTCTTTCGGGCACAGACGGCCCAGCTTAGAAATGACAGAACTTTCCCCTCACTGTCCTGGAGGCTCCAGCATGGCGGGATATGTGAGGCCCTTCTTCCAAGCTACAGACACTATTCCCATCATCAGGGGTCCCCCTCGCCCCATCCTAATACCATCACCTTGGGGGTTAGGTTTAAACATACGAATTTGTGGGGACACAAACAGTCCCTAACAGTGAGGTAATGGTACTCGGCAGCCCTGGTGGTGTCAGGATCCTTCCTGAACTACCTGCTCCAGTCGGGCAGAGTCGAGGTTTTTCTTTACCACACTAGACACTGCAGCCACATCCAGGTATCTCAGCACACCCCCAGCCACCCGGGCCGGCCTGCAGCCACCCCTGCTTCCTCCCACATTCTCCTCTTCCATCAGCAGTCCTATCGCTGCCAGAGGTCTGTCTTCAGCCTGACCCCCTCCCTCAAATTCACCTTCAGTGCAACAGCTCAGGGGCTGCCTTCTCTGAGAACAAGGCCCCAGCCCCACCAGCCCAGCGCTGAGTTGTGGGGTAGCAAGCTTGGCCATCCCAGAGTCTTATATATGAGGGAGGTCCCATCTGGGCCATGGACAATCAAGGCAGGGACCAGGGGTGCTGGGAAAGGCCTGGGGGTGCCAAGACCAGTGTAGAGTCTTATTGGGGTGCTGCTGACAGAGTTGGGGCTGAGCCTGCCACTGGGCCATATGCCAGCAAAGAGTCGCAGTTGCTCATCCCCCAGAAGTTCCCCAGAGACCTGCTCCTGTCTCCTTGCCACCCTCCCTTCCCCTCCTCCTCTCCAGGCATGCTGGCCTCTTTGCTTTCTCACAAAGGTCTGAAGCCATACTGGCCACAGGACCTTTGTTTCTGCTCTCATTGCTGCCAGAGTGCTCTTCCCACAGACCTGCGAGGCTGATTCCTCAGCATTCAGATCTCAACTTCTCCCGAGCCCTCCCACCTGAAAGCAGCCCTGGCCACATTCAGTCACCT
Source organism: Talpa occidentalis (assembly GCF_014898055.3). Taxonomy (NCBI): domain Eukaryota; kingdom Metazoa; phylum Chordata; class Mammalia; order Eulipotyphla; family Talpidae; genus Talpa; species Talpa occidentalis. The sequence continues at coordinate 72,615,507 of NW_023605305.1, read as the reverse complement.
CTGCATTGGTTACTTTATGGCATTTAGCACGCTCTAAAATGGTTGTTTTTTATTATTCTTTTGTTTGCATGCTTAGTTTTCAGTTTCCCCTCTCTATACAACAGGCTGCAAAGGGCTGCAAAGGGCTGCAAAGGGCAGCAAAGGGCTGCAAAGGGCAGAACCCTGTGTGCGGCCTGCTGCTTACGGCCAGTAAGCGGAGGCTCTTGGGATATACCCAGCAGACAGGTGGCTCAGGATGGGGTTGCATGAGGGTCAGCACCCCCTCTGTCCCAGCCCATGACACTCCAGGAATTAGCTCCTGGCCATGTTCCGGGACAAAAGGGAGGCCTGGGGTGGGAACTTGCTGGACAGCATGCTCCCAGGTGATTTGAGAAGGGGGTCAGGGAAGTGCCAGGGCCCAACTGTACCACCCATAGGCAGTGTCCCCCAAAGAGTTCTGTCGTGGCTGGGAGCGGAACTCCATGCTCGACTGAGGAGTTGCCGGTCATGGTTTCCCTGACGGGCACCCTCATCACAGCCCTGATGAGAGCCTGCGTGACAGAAGGGGACACAGTGCTTCAGGGGGCAGGGCCTTCTCCCTTCATCGCGGGGCATAGCCCTACCTCACCCACAGGAGCTGTGGTCAAGGGTAAGTCTACCCTTAGGTTTCAGGTGTCCTGCCAGCACTGCCCACATCACACCCTGCACCCAGCAGGCAACTATGCCTTAGTTGCCTCCTAGGCTTTGCTTACAGAGAGGGATCAGTGGGGTGAGACTGCCCCTGCTCCATCAAGCTACACTAGGTCAGGAGGCCCCACAGTGCTGCTCCTCCAAGAGGGGCCCAGGCCTGACCGGAGGGCCAGGGGCAAGAACTGAGAACACGCGTCAACCTCAGGACTGTCCCAGCACACTCTGATGCTCATCCATGTGCTGTGATGTCCCCTCTGCCAGCCTCTGTTTCCCCTCCCCTTCACTACCACCTGGCCCGTGGCATTGGTCCTAAGCATCATCTGTGTGCCCCAGGCAGGTGCCTACTCTCCACAGGCCTCAGTTTCCCCAACTGTGCAGAACATTTTCTGGATTCTGTTTATAATTTGTCTGGCTTTCTGGAAACAGACTTCAGGGGTATGCTTGGAGCAGCATCCTATTACAGCCTCAGGGCTAGCATGGGCCAGTTTGACCTCCGCTCCAGGGAGGCCATTGTGGTGGCAGGATGGCCTCTGAGCAGGTTTTCTGATCCAGCAGATGGGTAAAGGAGAGTCCTGGAGCCCTCGGTGGGTTTCTCAGGTTTTCATTGAGCTGTTACATATAGAGCAGCAACCAGGTACCCGGCAAGCAGGGGTTGGGGGGGGGGTGGCAAGGAGGCCACCAGGAGCCCCCCCCCCCCACATTTCTTTACTCTGAGTTTGTCTGGCTTTCTGGCTTCTTTTCTCCCCTTCTCTCTCCTGCTTCTGCTTCTCCTGGTGACTATCTCAATAATCCCCCGGTGGCCCACAAAAGTAAGATAGCTTGCAACAATGCAACAACTGTAGGTGCCCCCATCAGGCAAGGCAATTCTAATGGTGGGAGGGCAGAAAAGCCTGAAAAACCATTTACCCTACACAATCCTCAGGCCAGAGCCATCCTCAGTCTCCTGGCCCAAGGAGACAACCTGAGCACCGCAGCCCTGGGCTCTCTTGGAACTAGCCAGCAGCTGTTTCTGAGGGTGTCAGCAACCCAGGTTTGCTCTGTGCCCTTTTGCCACACACTGACTGGGAGCTACGTGATGGGTTCCTGCTTATATGGTTTAAGGACCTGGATCAAATTATTCCTGAAAGCAGCTATCTTGACTTTTAATACTTCATAGGCCAAAATACCATTTTTACATAAGCTGGTTAGGTTGGGTTTCCTTCCACATCTCACCAGTCAGGCTCTGACTGAAGCAGAGGACAAACATCCTGACCTCTGTGCTGGGACGCACCAGGAACCTTTTTTTTTTTTTTTTTAAGATTTGTTTATTTATGCATACAAGAGCTGGGATACAGACTAGAGATGCAGAGGATGAGAGGATTCATTCACCAGAGACAGAGCAGGGAACAGAACAGGCAGACTGATGAAATACACTGCTGAAGGGAGCAACAGGCGTGACAGGAGAGGTCTGCTGCGCCATGTGGGTTTCTCTCTGGCCGGCTGGGGATCGAACTTGTGTTGCAGAGGCTGCAGATTGCTTCATAATGTGGTGCTTAACCCCTTGCACCACCAGGGAGGCCCTCACCAGGAATCTTTTAAGATCCAAGTAGAGTCAGCTGAGGAAGATCACTGGACCCTACTCAGGCCCCCTTCCTATTCTAAAAGTGAAATAGGACACTGTCATTCTTGAAGCACCACAGGATCTGCAGAGTGGTGACAGACCCTCCCTGTTGGCCAGTTCCTGGCTGTAGGGTAAGTGATTTTCAGGCTTTTCTGCCCTCCTGCCATTAGGATTGCCCTGCCTGATGAGGCACCTGCATTTTGTTACATTATTATGTTATGTTGTTTACGTCTATGGGCCATGGCAGCAGTATTGAGATGTTCGCCAAAGGAAAGCAGAGACAGGAGAGAGAAGGGGAGAAAGACCGCCAGAGAAGCCCAGGGTGAAGACTTGCTGGGCGGTAGGCGGCCTCCCGGCCACCCCCGTCTGCCGTGTACCTGGTTGCTGCACTAGGTGTACCAGCGCAATAAAAGCCTGAGAAAGCCACGGAGGGCTCCAGCACTCTCCTTTACCCGCCTGCCCGAATCATAAAGAACCAGCCCTGTGACCATCCACCCCTACACTGGGCCCGCTCTCTCTCCATCCCCACAGAGGGCTAAGCGGGGGGAGTTATGTGCAGTCTCCCCACCCCATTGCCCACCCTGTACCCAACAGGACTCGGAAAGAGACAAACCCCAGTTCAGTAGCCATGACACAGGAGAGTCCAGAGAAGCGGCCCGGGCCCAGGCTTGAGGAAAGGGGTGTGGTGAGGGGGAAGCTGATCTTAGGGTGTCAGGGAGTTGCCAGATGACGGAGTTGGTGGCAGGAGAGGGGCAGCTGGGGGCAGGAGCCAGGCTCTAGGAGGGCATCACGTGATGCTTGGAGTAAAACCCCGCCTCTGGGGCGGGAGGTGAGTCGCAGCAGAGCGCCCCGAACGCAGGGCTGGGCGCTCGCCCTTGACCCTGAGGCTGTGAGCGGAGGGGGGCTGGGCGGACAAGGCCGCCCGGGGCGCGGGGCGCGGGGCGGCGGCGCGGGCGGGAAGAGGACCTCCCGGCAGGCGCCCGCGCCTCCACCCGCGCTCCTCCGCGCGGCCGCGAGGGGGCGCAGCGCCGCGCTGCTCCGGGGCTGGCCGCGAGCGCGAGGGGGGCTGCACCCGCGCACCGCGCGAGCTGCGGGCGACCCGCGCCAGCTGCCGGCAGCGCCCCGGGAGCACTGCGGGCGTGGCGGGCGCTGCCCATGGGCACGGCCGAGAGTGCAGGCAAGCCGGGAGCCGGTGAGTGGGGGTGCGGCCGGGCAGGACACCCGCCCAGCGGGCGCAGGCGCGGGGATGGGGCGTTGGGGAGGGGCGGGGGTGACGGGGTGCAGGGGCAGCGAGGTGGGGACGCGTAGTTACCGCCTGGAGACCCGGCGCGAAGCACGGGCGTCCGGGTCGTTGTGCGGGGACTCGCGGGCCCGACCGCGCACAGGTGCGCGCCTGGGGCTGCGCGCGGCCGGCCTGGCGGCGCGGCGGGAGCGGCGCACCGCGCGACTGTGGCCGACCGGCGCGTGTGCCCGGCGGTGCGGGTGGGGGCACCGGTGAAGGGCACACCCAGGGCCACCGTTGCGGAAGATCGGTTCTGCAGTGCGCACCCCGCCACTCCAGTTGCGCGAGGAGCAAGCCTTTCAGCCGCTCGGGCGACTGGAAACGCAGCGTGGACCCGAAGCCTCCACCGCGTGCTGAGTCTCAGTTTCCCGGTCTATGAAATGGGAACAGCCGGGCTGGCCTGCGGGCGGGAGGGTGAGAGGGCCTCGGGAAGAGAACCCGCGTCGTCACAGGGAAGAGGCGGTGGTGTCGGCGAGGCTGGGATGGGATTGGGGGAAGCATTGGCGCCACTATGAGAGAGCCCGCAGGGACTGGTGGGGTGTGCGTGAGATTCTGGGTGTGTCCCTCACTCTGACAGCAGGGACGGCCAGGGGACCCCTGCTTTCCTCCTTTCTGTGTTCAGATGGGGAGAGGAAAGCCTGAGGAAAGACTGGAAGGGTATGTCCGACCCTGTCCCCTGCTCATCATGGGGAGCAGCTAGGGGTGATGAGGGACTCACCCAGGCCCTCTCTCCTGCCTCCTGGGGCAGCTAGGCAGGTGTCCAGCTGAGGCTCAGGGACCAGAGAAGCTTCTGGGAAGAGTCACCTGCCTGTCAGGGGCTGTGTCCCCATCTTAGAGTAGAAGTAACTGCAGCTTAGAGAAGGGACAGGACTTGTTCCAGGTCTCAGGACCATGAAGTGGCAAAACTGGGCCTCCAGCTGTGGTAGGACTGCCTCCAAAGCCAGGCTCCAGCTGCTGTACCAAGTGACCAGGGGATGTCTAGGGGTTGTCCACCCAGTGACTCGAAGCATTCACTGAGCAGCTACTATGTGCTTTCTGCTTCCTGCCCCAGTGTGTGCTTACCAGCAGATGTGAAAAGTAGGATGCTGAACAAGTAAGGGAAAAACCCAGGTCAGGGCAGAGGATCAGTGTGAGGAAGAAAGTAAAACAGAGTCACTGAGGTAGAGAGAAAAGGGGGTAGGGGCAGAACCTTTGCCTAGTCAGGGATAGTGTCCCTGAGCAGTGACCGCTGGCTGTGATGTAACTGGAAGGGAGGAACCCAGGCCAGGGAACAACAGATGCAAGGTCCCTGAGGCAGACACATGTGGCAGGTGAGAGTATTTGGAATAGAGCCAAGAGGGGGGCTATGGGATCAGATGTTCCTCTGGGTGCAGTGGACAGTCCCTGGAGGGTATAGGTTTTGAGTGTTAAAAGGATAGCCCTGAGGCAGGTGGAGGACTCAGGGGTCAGGGAAGGGAGCAGGGAAGAGCACGCTGGAGTGGCCAGGTAGAGCTGTAGTCTTGGACCAGGTGGCAATGAGGAAAAGGAGAAATTTTCCAGGAGGAGTCAACAGGTTCTGTATATGTAATCATTTGCTTAATCCTATAATAATCCAAAATAATTTTTCAGCCACTGCATCCAAACCACTGCTGGCCAAAACCTTCTAGGTGAGGTTCTGGATTTCTTGGCGGATAGACTCAGTTTTGGGTATATTACCAAGTTTATATTCCATTAGCTTCATCTGTTCCTGCTTGCATGCACTTTTGGTATTTTTCTTTTTGTCTTTTTGGAAACTGGTTATATGGTTCAAAGATCTAAATGATTAAGCTGCTCTTCTTAAAATTCATAATCCCATCAGTGTCTTTCCCTCCTTTTCCCCACACTGTAAGTAATCTTTAGAAATCACTTCTGTTTTATCTTTCCTGGGTTTCTTTTTTGTAGAACAAGTCATTTATGCATTTTGTGGAACAAGTTATTTATGCATTTTCATAAAAATTAGCATAAGCATGTCCTTTGCACCTTGCATTTTTAAATTAAAAATATTCCCTTAGCAATTCATAGGACCTTCCTTGCTTGTTGACTCACAGGGCAGCAGCTTTGGGAGTGGCGTGACAAGAGAGATTAGAAAAGTCCTTGCGGAGCAGTGAGAAGCCTAGAGGGGCTACAGGGGAAGTAACGTGCAGCCCTCATCCAAAGGCAGTTGCATTTTTGTTAGCATCAAGTACAACGGTGGGGCAAGTAAGTGGGGAGTGTCCACATGTGGGGGAAGCAGTTATTGAGGGTATGAGCTAGGGTGAAGTGGCCAGGGGCTACTGCCTGGGGGGCTGGTAGTGGTTAGGGTTAGGGTTCTGGCTGGTCAAAGTATATTATCTCCTTTGACTACCTCCCTGCTCTTTTAAGCAGATACTCATTTCCCAGTATGAGCCTCATACCAGGACTTCTCCCCTTGGTGAGAGGCCCCCTGCATGATCCTGCCTATAGCTGACAAGTAGGAGCTCTGGCCACCAAGACCATATCCCTAGAACAAGGGGCCTGGAGATCCCACACTTGCTCTTTCATGTAGCCACCTGGCCCTCCAGCGTGTGGCCATGCTCGTGTCACCATTTGTCCTATAAATGGACACTGATTTTTTTCGCAAGCCTTTTTTTAATTAAAAATAATGGAGTAATGGACCCTCTATTTCTGTGTATTTGTGGAGGTCTTTCATTCATTTGCAGAAGTAGTCATGAATCACTTAGCAATGGGGGTACATTCTGAGAAATATACCCTTGGGTGATTTTGTGATTGCACAAAATGTGACAGGTGTAGTCACATAGCTCTGAGTGGTATAGCCCACTACACACCCAGCCTAGGGCGAGCCTACTGTGGCATGTAGGGTAGTGGCCACAAGGTGTACATTGCATGTGCCTGTATTTATTTCAGGACCATTCCCAAATTCTCCCTTCCCCAAATTTTGCACTGCCACCAGTGATGCAAAATACTGTTGCCCCCACAGCCTCACCAATCTGAGAGTGGAGAAATAGTATTTCAGTTTATATTTCTGTTATATGAGTGAAACCAAGTACCTTTTCAACTCTTTATAAGTTGTTTAATTATCTTTTTTCTATGAATTGCCTGTTCATATATTTTGCCCAATTCCTATTGGGTTTTGGTCTGTTTTTACTTAAAAGTTTGTTTAAAATATATGTTAGAGGGGCCTGGTGTTTTAACCTTGTTATACTGCAAATATTTAACTAGGCGCTGGGCCTTCCTGGAGGCAAGGGATTAAGACACAGCACTATGAAGCTATCTACAGCCAGGCAGCTCGAGTTCAATGCCTGGCTAGGGAGGTGACCCACATGCCAGGAGAGGTGCAGCAGACCTCTCCTGACTGGCCCTCTGCTCCCCTCAGCAGTGTATTTCAGTAGAGCTGCCTTTTCTGCTCCCCACTCTGTCTCTGGTGAACCCTTTCTCCTTCTCCCTCCCCCCCTCCACTCCACAATCTCTGGCCTGCACTCCAGCTCTTGTATGCATAAATAAATAAATCTTTAAAAAAAAAAAAAAACTAGATGCTGATGTTAGGATGGGGATATATGTGTTTAAGGGAATATCAACCTTTTTACTGGGTACTTTGTTAAATTCAAGACTGGGTGTTAATTTTTGTTGAAGGTATATATGGAGATAATTATATGGTAGCTCTCCCCACCACTATTAATATGATGAGTCATATTAATGAATCTCCTAATGTTAGGTCTGGCATGAGAGTGAGGCAAACAGCGAAACGTTAGCTTTATTAAGCCACTCTGCATTTCTGAAATAGATCCTACACGGACATGACATATGGTTTAATGTGCTTGTATTCGCCATCTATTGCTGCATAACAGATCATAAACTTAGTGGCTTAAAACAATGAGTATTTCTTAACGTCATTTTTATGGACATGAATCCAGGCATGGCTTAGCTGGGTTTCTGCTGTTTAGCCAGGACTGGGTCCTCATCTAAAGGCTCAATTAGAAATGAATTCGCTTTTCCGTTCAGGGGGTTGTTGGCAAGACTCAGTTCTCTGCAATTGTAGGACTGAGTGTCTTTTGCTGATTATAGGCTGGAGTTTGTCCGCAGCTCCTGGAGGTCACCCAGAGTCCCTTGGCACCACCTTGCCTTGTGGCCCTTCCCAGCATGGCCTCCTGCTCCATCAGGTCAACAAAGAGAGTCTCTAGAGCAAATCTGCTAGTGAGACAGTCTTCTTTTACGTAACTGTGGGAGCAATTGCCATCACTTTTGCCGTATTCTGTTGGTTAGAGCAAAGTCAAGCTTTCCTTCCACTCTGAAGGCATTGGAAACCAGGAGCTCTAGGGGTCATGGACACCGGAGCCACCCACCACAGTGCTACTGGATGTTGCTTACTAATATTTATTTTTGCTACAATTTCCCCAGTCAGCCCTGGGTTTGATAAAGCTTAACCTCTGACGGGCTCTGGAAAGCAGACTCCTGAGGAGTGCCGTGGCCCCTCGTTGCTCTGGTGCTGAGATTTGTTTTTTTGTGCCCTTGATACTTGAAGCATATCTTGACTGGTTATAAAACCCTGTCTCTTTCCTTGAATTTGTTCAAATATTGCTCTGGGTTGTGCTGTTTTCAGGAAGCCTGATAGAAACATACTGGTCTTCCCTTTGTAAGCCACTTTTCCTGGGGCTTTAAAAAAATATTTGAAGTTACTTTTAAAGTCGAATCATTTCACTAGGAAATGCCTTATAGTTGTTGGTACATGGGATGGGTGGATGGGCTTTGAATATGGAGAACAAAATCATTTCCAGAAAGTTTTCTTGCATTATAATTTTAAATATTAATCATTTTGTTTTTCTTCCTCAGGGATTCCAATAATGTCTTTTGACTAGATCTTTACTTTCTCTATGACTCTTTACACCATCTATTTCATTTTTGTTTTGAGGTTGTTCTCAGTCATTTTTTCATTGAACATTATTTTTTTTGTCAAATCTGTTCTCTTTAAGAGAGCTTCTAATTTGGTGTTTATTTCTGAGATCATTGTTTTTCTTAATTTTTTTCCCTGAATTTGGGCAACTTTAGTTTCATATTTACCTGTTTTTTTGGGTCCATATCTGTTCTGAGTTTCCAATTTATACTTAAGGTTTTATTTTTTTTTTTTCTTATGTGTCTAAATGCTTTCTTAAGGCAATTCATGTGGAGATGCTTTGTCACCTGTTCCTTTGTAAATTGCCTTGTGGAGAGAACAGTTGCCAGCCCTTTCTATGAACATTGTTATCTTCTGTTAACTTAGAACTGCCTGTATTTACCAGGATGGGTAGTAACAGATGAATGTAGCCTGGAGTTGGAGATTTGGTAATGGCAGGTTTCTTGGCTCAACAGTGCCCTCTTCTGTTGTTTCAGAGAAGTGTACTATCCTTTGGGTTTTAGGGGGTGTGGAGGGATGTGTGTAGTGCCAAGGCACAGAGCTGGTTCCCTATGATCCAAGCAGAAGGGTAAAGGAGAATCCTGGATCCCTCGGTGCCTTTTTCAGGCTTTTATTGATCTTTTACATGCAGTGCAGCAACCAGGTACCCGGCAGGCAGGGGTGGGGGTGGGGGGCGCAGGACATGTTCTCTCTTCTCTCTGCTTCTCTTGGCATGTATAAATACTGTAGCCATAGCCCATAGAAGTAAACAATGCAACTAAATATAATGTAACAAAATTCAGGTGCCCGTCATCAGGAATGCAATCCTGATGGTGGAGGGCAGAAAAGCCTAAAAATCATTTACCCTATAGTGTGTCTTCTGTGTTAATAACACTTTGTTTCTGTAGGTCTTTGAATGTCCATGCTTGCCATCAACCCTCATAAGGGCCTCCACTGAAAAACCATGTCTCGTAGAAGCAGGGCCTTTACAAATAGCCACCTCTGCTCCCCACACTTCTGTCCCCTTTAGTTTCCCAATATCCAGTGCCACATGGTCTCATCTCTGCTCTCAAAATTTCCTCACGCAGGTAGGACTTTCTCTTGTGTTATTTTTTCTAACTTCTCGGTCCCCACTCCTCTCCCACCAGGTATCTGCCTACCCCAGTGGGCCTTGGAGCAGATTCTGCACTTGGGTTTTGACCTTAATTACACCAACTGCAGGTGGGAATTGTCTGTCTTCTGGTCATGCTCCTGGCCCAGGTGTGAGCGGTTTTGTTTGCTCTGTAGGGAGAGAACTGCTTGCTTTTAGGCACTGTCACTAGGGGGACCCAGAATGCTCCCCAAAATTGTACTTAGAAAGCTTCATAAAGAACCCACCACTTGTTAACATCTAGCATCAAGTACTTTACCACAGTGCTCAGCACTTCTGGTCAACAATTTAAGAATTAGTTGCCAGAACCTTGCTCTAGGGTAAATGATTGTCAGGCTTTTCTGCCATCCCACCATTAGGATTGATGATGGATCCTAGGGGTCCTGAATGCATGCCCGATGTGGGGGCACCTGGATTTTGTTACATTGTTATATTAAGTTGTGTTGCTTACTCTTGTGGGCCATGTCTGCAGTGTTTATATTCCAAGGGAAACTTGTAGAACAGAGCCCAGTAAAGAGTGATGATTCCCCTGGGGGTTGGGAGACCTGCCAGCCTCCTGCTCCCACCCCCCCATCCCCACCTGCATGTACCTGGTTGCCACACTATATGCAAAAGCTCAATAAAAGCCAGAAAGAGCCACGAGGGTTCCAGGACTCTCCTTTACTCTTCTGCTTGGATGAGAGAACCAGCTCTGTGCCTTCCTGGCACTACACTTGCTGAAATATATCAGCGTCCCCTGAAAACAAGGACAATATCTTACAAAACCCCAATTCAAGTATTGTTACAGAGTAACCCCGATATAAAACGGTTTGCCTGACTGAGGGTCCTCACCCGCGCGCTTAAAGAGGACTTACGAATGCTAAACTGCAGACACACACAAAAGGTTGATAAAAGGTTTATTTGGGGAAATGGGAAATGAATAACCCAGGGAGAAAAAGAGGAGATAAGTTCATAAATACGTCCTACCTGTTCTGCTGACCTGGAATTCCAATGACCCACGGAGCTGGTGAAAAACCTAGCATGCTGTGTGGCCAAGTGGGGGACCCCCGGCCACATGGCCAGTTAAATACCCAAACCAAGAGCCTAGTTGCTTAACTCCGCCCTCGGGTCTTTGCAGCTTTCCCTTTGGGGATCATGGGATTTGTAGTTCCCAGTGTCTTGATGGAGTGGGGGTGGAGTCCATAAAGCCTGAATGGAGTTTTCTCAGGACATCAGGACAGTTTGCTCACATTAAAAAACCCTAAACACAAAAATATTTTCTCATAAAGAGTCCATATTTGACATTTACCAACTGCCCAGGAAGGTCCTTTTGGGTCTCCCCCTTCCCCAGGGCTTAATCACTGACCATTGCACTTGCTTGTTGTGTCTTTCAGACTATTTTTTTTAAAGATTTGTTTATTTATGCATAAAAGAATTGGGATGTAAGTCAGAGGTGCAGGGGGTGAGAGGAATCACCAGAGACAGAGCAGGGAGCAGAACAAGCGGATTGACTGAAATACACTGCTGAGGGGAGCAGCAGGCGAGACAGGAGAGGTCTGCCGCGCCATGTGGGTCAGCTCTCTGGCCGGGAATGGAACTCGTGCTGCAGTGGCTGATAACTTAATAGCGCTGTCTTTAAGCCCTGTGCCACCAGGGAGGCCCCTCAGGTTATTTTAATCAACAACAGCCCGTACATATTTTTTGCTCGTTTTCCTAATAATGCCTGTTCTGAAGACTCCCTGTCCCGTTTTCTCCCATAATCTGGATTTGCTGGACTCTCTCCTCAAAACTCAATTCGGGCAAATTGGTCTGGGTCAAAGTCATTTTAAAATCACAGACTGTGATGTGTATCTAGGAAGAGGAGTCTGCCCAGCTGCCCACGTCCCCATCTTGCCCTCATGAGGTCTAGGACGTGTGCCAGCAGGGCTGGAGGGGGGCTGGTGTTGAGAGCAGAACCTTGGGCTGAAGGCTTCACCAGGGTGTCCCATGGCACGAGCTTCAGTCCCCTCAGCCCCCGGCGTCCTTCCTGGTGCCCTTCCTCTCACCATCACATTGTCCTCCTGGGGGACTGTCTCCTACTTCCCCAGCTTCTGGTGCCAGCTCAGCCTTTTTCAGCAAAGATGCCCCTCATGCCTGTTTATGTGGAGCTCCCAGCTAGTCCTCAGGGAACTGGAGGTCACAGAAGGCACCAGTGGCTGACACTGTGGTTTGAACCCACACTTCCCCACCGTGTGTCTGCGCTTATGCTCCCAGGGTCACTTGAGCTTCAGACACCGACAGGGTCCACGGTGCTGGAGTCGGCACAAAGCTGGCATCGCTGTGTTCCTTCCTTTCTCTTCTTGGGGACCCAGTATGTGTTCCTCATGACAGGTGATGCTAGTGAGGTGAGCCTGGCTGGTCCTCATGCAGAGCTCTCTGGGCCAGGGGTGGAAGGGCGCCTTCTCCTGTACCTCCCTCAGTCTTCAGCTTTCCTTCGACTTACTCCCCAGGGCCTGGCCACTCAGGGTGCCGCAAGAGCAGGGCCAGGAAGAGTCTCATGAACTAATCTGTGAAAGGCCCATGAATTGGGGGGAAGGAAGCTTTATTTTTTTATTTATTCTTTTATTTATTCAGCTTTATTCTTTTTGAAAAAAGCTAATGCAGGCTCCTCCCGTGTGTCCAGCTAAAGACCTTTCCATCCTGGGCCTTTTCATCCTAACTGGTGAATTCCTGCTTAGTGCACGGAACCTCATCAAGGGCTGGAAAGAGCATGGCCTCTTGGAACCAATTAAATGTTGCCTCTGCCAAATAAATATTTACTTGGTTCATCTAGTCACTGAATTGTTCGTTTGTTTTTTAATCCAGATAACGTCCAAAAGCGCGGGAGTGCGCTAGGTGATAATAAAAGGGCTGCTCTTTGATGGTGGAAGCCGCGGCACAGCTCCTCGGGTACCTGTGGCCTTGGCCGTTCCCACACAGCCCCCATGTCTTAATAGGTGAAGAAATGTTGGCTCGGGGACAATAAGGGGACTTCACAGGGTCGCCCAGCCAGTGTGGGCCCCCGAGGTCGGCCTGTGCTGGGCTAGTTTCCAGCGGCAGGAACTTCTCTCGCCTTTCCCTCGGTCCTGCTCTCCGCTCAGCCGCCTGCCCCTGCGGCCATCAGACCGCCCCACAGACCTGTGCTCAGCCGCCACGGGCCAGGACCTGGGCTCAGCCTGGGCCCCTGTGGGTGCTTGCGGTCCCTCCGGTGGGGTGTGCCCTGCTCTTGGTAGCGCCAACGGCAACCAGCCTGAGTTCCACGGGTAGATAAATGGGAATAGAAGTTGCGAAGCACTCGCGAAGGGCCTGCCAGCGCAGAGGCCTACAGCCTACACGCAGGGAAGGGCAGGGGGTGAAGGAGTGGTGGGGTGTGCGCCCGGACACCCCTCAGCCACAGGAAGGATGAGGGCCTATGATCTGCAACGACACGGATGGAACTGGAGGGGGTTATACCAGTGAAGTCAGTCAGATGGAGAGACAAGCACTGTGTGATTTCATCATACGCGGTAGACAGAGAAACCAAACAAATGGGTGAACTAAATAAAACAGCAACAAAAAACGTTTAGACTGGACGACCTACTAATTACAGGAAGGAAAGGGGAGGTTGTGAGTACATCAGGTTAAAAGGGATAACCAATTGGTAAAGAGTGGATTCAGACTTTGGGAGTGAACTGTGGATCTGTAAGGACACACACTTGAAACTCACATGATGCGAGGCTACTTAAATTTAAAAGAGAAGCATGATATGAATGTAATCTTAGAAATAATCATTTAGGGCCTCCCCAGTGGTGCAGCGGTTGAGCACTGGGCTTCGAAGCTGCCCGGAGCCTCTGCAGCGCTGGTTAGATCCCCAGCTGCCGGGGAGGGTCCTGCATGGCACGTCAGACCTCTCCTGCCGTACCCGCTGCTCCCCTCAACAGTGTATTTTGTCAGTCTGCCTGTTCTGTTCCTTGCTCTGGCTCTGGTGAATTCTCTCACCCTCCCACACTTCTGACTGTACCCAGTGCTTGTAGAAATAAATAAATAAAATCTTTAAAAAAAGAAAAAGAAATAATCATGTAAGTCAAAAAGCCAAGTTACAGAAACCTGTATACAGAATGAAACCATTTTTATAAAACTTAAAAGTGCAAGCAAACTATCCAATAAATTGTTTAGGATACATATGTCTGAGGTGAAATATTTTTATTAATGATTTTTTAGAATTCCAGCTAGTGGGGGTACTGGCAGGAGGTAGTGGGGAGTATGGCATAAGTGGGTGAAATGGAGTGACAGGCCACTGCCTAATCAGGCCTCCAGGTCTATCATGTATTTTGTAGAGCCTCTTAGATGTGGCAAGTATTACATAACAAAGTCACTTCTGATGAATACTAAATTGTTAAAAGAGCCCCATACCTTCCTCACATTTTTCTGGAAACACATCTCCCACTTTGGAGACACCAAGTCAATCAAAGCATGTGGTCACCAGCACACCTCTCTGCAGCCGGCCCTGGGAGGGGTCCTGTTATCCCCGATTTCACTCCCAGGGAGAGAGTCAGCTCAAGAGGCCCTTCCAGGAGGGGTCTCAGTCCCCATCCACTCTGGAAGTCCATCAGTGTGATGGTGGAGAAGAAAGCCGGGGTCATCCCCCTCCCCTTTATGAGACTGTAGCAGCAGAATGCGCCACTGAGCAGGATTTCTATGATTCGAGCAGACCGGCAGGTAAAGGAGAGTCCTGGAGTCCTCTGTGGCTTTCTCAAGCTTTTATTGAGCTTTTACATGTAGTGCAGCAACCAGGTACCCGGCAGGCAGGGGTGCGGGGGGGCCAGGAGACCAGAGGCCTCCAAGCCCCTGACAAGCCTTTATTCTGGGCTTCTCTGGCCTTCTTTCTCCCCTTCTCTCTCCTGCCTCTGCTACTCTTGGAGAATGTATCAGTACTGCTGCCATGGCCCACTGTAGGGTAAGTGATTTTCAGGCTTTTCTGCCCTCCCGCCATTAGGATAGAAGATGGATCCTTATGGTCCTGAATGCATGCCTGATGGCGGACACCTGGAGTAGGGTGTGGGCATGCGTAAGTGGGTACACGTGGGCTAAGGCTGGGCTTACAAGGGTGGAGTCGGGGACACCAGGAGAGCAGAGAAGCAAAGAGAACGCGAGACAAGGCCAGAGAGCCCGGAAAGAGTGAAGGGGCCCCCTAGCGCCTCTGCCTGCCGTGTACCTGGTAAATCCCAATAAAAGCCTGCAAAAGCCACCCAGGGCTCCAGGACTCTCCTCCATTACTACGTCTCCTGGGGTCATGGCGACCCTGCCCTGTGGCGACCCTGCCCTGTGGCGACCCTGCCACTACACCCACAGAAATAAACATAACTTATAACAAAGTAACAAAATGCAGGTGCCTTATCAGGCAAGGCAATCTTAATGGCAGGAGGGCAGAAAAACCTGACAACCGCCTCTCCTACAGAGACGTTGGCAAGGCAGTGGCCTCTCACTGTGTCTGGCTGTGAACAAGTGCAGGCCAGGCCCAGGGGGTGCTCTGTCACCTCTCTGCTCTGCACAGGCACACAGGCATAGGGAGTACAGGAGGCACAGGGCCTTCTTAACCCACCATTTCTGGGTTTCCCAGGAACCTCGGTAGATTGCAGCATGGGGGTGGGGGGCAGCAGAGCCAGGAGGGAATTGTCGGCACCTTGCCTGCTGAGACCCCAGACCGACCTGGCAGGCAGATTGGAGGAAGCACTAACTGATCCTTGGAGAAGGTCATCCACACTTTGCAGGTCTGGTGCCAATATTTGGTACATGTTTCCACAAAAAACAAGTTGACCTCTGCAGTCCTCCGTGTGGGCCGGTGGCCCCCATCAGTCACTGAGTGCCCCATGTGCTGGCCACACCAGGGGCTCTCCCAGCTCTTTGGTGCCGACAGCCAGCTACTTGGCAAGCCCCTGGAGAGTGAAACATCGCACACTCGGTGTGAATGTATGAACGTCTGCGGAGGTGGGGGGTGGGTGTTGTGGAAAGGGTTACAGAGGCTGAGATGATGGCAGAGTGTGTGACAGATGCTCAGGGACGTGAATGGCAGGCCCCCAGTGGCCTGCAGTTTGAAAACAGCTGTTTCTGCATGAACGCTGCCAAATTGTATTAGCACTTTGGATGATGAAAAGGACTTTAAGCATCTGTATGTTGCAGTTCTGAAATGTTTGCCGGGGAAAATGTACTTCTGTTTTGCAAACAGCAAGTGTAAGAAGGAGGAACAAATTAGGTTATTGGGTCATAACCAGTTTCCTGGGCAGAGTCCTTGACGGCTGCACATTGCATGTAATAAACAGGATCAGTGGTGCTGCTGTTCACCTTAATCAGGAAGCCTCCAATCCCTTCCTTGGCTCCCTGAACCCTGCTCAGACTGGGAGGAAGGCCCAGGGCTCTGGCCCTTCAAAAGCAGGGAGCACTGCCCAAGGTCACTGGGCAGCCAGGCTTTCTTTCAGAAAGAAAATCAGAGAGGTTCTTTTTATTTTTTTTAAAGGGTTTATTTTTTGTTTATACAATAGCTGAGGTACGGGCCAAAGGCACGGGAGGGTGAGAGAATTCACCAGAGACAGAACTGGGAACAGAACAGGCAGAAGGACCAAAGACATTGCTGAGGGGAGTAGTGGGCAAAACAGGAGAGGTCTGCTGCGCCATGTGGGAATCTCCCTGGCCGGCCAGGAATGAAACCTGCACTGCAGAGGCTGTGGGCAGCTTGACAGTGCTGCTCTCAACCCGCTGCACCACTGGGGAGGCCCCAGAGGTTCTTAAAAAAAAAAAAAATTCTTATGAAAAATTTCAAAGGCATAAATATATAAAGAATAAAATGTCCATGATCCACTATCCACTCAGTTCAGCTCTCATGCTGTCAACTCATGGTCCATCTATCTTTATCTGTACTCACGCCCTGTTAGGTTCTTGAAGCAAAGCAAATCCAAGACACCTTGTCATCCCCCCACCATGGCAGTGATATGCCACTCTGAGCTAGTAGGGGTTTGATTTGTTTAAGCACCATGTCATTGTCACACCTAATGAAATGAATAATTTCTTAATACCTAATAGCCAATCCATAATCAGATGCACTTCAAAAATAGCTTTTGCAGTTGGTTTGTTCACATCAGAATCTAAGCAAGCTGTATGCATTCTGCATATTAGATTTTATTTTTATGACTCTTAAATCTGTTTTTTAGAGTAGTATTTTATCCTGTCTTTCTCTTTCCTTGTTTTGACTTCCATCAATTTGTTAGAGAAATGGAGACATTTTCCTATAGTGTTCCATGTTCTTGGTTTGTCTGTTTGTCTCTTTCTGGTGTCATTTCACTTGCTTTCCCCCATAACTCCCCAAATCAGCTGGTTCCATCTAGCACAGTACTGCCCAGTAAAAATATTCTGCCAGCTCCATGAGTAATTTGAAGTCTTCTCAGAGGCACATAAAAAAGATGAAATTAAGATTCACAGTATGTTTCATTTAATCCAATATATCCAAAACGTCGTCGGTTCTAACATGCAATCTGTATGATAGTTACTAATGGCATTTTACATTCCTTCCTTTCAGTATCCTCAAAACGAAATGTACATTTTCCATTTGAAAGTTCATATTTCATCAGAAATAATTGATTTGTATTTAGATTTCATAAAAATTACAGTTGAAAATGGACTTTATGTGAAACAATGTAGAGCAAAAGCAGGTCCTCAAATAACATTATTTCATTCCAAGGCAGAATTTTTTTCTTATCAACATTATAATGAAACAACATTGAACAAAACAATTCAGCTGTTATTTTGCTGTACTTAAATGTTTGCCAATAAACATATCTAATATCAGGTTTTATAAGCTTTCTTAAAAACTGTATAATTGGGCCTCCCAGGTGGCGCAAGAGGTTAAGACACAACCTATGAAGCTATCCGCATTCAATGCAGCACGAGTTTGATCCCCAGCCAGGGAGCTACCCATGTGGTGCAGAAGACCTCTCCTGACTCGCCTGCTGCTCCTCTCAGCAGTGTATTTTGGTCAATCCTCCTGTTTTGCTCCCCACTCTGTCTCTGGTGAATACTCTCACCCCCCACACACACACACACTTCTGGCCTGTACCCCAGTTGTTGTGTGCATAAATAAATTAATCTTTTTTAAAAATCTGTATAATTGACATACAGTAAATATCATGTAAACATGTAAACACTTGTGAGACTATCACCACAATGAAAGTGGCAAATATACCCATCTATCTACTTTCAGCATATTTATTGTAAATTATATGTCCTTGTTGTATATATTAAGTTTCTTTCTTTTTATTGTACATTATATATCTGTATGGATATACAACAGTTTGCTTTTGTGGAACTGTTACAGGGCAACCCCATCTAAAACGGATTGCCTGTGGGTCCTCACCCTCGCACTTAAAAGGAATTTACACTGCAGGCACACACAAAAGGTTAACAAAGGTTTATTTACAAGGGTAAGGGAATGAGGAAATGTACAACTCAGGGAGAAAAGAGGAAGGTAAATTCTTTTTTTTTTATTTAATATTTATACAAGAATGGGGTACAGGCCAGATGCGCGGGAGGGTGAGAGGATTCACCAGAGACAGCAGGGAACAGAACAGGCAGACTGACGAAATACACTGCTGAGGGGAGCAGCGGGCGTGAAAGGAGAGGTCTGCCGCGCCATGTGGGACCCTCACCAGCTGGCCGGGATCCAACCGGCTATGCGGAGGCTATGGACAGCTTCACAGTGCGGTGCTCAATTGCCTGCGCCACCAGGGGAGGCCCAGGGAGATAAATTCTTAAACGCATCCTACCTATTACGCTGACCTGGAATCCCAAATGACACGCAAACCTGCCTGGCTGAGAGCATGAGCCAAGTAAGCCCCAACCCCACTAACATGGCTGTTTTTTATTTACAAACTGAGAAAATGGCTGCTTAACACTGCCCTTAGGTACTTGCAACTTCCCTTTGGGGATGGTGGGATTTGTAGTTCCCAGTGTCTTGATGGAGTCGGGGTGGCATCCACAAAGCCTGTATGGAATTAGCTCAGGGCATCCTTTCCCCCCAACAATACTAAGAACTTGCAAGATTTCTGCTCACTGGTCTACATGCCCTGTATAGTAACTCTCCCCTTGAATGTGAGTGGGATCTCTGATTATGGCAAGATTTACATTAATAGATGATATTATATGGCAGGAGGGATTTTGCAGATGTAATTAAAGTCAATAAACTAAGGTAATAAACATTTTACCCTGGATGGGTCTGACCAAATCAGTTGAACGGAGGGACTGGGTCCTTTCTGATCTCAGACAGATTTGAAGTCTGAAAGGATTCTAAATCTCTTGGCTTTAAAAAAGCAAAATACCATGTTGAACAGAAGATAACTAGCTTTAAAGAACTGAAAGACTCAGTCCTACAACCTTAGGGAACTTAATTCTGTCACACACGCACACACACAAGTGTCTCTCACACACATGCAAATGTGAGGTTGGGAGAAGATCCACAATGAGATGGCAACCTTGCTGAGTCCCTGAGCAAAGGAGACAGCCAAATTTTCCAGAATCCTGACCCACAGACATTGAGAGATTCACTTCTTTACCCTTGAGTAAGTGTATACTAACTTTGTGGTATTTGTTACACAGCAATAAAAAGCTAATGCATGTATCCATTGCACTTTCTAATGGACATTTGGATGGTTTGTGCTTTGTGACTATTGTAAATAAAGCTGCTATGAAAATTTACATGCAAATCTTTGTGTGGGATATACAGTTTTGTTTTTATGAGATAAATACCCGAGGCAGGAAAGACTAGGTTATATGGTAAGTTCAGGATTAACTTCTTAAAAAATTGCTACGTTATTTTCCGAAGTGGTTGAGCATTATACCCTCCTGCTAGAAATGTATGGAATTTCTGCTTGACCTACATCCTTGTTACATTTAGTTTTTTCAGTCATTTTAATCTTAGCCATTCTAATAGGCAAGTAGGGGTATCTTACTGTGGTTTCCACTTTTTAAAATAAAATTATTTATTTTAGCATAGAACTGGGGTGTAGGCCAGAGGTGTGGGGGGGGGTGAGCGGATTCACCAGAGACAGAGTGGGGAGCAGAACAGGCAGACTGAAATACACTGCTGAGGGGAGCAGCAAGAGAGACAGAAGAGGTCTGCTGTACCATATGTGGGTTAGCTCCCTGGCTGGAGAGCAAACTCAGGCCATGGTAGTGATAGCGCTAAGACTTAACCCGTAGGCCACCAGGGAAGCCCGATTTCCACTTTTGTTTCAGTTTTTCAGATGCACTTATCAGAGTGGGGAACTTCCCTTCTATTCCTAGTTGGCTGCTAGATTTATCAGGAATGGATTTTGTGGACTTCGTCAAATGCTTTTATGCATCTTTGAGATTATCCCATGGTTTTTCTTTTTTAGTTTGTTAATATGGCAAATTACAAAGTTTGTGTAACCACCACCTCTATCTAGTTCCAAAATATTTTCATCATCCCAAAACAAAATCCCTTTAAGTAGTTGCTCCTCATACTGTTAGGGGAAAGGATGTCCTGAGCAAACTCCATATAGGCTTTGTGGACTCCACCCCCACTCCTTCAAGACACTGGAAACTACAAATCCCATGATCCCCAATGGGAAGGTTGTGAGGACCTGAGGGCAGAGTTAAGCAACTATGTTTGAGTATTTAACTGGCCATGTGGCCGGGGGTGGCTCTCTTGGCCACTCTGCGTGCTTGGTTTTCTGCCAGCTTGGCAGGTCATTGGGATTCCAGGTCAGCAGAATGGGTAGGATGCATTTAGGAACTTATCTCCTCCTTTTTCTCCCTGAGTTATTAATTTCCCCTTCCCTTGTAAATAAATCTTTTATCAACCTTTTGTGTATGTCTGCAGTTTAGCATTAATAAGTCCCCTTTAAACAGGCGGATGAGGACCCACAGTCAGGCAACCCGTTTTATATCGGGTTTGCTCTGTAACAATACCTCCCTTCCCTAGCCCCTAGTCGCCATCAGTCTGTGTTCTAACACTTTGAATGTCCCTATTGTGGGTATTTCATATAAAGGGAATATGAAGTTTTGTATGTGGTTTCTTCAGCATATTTTCAAGGTTTTTCCATGTTATGGTATGTATCAGTGTTGCCTGACGCAACAAATGTGGGCAACATATCAGTACTTCATTCCCTTCTATGGCTAAGTAATAGTCTGTTGTAGTATGTAACATAGTTATTTATTCATCTGATAGGCGGGCTTTTAGGTTATTTTCGACTTCTGGCTATTGTGAACAGTTTTTCAATGAACATTTATATTCAAGTATTTCTTTGAGTACCCATTTTTTTGTTCTTTTTTTTTTTTTAAAGATTTATTTATTTATTTATTCAAGAACCGGGGTACAGGCCAGATGCGCGGGAGGGCGAGAGGATTCACTAGAGACAGAGCAAGAAACAGAATAGCCAGACTGATGAAATACACTGCTGAGGGGAGCAGTGGGCGGGACAGGAGAGGTCTGCTGTGCCATGTGGGATCCTTGCGGGCTGGCCGGGATGGAGCCAGTGCTGCAGAGGCTGCAGACAGCTTCACAGCGCTGCGCTCAACTGCTAGCATCACCAGGGGAGGCCCTCCATTTTTTGTTCTTTTGGGTATATAATTAAGAGTGAAATTAATGAATCATATGGTGACTCTATGGTTAACTTACTAAAGAACCACCCAACTTTTCCATAGCAGCTGACCATGTTACATTTGCTCTAGATAATGTACAAAGGTTCTCCACATTCTACTTCTTATTTTATTGCTTGTGGCCACCCCAGTGCGTGTATAGGTATTTCTCAGTGTGGTTTTACATTTCACTAACAACTAGTAATTGGTGAGCACTTTTTCTTGTGCTTCTTGGCCATTTGCTCATCTTTGGAGAAATGTCATTTCTATTCTGTTGCCTATATTTAAAATTGTGGGGTTTTGTGGTGGTGTTGACTTGCAGCATTTCTTTATATATTCAGCATATTAGACTCATATCAGACAGATGATTTGCAAGTATTTTCTCCCATTTCTGTAGTTTATCTTTTCATATTCTTTATAATGTCCTTTGATGCACAAGTTTTTAATTTTGGTGAAAAACAGTGTATCCATTCTTTTGTTGCTCACACTTCCATTGTCACATCTAATAATCCCTCACCAAATCCATTGTTGTTGAAGCTTTCCTCATATGTTTTCCTTTTAAGAGTTTTATCATTTTAGCTCTTACATATAATTCTTTGATCCATTGTGAGTTTGTTACAAGGCAGGGAGCGGGGAACCCCAGGACCCCCAAACCTGCCTGCTCTAAATAGGTCCTACCATCTGCCACATCAAGACAAAACATAAGGCTCTTAATAAGAAGGAACTTTAATACAATTAGTGTACAATACAGAAAAGACAAAGAATATAGTTTCTTTTTTTTTTTTTTAGAGGCATGTTATTTATTTATTTATTTGTTTGTTTGTTTGTTTATACATGCACTGGGTACAGTCAGAAGTGCGGGAGGGTGAGAGAATTCACCAGAGCCAGAGCAGGGAGGTACCCTGCTGAGGGGAGCAGCGGGCGGCAGGAGAGGTCTGTGCGCCAAGTGGGACCCTCCTCCAGTGGCCGGGGAGCAGCCGGGGATACCGGCGCCGCAGAGGCCTCGGGCAGCTTCGCAACCCAGCGCTCAATCGCTGCGCCACCGGGGAGGCCCCAAAGAATATAGTTTCTAAATGTAATGCCAGGAAGGCGCAGAGCTGGTTCTCTATGATCCGAGCAGACAGGTAAAGGACAGTCCTGGAGCCCTCGGTGGCTTTTTCAGGCTTTTATTGGGATTTTACCAGGTACACGACAGGCAGGGGTGCCAGCATCCCTGCCCCCGGCGAACCTTCACTTTTTACTGGGCTCTCTGGTGTTCTTTCGTGGCTGCTGCTCCCCTTCCCCTTCCCCTTCCCCTTCCCCTTCAGTTTCGCTGCACTCTACCACTTGGCTGAGTGCACATGCACTGTGGGAGGGAGGAAAAGCCTGATCCTTTTTTTTACTTACACTACACTAAATCAAGCACCCAAAGTTACCCATCCCCTCATTAGTAAAACTCCACCCAAACAGGATTGGTCCAGAGCAAGGCCCGAAAGCCTGTCACAAGTCTAAAGCACCTTCCAGCGGGGACCCATAAAAAAGGGTCAGAAACAGCCAGACAAGTCTTGGAGACAAGTCTTTTTTTTAGATTTATTTCTTTTTTTATGCATACAAGAACGGGGTAGAGGTCATAGGTGTGGGGGGTGAGCAGATTCACCAGAGACAGAGTGTGGAGCAGGGCAGACAGATCTACTGAAGTATACTGCTGAGGGGAGCAGTGGGCGAGTCAGGAGAGGTCTGCTGCACCATGTGGGTAGCTCCCTGGCTGGGATTGAACTCTTGCTGCAGTGGCTGCAGATAGTTTCATAGGTTGTGTCTTAACCCCTTCTGCCACCAGGGAGGCCCATGTGAGTACATGTTTAGGGTGGTTTATTTCTATTTTCATCTTTAATTTTAGCCTATTTGCATCCTCACATTTAAAGAGGAGTTTTTGTAGACAGCATTTACGTGATTCTTTCTTTCTTATCCGAGGTGAAAATCTGTGCCCATTGAGTTGTTCATACCATATACATTTCATGTGATCATTGATATTATTGAATTGAAATTAACCACCTTACTATTTTTTGTTTGTTCCATGTTTTCTCTATTAATTTTATCGTCTTTTTATGAATTCGCTTGGATTAATTGGATATTTTTAAGATACCATTTATCTTCTTTGTTGTGTTATTTTAGTGCTTGACTTAGGTGTCACAATACACATTGTATTACTTCTTTTGCTGCTGTCTAAAACTATCTTGGCATATAGACAACACACACCTTATTTTAGCTATTCCATGAATTTAGTCCTAGGTATGGCTTATCTGGGTCCTCTCACAAGTGTTGAGCAGGGGTCTCCTAGCAGCTTCTAGTCCCCTTTCAAGCACATGTAGATAGTGGCAGCTGTGAACTCACAGTGGCCTCTGATATTAGTCTCTGTTGTCAGATTTTCTTTTAAAAATTCACCTAATTAGACCAGGTTCACCCAGGATAATTTCCTTCTTGATTCACCCACAGTACCTGATTAAGGATCTTTATTAAATTTGCAAAACTACCTTCACCTTTGCTATATAACCCAAACACAGGAGTGCCACTCATTGTGTTCACAAGTTCCACTCACGTTCCAGGCGAAGGGATTATACAAGGTGTGTACCCCAGGAGATGGGTGTGGGGAGGGCCATTTCAGAACTCTTCCCACCACAACATCTTAAACACAGCACAGTCTACCTTCAAGTGATCTTATACTACTTCACATGCAGTCTGAGGCCCTCATGCCAATGTTTCCATTCTCCCCTCTCATCCTTGTGCTTCACATCTTTTCCTGGAACTGCTATGACAAAGTACCACAAACTGGGGTAGCTTAAAAGAAACAAAATTATTCCCATACAGTCCAAAATCAAGGTGTCCTACTTCAGAAACCCTCCTTGCCTCTTCTTAGGTTCTGGGTGGTTTACCTGGATCCATGACATTCCTTGACTTGCTGTTCTTGTACTTATCTGCACCTTCATCATCACTTCATGTTCTCCCAGAGTGTCTTTGTCTTTCAGTGGTCATTAATTAATTGTAATTAATTCTTTTTTATTGAAATAACATTGGCTTTCACATTATGTAAGTTTCAGGTAGACGATGTCGTGACCTGGCATCTCCATGTCTGCAGTGTGCTCGCCACCAAAGGGCTAGCTTCCATTTGTAGCCCTACAGCTGACCCCTTGACCCACTTTTCCCTCCCTCCAAGCCCTTTCCCTCAGTATTTATAGAAATGCCACATGACCCAGCTGTCCCACATCTGGGTATATATCTGAAAAATACAAAAGCATTAATTAGAACAGATAACAGCACCTCCATGTTCCAGTTCTCTGTATCTGCATGTCTGATTTTGCTTTCTTTGTTCGTGTTTGTTTTTGGCAATACTCCACATACGAGTTAAATCACACCGTATTTATCTTTCGCCATCTGACTTATCTAACTTAGCATAATCCCCTCAAGGCACATCCATATTGTTACAAGTGGCAAGATTTCATCTTATTTATGGATGAGTATTCATTGTACAGTGTCATGTACCATTTAATGACAGGGGCACAGCCTGAGAAATGTGTTGTTATATGATTTCATCTTGTGTGTACATCATAATCACAAGAACCTGGACGGTAGAGCCTATTGCACACCTTGGTTACCTGGCATGTGCCTGCCAGGCCCAGCGTTGTATATGCAGTCTGTTGTCGATCAACACATTGAGCCACACAGGGCTGTGCACATGCAATGCCTCCTTTATCTGTTCAGTCACCAAGGAGCACCGGTATCTCGCTGTTGAGAATAATGTGCCAGGGGGCATGGGGAGGCCTGTGTCATTCCATTTAGTGTTTTTGCTTTCTGAGGATACATACCCAGGAGTGGGATAGCTAGATCATATGGTATTTCTTTCTTTATTTTTTTAAGATTTATTTATTTATGCATACAAGAACTGGGGTACAGGCCAGAGTTGGGGGGGTGAGAGGATTCACCAGAGACAGAACAGGCACACTGCTGAGGGGAGCAGCGGGTGAGTCAGGAGAGGTCTGCTGCACCATGTCGGTAGCTCCCTGGCGGAGGATCAAACTTGTGTTGCAGTGGCTGCGGCAAGCTTGATAGGTTGTGTCTTAACCCCTTGCGCCACCAGGGAGGTGCTTATATGATATTTCTATCCTTAATTTTTTGAGTAATCTCCAAACTATTTTCCATGGTGGCTGCACCAAATTACAGTCACCACAAGCAGGGTACAGGAACCCTTTTTCTCCACATCCTCTTCAGCACTTGTTGTATCAAATAGGTGGTCTCTCACTGTGGTTTTGGTTGCATTTCTCTGATGATTAGTGGCGTTGAACACCGTTTCATGTCCCTGAGGGTTATCCAAATGTCTTCTTTGGAGAAAAAGCTATTCAGATCCTCTGCCAAAGGTCCATGGACTTAGAAGGACACAGGTCATATTGGATTAGGGGTGCACATACTCTAGCCTGCTTCTTTAAAAAAAAAAAAAAAGATTTATTTATTTATGCATACAAGAGCTGGGGTGCAGGCCAGAGGTGTGGGTATGTGTGATAAGATTCACCAGAGACAGAGTGGGGAGCAGAACAGGCGGATCTGCTGATATACACTGCTGAGGGAGAGGTCTGCTGTGCCATGTGGGTAGCTCCCTGGCCGGGGATTGAACTCGTGCTGCAGTGGCTGGGGACAGCTTCCTAGTGCAGAGACTTAACCCCTTGCGCCACCAGGGAGACCCCTGCTTCTTAACTAAGTGCACCTGCAGTCACCCTAGCACCCAATAATGTCACATTCTGATATTTTAAGGAGCTAGAACTTACACATTTCTTATTGGGAGGGACACAGTCCAAACTGTAACAGTGCTGTGTTGTCATATGTTTTATTTCCACATCTTATTTACAAACCCAGTACTGCATAATCTTTGCTATGAACAGTCAGTTACATTTTAAAGATGCTTAAACGGAAAGACAGCAGTCTTGCTATTTACCCATATGGTTACTACCATGCTCTGGATTTCTTTGTGTGGATCTGGGGTGGGACCCAGGCTGAGTGGACGTGGTGCCTCCAGGGCAGCCGCCACGTGACCACCACCTATGGGGACTCAGAGCGGGCCCCCCAGGCTGAGTGTGCTGCCCACCATGGCCACGCAAGGCCTCTCTTCATCTTCTCTTTCCTGCCCTGGAAGCACGTATTCCTCTGTGTACTGCCTGGTACAGGTTTTATTTTAATAGCGGAGGTTTCCTATGTGGTGATCTTTCTTCCTTTTTCTTTCCAGTAGAAACCAGGGTTTCGGGAGTGGGAAAGGGCCCAGGATGGATCTCTGGGGAGCTGGAAATGTGTTTTTATCAACCTAGGTGTTGGGTGCACAGTCTGTTTGCTTCATTTGTGAGAGCATTTTATTTTTTTATTTTATTTTTTTAGAAGATTTATTTATTTATTTATTTATTTATTTATTTATTTATTTATTTATTTATTTATACAAGCACTGGGTACAGTCAGAAGCACGGGAGGGTGAGAGAATTCACCAGAGCCAGAGCGGGGAGCAGAGCAGGCAGAAGGACCGAAGTACACTGCTGAGGGGAGCAGCGGGCGGCAGGAGAGGTCTGCGCGCCATGTGGGACCCTCCTCTGGTGGCCGGGGATCGAACCAGTACTGCTGAGGCTGCGGGCAGCTTCGCAGCCCAGCGCTCAACCACTGCGCCACCAGGGGAGGCCCCTGTGAGAGCATTTTAGGATGTATGTTACACTTCAGGAAAAAGATTAAAAAAAAATTTCGAAAAAGCACAAATACTGAGGCTGAAAGAGAAGCTAAGGGCCCTGCTAGTGGAGGTGGGTGTGCAGGTCCTTGGGCAGGAGGGCTGCCCCCACCAGTGCCCTGCCGGCAACGGGGGTTTAACCTCTGAACTTGGAGATAGGGAACTAAGGACTCAGGGGCGATGACATCTGTGAAAGGATTCTGCAAACTGTAAAGTGCTGGGCACATGTCTGTCTGAACCCTCAAAAGGCAGTTTGTCTTATTGCTTTGGGTCCTGGTGCTCATCTCAAGGAGCAGTGGTGATGGTGCTGCCTTTAGAAAAGAGGTGGCCGGGAAGCTGTTGCGTGTCTGAAAGTGGCAGCTGGGCCACCTGGACACCGGCCTCTGCTTTGACAAATGACTTGCAATCAATGAGCCTTGTTTTCTGTCAAACTCAAATGTGCCCACTTGCCTCCGTGTGTTATGATTGCCATAAACTAGGAAGTGCCTGGAGAGAGAGGCTTCCATATCCACTGCTTTTTAGCTGAATGGCTGGCTTTCTCACAACTACAGATGGTGCAGTTCAAGCAGGACCTGATTTTGCTTCAGTGCCTGCCAGGTGACCCTCTGCTCCACCGCTATCACTGTCTGCCCTCGCCCTGTCCTTCCTTTCCTTTTTTTTTTCCAAAATGAAAATCCCTTGATGCTTCTCTATAAAAGTAATGCATCCTCATTGAAAAAAGGTCAGAAAAAAGGTCAGAAATGCAGAGAGAGGCAAAGAGGAAACTAAAGCCACTCACTATCCCATTAAATGATGAGATACCCCTGTTGTCACTGAGTATACTGAACTTTTTCTGTGGGTGCCTGGAGTAGTTTTGTTTCATTTTGTTTTTTGTGGTTTTTTTGCAGAAATCCATTCATGCAAAGTACTGCCTGAATTATGGCTGGCTTTTCCCACTCAGCAGCTGACCGATCATCTTCTCCAAATCTCCTGCACCCTTGAAATAACTGAAGAGAGACACTGTTAAAGAGAGGGACCCCAATTTGCTAAATCAGTGCCCTGTTGCTGGGACTCCTCATTTGCAGCCTCTCGGAGGTGTGGTCAGCCTCCTTGCCCTGGGCGTGTGCACCCTTCATGGATTAAAACCGCAAGAGAAATTTCTGAGTGTAAAGTCAGTGGTATTGATCCAGGCAGGCTTATGCCTTTGTGCCATTGTGCAGTCGCTTCCTCCTCACCCCCCATTCTTCTCCCAGCAAGGCCACCCCATAGCCCTTAGCCAGGCCCTCTCC
This sequence comes from Talpa occidentalis, assembly GCF_014898055.3. NCBI lineage: Eukaryota > Metazoa > Chordata > Mammalia > Eulipotyphla > Talpidae > Talpa > Talpa occidentalis. The sequence goes on along the minus strand of NW_023605305.1, from coordinate 72,587,324 downwards.
TCCTCGTCCTGGACCCCATAGCAGGCTCCTTGTTACCTTGCCTCAACCACAGTGGGCTTGCTCCTTGCACCTGCTGTCCCCCCACACCTTTCCCAGCTCCCAGAATGTCTTTCTCACCACTGGTCCTTCCTGCCATAAGTTTCACATCAGATATAATCTCCGGAGAGAGAAGATGGAAACTCCTCAGTCCGTGTCTGATGTGCAGGTGCTGCTGAAATACCTTCCCCCAGCACGGCTGCCTCTGCAAGAAGCCCCCGTTGCTCTGTGGCCCTTAGGCCAGCCTCCCCTCCCCACCCTTCCCCTAACCACCCACTCTGAGGGTCTCTCACACCACCAGCTCCCCCACAGGCTCGCAAAGCTGCCATCCCTGGACCCTCTCAACTGCAGCCCCCTCCTTCAAGAGGTCAGATCAGCCAAGGTTGCACAGGAGGAGACATGGTAGGGCTGACCATGAGCATCACCAGATAAGCACTGTGTTCAGTGCCTGAATCTTGTTTTCGTTACTTTTTATAAAACTTAACACTGGTTTATAACATTAATTAGGTATTAGGTGTATGGTCATATAAATCGATGTCTGGATCCAGCGTGTTTGCCACACAAAGTCTGGTTTCATACAATGAGCCCCACTTCCCTGTTCTTCTACCCGCTTCCCTTCTGCCAAACAGTGTTTTGTTCTTATAGGCTGTGATTGTCTGTTGTGTTTTGTTTGCTCATTGGTTTTATCTTCTGCGTGAGTGAAATTGTAGGATGTTTGTCTTTCTCTATTTGACTTAGTTCTATTTTGCATAATCTTATCTAGTTCCATCCACCTTGTTGCAAATGGCAGGATATCATCTTTTTTAAATAGCTGAGTAGTAGTCCATTATATATATATATATATATATATGCCACAGCTTCTTCATCCAATTATCTGCCAGTGTGCACTTACACTGTTTTCAACCCTTGGCTGGTGTGAATGATGCTATGATGCCCGTGGGGTCCATGCAAGCTCAGGGCCCCAGCGCTCAAGGAGCAGGCCCATCCACACAGCGGCCATGGCCTGGCAGGGCCAAGAGGTGCACTAGGGGCTCCCTGGACAGCCGTGCTGATAACAGGTCTGGCAGCAGCTCAGGATGCCTCTCTGCAGAATCACAAACAGCGCTCGGCATGGCTGAATCATCAATACTTTCTTGGGTGGTCCCGCAGGAACTCACAGCGGTGGGCTAGTCTGCAGAAGGGCTCTCCCTCAAGGGTTATGTGCACCTGCAGGCTGTGGCCAGCTGAGGGCCAGGACCTGGCTTCCTGTGGGTCCTGGTCGTGTCAAGGAGGCAGCCTGATTCACCTGAGAGACCCCAAAATTCACCTGAGAGACCCCTGCTTCCTCAGGCTGAGTTGAGGATTGAATACAGCAATGCGGCATTTGTCACTGTCTTCAGTCATGGTTGTGTGTCGTTGGGCTTATTTTAAGGCATTTTTAAAAGCAGATGCATGAAACCCGTGAGCTCATAGGTGTTATTGGTAAGGACAAAAGATAGTCCCAAAGTGTGAATTGATACAAGGATTGTGAGCAAGCGAGTAAGTGCACACAGAATGGTCAGGACTGAAATACCCTGAAAGTGATCCTGGACTGGCTCATTCACCAAAAAACCTGAACTGAAGTGTTTCCTATTCCTAAGGTTGTGAGCTCAGGGTCAGGCTCTTGGGGTCACCCAGGGAGACTCCACCGGGCAGATATGCCCAGAGAGACTGCATAGGATAGATGTGTCTGGGGGGGGCCCAGGGGGAAATACAGGGTAGATGTGCCCAAAGGAAGTCCTATCTGTGTCATTCTGTTGGGACCTGGCCCACAGGTGTCCCTGGCCCTAGGAGGGCTTCTCTTGCAGGTGGGTGTCCTCAGTCTTCCACTCCCCTGCAGGAATTCCATGCAATAATATGCGTGGATGGGACTCGGCCTGGAAGAGGTGGGGCGAGCTGGGTTCTGAGTCACACACCTAACTGTGCCTGGCTCCGCCCACACCGCAGAAGTCACCTTGTGTGAGGCAGGGGGAATGAGAGCAAACAGGTGACAGGTGGGCCAGGACTGAGCCCAGCCTGGCCGCGGGGAGTAGCTCATGTGAGCCCCTGCGCTCCTGCAGCCGCTCTCACTGCTCCTATGAGGGCTGCTGCTACCAGGCCTGCGGAGCCTGTGGGCAGGGAAACTGGCCATACTCTTTTTGTCAGGCACTGTGGCGCTTTCTTAACATTCACAAGTTCATTTTCAAGGATGTTTGCAAAGGTGTGTTTGGACTGTGAGCTTCTTGGGCACATAGCGGCTGATTCATACCTGACCTTTCTGCCCAACATGTGTGGCAGTGCCTGGCACCCCACCTCGAGGGAGCTCTGCAGGGAAGGGACTTAACCTGAGGGATTAGGTGGTGGAGCAGGTCTGTGGGTCCCCAAATCCAGGACTCTTTCTCGGGGTCTGAGAGGTCTGGCCAGGCTGACCAGTAACAAGGGGAAGGCCAAGCATCTGCATTTTCCAGAACTCTTCAGGTGCCTGCAGCCTCCCCTGGATGCTGAGGGTGGGGACAGATGTCCAAGGTCTGTAGCCAACCAGACTGATAGGAGGTAATGGCCACAGAGGAGGGGTCTTGCTGACTTCTGCAAAGGTAACCATGACCAACGTCTCCTTGCCCGTCTTTCAGGATGGTGGCTGGGGAGGCTCTGCCTCAGTCCCTGGGGTTGAGCCAGAGCAGCCTCTCAGGCCAGTGGTCTGAGTATTCCATCATCCTACCTATATCTTTCCCCACACGCATTGCCTGGGGTCTCTTCACAAGACCCTCCCAAGTCAGAATCAGTCCCTGCCTTGGGAGTGCCCCAGAGTCATTTCCAGAAGACAAAAGTCCAATACCAGCTAGAGTCCCCAGAATAGGTGAGGACCATCTTGTCTCTCCATATTCCAGCCAGGTACACCAACACCTGTCAGACCCTCTCTTTGAGCCTCACTTTTCCCTTCTGTGAAATACTAATAACAACAAAGTCTTGAGGGAACCAGATTCAAGATGTTTGGGGTTGGCCGCAGATGACACATCTTCTCAGCTTTTCTGACAAGGGCCTTTTCTTTCCCTGCCTTCCTGCCTGCCACTTCTGAGAGAGGCCAGAGAAAAACAGTGTGTTTCTTTGTTTCATTATAACACTGATGACTTCATCTTCCCTCGTTCTTTCCAGAAAAGATGACGAATTTGTTAAAGTTCAGCTGAAAGAGTATCCTCTTATAGCAAGAATGATAAGTATGTAAAAGCAGCTTCTTGCTTCTCAGAGTTATTTTCAGAGAAATAGTCGTGCTCAGTGTCTCAGTTCCCGCCATCCATGGGGGGTGAGGGAAGATGGAGGCTGCATGGGTTTTAACTCATTCTCCTAGGTTTTCAAATTTAGGGGAGAAATGAAATTATTTCTCTGCCCTTTAAAATGCTCCAGACCTTTAGTGGGCATGTCTAGATAGGAGGAAACAGTCCCAGGGAGTGATGTCCTTGTGGCCTCGTGGCTGCATCATCATGAGGGTCTCCCGTATGTCCTGAAATGCCAGGGTTCTGCTCCACATGCCCTTGAGACCCCCAAACTCCAGGAAACCATAGGATATTGAATCAGGCCCTGGCAGAGTGGGGCAGGCAGTGATGGGGAACAGTGAGGTAGTAGCGTCCAGGCAGGGGCACAGATGCTGGACAGGAACGTAGACCTACCGTCTCCAGCTCTTCTGAGTTTTCAAGAGAAGCAAAAATACTGATTCATGTGAAAGCCCCAGTGTGTAAATCAGGCCAGCAAATTCGCCACCTAACAGAGCAGGACACCTGGGCCACTTCGTATCAACCTCCGGTAACTTACCTGGAATGACCATCAGGCATGCACTTGGCAGGTACCCACCAGAACCAGTGCTGGGGGCAAAGGGGTGAACTGGACTCTACCTGCCTGTAAGAGCCAGATCCAGAGCAGCAGGACCATGGGACTGTGTGGGAACCCCAAAAAGGAGCTGTGGCTTCCTGGAGGATTGGGTCAGTCTTCCCAGAGGAGAGTGTGGTAGGTGAGCCAGAAGCATCTTTAGCCCATGAATCAGGCACAGCAAATGCAAAGGCACGGAAGCTGGAAGGGAATGTTGGTGTGAAGGTGGCGGTCTAGAGGTAAGGCCCCCACACTTGGGGAGGATGCTTGGTGGGCCCAGCTCTTGACAGACTGGGCCGGGGGATGGCTCTAAAGATTGTATGACTGAGCTTGGTGGAGGGTTAGAGAGGGGTCTGTGGGCAGCAGCATCTGGGAGTTGTCCATACCATAGACTGTTCCGAAGGCCTCATGAGGACCCTGCACCTCAGTGCCCCCCAGCTTCCCTAGCCATCTGAGATCCCTGGACCCTGATCAGGACAGCATCACACACACTTGGCCAGGCCCCAGGGTCTCGACTCAATGAGAGGTCAGAGTAACACAACATGGGGTGGGGGATAATTCCTGCCTGGGCACAGGGGGGACACTTGCATGCTGGGGGCCTGAGTGCCCCTTCATGAAGTGGACAGTACCACATCGATGGAGCATTCATCTGCTCCTAACCCCAACAGACCCACCTGGAGGGTGAGTGTTACGAGCCCATTTTAATGATGTGGAAACCGAGACTCAGACAGGTGAGGGGGTGTTCCTCAGCTGGTCAGTGGGGAAGACCCCAACCCTACCTGGCCAGCCCACAGAAGGGGGTCACTGATCCTCATGGGCTTGACTCCCAAGAACAGTCTTTGAAATGACTCCCAGAAGCTTCAGGGAGAAAACAAAGAGTTTATTTTTGCCAACCGTTCCCATCCTTGAAAGCGCCTGAGAGGTGTTTGTCAGGAGGTGTGGGTGACTCATACAGCCTCTTGGAAAAGAAATTGGCTATTTTTGCCCCAGATTCTGGGGAGGTGTGGGCAGTGTTTCTGCTGGGTGTAGGGGGACAGGTGTCCCAAGTGTTCTAAGGCTTACTGAAAGCAAATTCATGGATCTGAAAGGCAGGTTCTGAGCTTGCTGAGGTGCATGTCGGCTCCAGGCTCTCTCCACCCCCTCACAGGTTATCTTGGTCCCCAAGGCCTTGGGAACAGGGGGCCACTGTCCCCATTGAGATGTCCCCTTCCCTCCAGTGTGCAGAATCTGAACTTTGGGCCACCCCTGGCCAGCTGTCTTTGGGTGGGCATCCCCTGGACTCAGAGGCCCCCAGGGGCTCATACTGTATTCCATTCACCTGAGTCTTGCCTTTGGGGATTAGCTGTGGGAGCTGAAAGTCCCAGGCCCTTGAAGCTCAGAAACTGCACATCTGATCTGAGAATGGTTTTCCTCCCTTGTCTCCCACTGGGTGTTCTTTCCCTGAGCAGGACTCAGACAGCTGAGGGGGAAGGACACAGGGTGCCTAAAATGAGAGCCATGACCCATGTCTCACAGTGTGGTCTGCGCACCCCAGAACTGGGGTCATTACCTTCTAACCCAGGCTATCCCCAGCTCTCTGGGTCTCCGGGGCCCCAAATTTGGAGTGGCTCTGCAGTGCTTGCTAGAGGCCTCTCCAAGCCCTCACTGGGCAGGGGCCATGGAGGAGTCATCCTGAGGGGGCCTGATTGAGCCTGTGGACCAGAACAGTGAGCCTGGCCTGGGAGGGGCCAAGTAGCTGCTGCTGCATGCAAGGAATCAGGTTGTGAGTGGGGAAGGAGGCAGGGGAGGGGAGATTGTAGCTCAGAGAGGGGACTGTGAGCAGTGAGGAAGAGGTAGCCAGACAGCAGGACAGGGAGAGGTCCAGATGACCCCAGTGCAGGAACAGGGTTGAGGGAAAATGAAGAAAAGGTTAGCGCCACAGAAGCCATAGACATTGGGAGACTGGAAAGGAACCTGGGGGCAGTGACTTTGGATGGTGGCAGGAGGTGAACCTCACTGCGGTGGTGGCCCCTGGGGCATGAGTAGGCAGCCTCAGGTGGGAGTGGAGCTTGTTAAACGAATCTGAGCTGAGGAACATTTAGCACTTTCATTCCTGGGTTCTTGATTTACACATCTCAGTGGCAAATGTGTTTTTCACACAGTGCAATATTCATTCTCCACAGTAAATAAGATGCTTGTCCCCCTCATAAAACAAGCCACAATACTCCCTCACAGCTGCTGCCTGGCTGACCAGCTCCACAGAGCAGCTGATAACCACTGTCAGCCTCAGCCACTGGCCAGGCACTGACAAGCACTTTCTCTGCCTTCCTCCATCTGCTGCTGCACCCAGTTACCTCCCAGTGACTGGACATCCACCATCCAGCAGATGCTCACTTGCCTGGTCACTGTTCTAGGCTTCTGGGGTGTAGGTTTTACTCTAGGGACAAAGTTTTACCCTAGGGAAACTAATGGTCACATGAGGGGATAGGAGATGAACAAATAAATGACACTTGATAACTTCTGACTTGGATTAATGCCACAGGTCAGGGAAAGCTTCTGATGGAGGGTGGAGGGAGACGGCCAGGTGAAGGCCCGAGGAAGGGCATTCCCAGGCGGAGAACAGCAAGAACAGGTCCAAGGCAGGAAAGAGTATGAGTGTGGAAGGTCAGAGAGGTGTACTTGGAGCCATTTTGGTGGGCCATGAGAAGGGCTTTGGGGATGTCGTGGAATGCAACCGACCATGGTGCCATGCTGTGCTGAGCAATTTTACTCACCGAGGCTTATGATCCGTCCTGTGTTTGGAGGCAACTGAGATTCAGGGCAGAGCTGCACACACCCTCCCTGCTCACATCCACCTGCCCACACCCCTCTCCAAGCTGACCAGTCTCCTTGCCGGGTCTCTGTCTATAACCTCAGCTGCTCAGAGGACCCCTTCTTCACTGACTTCCTTTGTTGACTGCTTCCAAATGTGATGGCTCCAGTCCCTGTACAGCATCTTTGATGGCTTCTCCCAGGAGGGGACATTTCAGCAGGCACTTCCAGGGGACGAGAAGAGTGTTCAAAATTAGGAGAAACAGCAAAACCTTGACTCCAAGATGGGAATATATATGGATGATATGTTGGGGGCACAGCAAGCAGAGAAATAGGTCTGGTATAGTTATTTTTGTAAAATCAATCATTTATTAAAGTGGATATATTTTGTAATGAAATTTTATGTTCCTACTATATCACCAGCATCACTTCCCATACATAAAAAGTGACCATAAAAATGAAAATTAGGGGCCTCCCCTAGTAGCACAGATGGTTGAGCGCAGTGCTGTGAAGCTGTCCGCAGCCTCTGCAGCATGGGTTCAATCCCGGCGGCCGGCGAGAATCCCACATGGCACGGCAGACCTCTCCTGTCCGGCCCACTGCTCCCCTTCAGCAGTGTATTTCAGTAAGTCTGCCTGTTCTGTTCCCCGCTCTGTCTCTGGTGAATCCTCTCACCCTCTTGCACATCTGGCCTGTACCCTGGTTCTTGTATGCATGAATAAATAAATATTTAAAAAAATGAAAATTAACACATCTGGGGAAATTAACACATTACTGACTTTTAAAAAGAATAAAATTTAAAAATACAGTTGACCTTTAACAGCATGCTTTTGACTGGCTTGGGTCCACTTACATGCAGAGTCTTTTTTATCTGTGGTTCCACATTAATGGAGTCAATCAACTATGGATGTTGCTTGGTTGAATCTGCAGATGCAGAACCTACTTACAGAGAGAACCAATAGCAGGTTATATACCCATGGATTTTCACTGCATGGGGGTCAGTGCTCCTCATCTCCAACTGTTGTTCAACAGTTAACTGTAAAGTATAAGCACCAGTATTCTGCTGGGTGGTATGAGCATGATCCAGTTTACCTGACTAACTGGATGCAGCTTAAAATCTGAAAGAATACATGAAGATATTTGAAGACTTTGAAAACTAAATAAAAGCATGCAGGTTGGGGAAGAATATAGTAATTTAAAGTACCACTGAATTGGCAGTCAGTTTACCATTTTTCTCCCTGGTATTTCCCAGCCTGAAACCTAAAAGGGTCATCAACGCTGACATAAACCCACATGCTCAATAACCCCAAAATTGATGCATCCCAAACAAGCTAAAATAACAAAAAAAAATCATGTCCAGACACATCATAATCAAACTGCTGAAAACTAAAGACAAATTAAAAAATCTTAAAATGAGCCAAGAAAAATCCTGCCTTAGTTTTAAGGGAAGAATGACCCAAATAACTGGATTTCTCACTAGGAAACATAGGGAACAAAAATTTTAAGTGCAGCAAGAAAAGAAGTGTCAACTAACAATTCTATACCATTGAAAATACCCTTCAGGAATAAAGATTTTGTAAAACATACAGGTGAAGGAAAACTAAGAAAATTTATTGCCAACAGACTGCTTTTTGCATTGCCAAAGGGAGTTCTTCTGGTAGAAGGGAAATGACACAGTAAGGACCCTTTAACATCCAAAATGAAGGAAGAACAGTAGAAATGATAAATATTAGCATAAGTATAATAGCTTAGTGTCCTCTTGAGTCTTTAAAATATGTTTAATGGTTGAAATAAAAGATAGCATTGTCAAATGACATTTTCATTGTATATAGATATAACACAAAATATCCACAATGTAAAAGAGGGAGAGTAAAGCTACCAAATAGTATTTTTTTCTATATTCCAGTTGAAAATGGTGAAGTATTGATTCTGAAGAGACAGAAAAATTAAGTATGTATGTATTTTTTTTAAAGATTTTTATTTATTTATTTATACAAGAACCAGGGTACAGGCCAGATACGTGGGAGGGTGAGAGGATTCACCAGAGACAGAGCGGAGAACAGAACAGGCAGACTGATGAAATACACTGCTGAGAGGAGCAGCGGGCGGGACAGGAGAGGTCTGTCATGGCATGTGGGACCTTCACCGGCCAGCTGTGATCAAACCAGCGCTGCAGAGGCTGTGGACAGTTTCACAGCGCTGCGCTCAACCACCTGTGCCACCAGGGGAGGCCCTAAGTATGTATATTGTAATTCTTTATGCAATTAAAAAAAAACTACACAAAGCAATATACTTATAAATCAAATAAAGTGGAATGCTAAAAAGTTCAAATAATTCAAAAGAAGGCAGAAAGGGGGAACAGAGGAATTAAAAGTCAAGGCAACAAATAAATGGTTGCTGTGAACCTAAAATTTCTCTAAAAATAAAGTTTTTCATAAAAATAAAATGTTGGCTCCAATCCAAACATATCAATTAATACATTAATTGTAAGTAGTCTAAGCACAACAATTAATAGACGGAAGTTGTCAGAATAGATTTTTTTTTTAATGATCCAATTTTATGCTTCCTAAAAGATTCTCATTTCAAAATAATGACATAGATAGATTCAAATAAAATGAAGGGGGAGATAAACGAAGAAAGTGCCAATAAAAAGAAACCTATGGTGATGATATTAATAGCAAAGTAAACTTCAGAGCACAGAAAATTATATTTAAAAAAAGGAATATACAGAATGATGAAAGGGACATTTACAGAGAAGACATACACATTTAAATGTGCATGCTCCTAACAACAGTGCTTCAAATACATGAAGCAAAACTGACAGAGCTGAAAAGAAAACTAGATAAATCCACTTCAGCACTCCATTTTCATAAATTGTCATAACAACCAGAAGAAATCAGCAAAGATAAAGAACTGAATAACACTTATCATCCAACTGGATCCAATTGACATCTATAGAACACTCCACTCCAAAGCAGCAGAATATGCATTCTTTTCAAGTGCATATGGAATATTCAGTGTAGACCAAAGCTTCGATTATACAATACAGTTTAACAATTAAAAGGCATTGCACTCAAAGTACATTCTCTGACCACATGGGAAATCAATTAGAAATAAAATATAGATCAATAACAGAAAAATCTAAACTTAGAAATTAACACATTTCTAAGTAAGGTAAGAGGAAATCACAAGGAAAATTAGAAAATAATTTCAGCTGAATGAAAATGAAAATACCACATAGCAAAATTTGTGGGATAGACCTAAAACTGCTCAAAAGGAACTTGATAGGGCCTCCCTGGTGGCGCAGACGGTTGAGTGCAGCGCTATGAAGCTGTCCGCAGCCTCTGCAGTGAAAGTTTGATCCCCGCTTTTCTTGGAGCAGCCCACATGGTGAGCAGACCTCTCCTGTATTGCCCGCTGCTCCCCTCAGTCAGTCTACCTGTTCTGTTCCCCGCTCTGTCTCTGGTGAATCCTCTCACCCTCCCACGCATCTGGCCTGTTCCCTGGTTGTTGTCTAAATAAAATAAATCTTTTTTTTTGAAAAAAGGAACTTGATAGCATTAAATTCTCACATATAAAGGGGGAAAGGTTTTAAATTATGAATTTAAAACCTTTTGCCTTGGCGACCTCATCAAGATGGCAAAAGAGGAGGTTCCTTTCTTTTGAGGGAAACATCTAACAGTTAATCAGAGAACACTACTCCTAGGGAGTTTAATGGCTTGGGAAGAAACTGGAAAAACTCCCTTGAACATCAGAAAGCAACAGACTGCACAGAGGGGTCACAGACAAGAGCCACACTTCACTGGAAAGGAGATAGGTGGAGAAAGATACCCAAAGACTGCAGTTCAGTGTGGGAGGCACAGAATGGGGCTGTCAGCTCAGTCAGGGAGCCTGGAAAGGGGAGATACACACCCTTGACTGAGGGGAACCACGTGTGGAGGAGCTAAGATGCTCCACACAGGCAACTTTTTGTCTGAAAGTAGAAAAGACCAAGTTCTGGAGGGTCTTTCCCTCCCCTGCTATTTGGCATGGCACTAACCTCATTAAGTGCATCCTCAGATTGCTAAGCCTTAGATATGGAGCCCGAAAAAGAAGGTATATTTGCAGTGCCATAAATGTGAGGCAGACCGCCCCTACCCCAGAACATTGACACCAGAGGCTGGACCCCTCCAGATCTCTCCCTTACTTGTGTTGAGTAATCAACAGCAAAATCAGATCTCAGTACCTGTGGAAGCCAGAAAAGTTATAAAAAATTAAATGAAACCACACCACAGCACCACCTGCAGAAAACGTACTAGTTCAACTCTTAAGTTACTGATAATTTTTAATAGTAAATAAAATTAATAAAATTTTATTTATTTTAGTAATTAATAAAAATTAATTAAAATTAATTTTTAATTTTTTTTAATAGGGAAACTTAAAGCAGTGAAATGAGCAGATAAAGCAGTATAATACATGGCACATTGAGACCTCAAGGGGATATGGCATCACTAGGAGACAACAACTCTCCTGAATCTAAACACAAAGACATGAAACACCATATCTCTCTATAAGATAGGCAGTTCCAACATGCTGTAATAAAGAAAATATAAGAGATAGGAAACCAAGCAGAAAGGAATTCAAAGTGATAAAAGAGAACTCAGAAAATCTATCCAAGGAGATGAAACAATATTCAGAAAAGTAAGTAAATGAGCTCACAAGTAAAATTAATGAATAGAAGGTACAAATTGCAGTTATAAAGAAGAAAAAAGATTTAGGATGTAAAAAAGCTCAACCAATGAGATTTTTTTTTAATTGTAGAGAAAGAGAAGCAGAATAGACCACATGACCTTGAAGATAGTAATACCTAAAGGACCCAAGTGAAAGAAGAAAGAGAAGATGTAAAAATTAAAAAAAAAAAAAAAACAAAGATGCACATTGAGAACTCTCTGGCTCCTAACATAAAGACAATGGATATCCTAGAAAGGGAGAAGAGAGAGAAAGAAAACAGACTTATTCAAAGAAACAGTAGAGGAAGTCCCCAAATCTGGGAAGGAATGAAATATACAAATACATGAAGCTAAAAGAACACCTGGTTATCTAAATGTTATGAGATCTACCCCAAGACACATAAGGGTGAAACTACTAAGAGTTAAAGACAAAGAAAAAATATTGAAGGCATCTAGCTAGAAGAGGGGGGTGGGGAGGGGGAGCAGGTTACCTATAAAGGCATCCCCATCAATCTTTCATCAGATTTTTCAGCAGACGCGCCATAAGCAAGGAAAGAATGGGATGACATATTCAAACTACTCAAAGATAAAAACTGTTAACTAAGAATACTGTGTCCTACCAGACTCTGTCTCAGATAAGAGAGAAAACTAAAGGGCTTGCCAAACAAAAGATGAAGGAGTTTGCCAGCTCTACACTGCCCTTTAAGAAATGTTGAAAGAAGCTTTTTTTATGGAAGGAAAGCCACTTCAACAAATGGTATTGAGAAAACTGGACCACCACATGCAAAGTAATGAAACTAGATTACTCTCTTACACTATACACAAAAGGAAACTCAAAATCACTTGGAACTAGATTCATTAAAAATTACATATATATATATATGTAAAAATAAGCAAATTATTGATGACAATGTATGCCTGTAAAAGAAGTTATTCATTGAGATAAGGGAAGATGCCTATCAAATGTCACTAATACGTGACATTGCTCAAGTTGATACAGAGGGGCTCTAAGTCAGGAGGATGGTTTTTCAGTTCTGAAAACCTAGACTCCCATGAGGGTCTGCTGTGCACTTGGTCTATGACCCTTCACCCCCCACCCCAGACTGAAGACCCTTGAGGCTTGTGGCCAGAGGTTGGAAGTGGAGTGCAAATACCCCCTCTCCTGGCCTTGGTTTATCTACTCCTTGACTAGTGGGATCTTACCCTGGCAATTTGAGTCTCCAGGGTAAATGTCCATACTCTGTATGTGACCTCTGTGGCATAGGAAAATGGAGTGGGTCAGGTAGCTAGAGGCAAGCAATAATTCTGGTTTTCAGAAAGGAGGTCACCAGCAAGTAGGAAGCCAGATTGCTACTGACTTTGGACAGTTCTTGAGCCTCTGTTCAGAGCAGAGATAGACAGTCAGAGACCTTCCCAAGTAGGTCCTGCTAATTTAAGGAAATAAGACCAAGAAGGGAAGAATTCTCTCAAGGCAACTCTGCAGGTCAGCGGAAAGTAGGACTAGAATCTAATGGTCATCCACCCACTCATTTATTTCTTTGTTTCAAATGTGTTTCAGGGCATCTACACAGGGGATGCTGGGGATGCTGCAGAGTATAAGAGACAGTGTATTAAGATTCCCCATCTTGTAGGGGACAGAGAAGAAATAGGTGAGCAAATGTGAAAACTTAAATAGTAAGACCTGTGAGAAAATAACTCCAGCGATGTGATATTGAGGGACAACCAAAGGCATGATTTCATCCGGGAGGTTCTGATATGTTTCTCCTTTGTGGTCTCACACCTGGCACTTCTGAAACCAGCTGGAGTCCTACAATTTAACTCAATTCTGACACTAACCTAGAGATAGCATTAGAGCCTAGAGATTAAGGTTGGAAGTGGAGTGCAAATACCCCCTCTCCTGGCCTTGGTTTATCTACTCCTTGACCTAGTGGGATCTTACCCTGGCAATTTGAGTCTCCAGGGTAAATGTCCATACTCTGTATGTGACCTCTGTGGCGTAGGAAAATGGAGACTTCCACAGACTGTCTTCCTTTTGGACACCAATCACAAGTGCAAGTTGTGCTTCTGACCAGCTAACTACAAATTAGAGGTTCCCATGACCCCCTCTTGAGGTTTGATTAATTTTCCAGAGTGATTCACAGAACTTGGGAAATACTTATTTACCTTTACCAGTTTATTGTAGAGGATATAGGTGAGTAACCAGATGGAAGAGAGGCATAAGGCAGGATAGGGGAAAGGGCACGGAGTAGCCATACCCTCTTCTAGTACACCACCCTCTCAGCACCTCCATGTACTCACCAATCTAGAGACTCCAATTCAGTCCTTTGGGGTTTTTATGGGGCTTCATTATGTAAGGATGACTGAGTAAGTCACTGACCATTGGTGATTGATTCCTACTGGAGCCCCCCCCCCACCCCGAAGGTCAAGGGGTAGGATTTGAATTGTGTGGTTGGTTCCCCTGGCAGTCAGCCCCCATCCTAAGGTGCTTTCCAAAAGGTACCACATTAACACAAGTCAGGTGTGTTTGAAAGGCGTTCCTTATGAATATCAAGACAACTTTGTGGCTCGTCTCACTTAGGAAATTTGAAGGCTTTTAGGAGCTCTGTGCCATTAAAGGGATAAATCCAATATATATTTCTTATTATAAAATACTGTATCTGAGGGCCTCCCTGGTGGTGCAGCGGTTGAGGCTCTGCTGCAAAGCTGTCCACAGCCTCTGCAGCGCCGGTTCGATTCCCTGCCAGCCAGGGAGAACCCCACATGGCGCGCAGACCTCTCCTGCCGCCCGCTGCTCCCCTCAGCAGTGTCTTTGGTCCTTCTGCCTGTTCTGCTCCCCGCTCTGGCTCTGGTGAATTCTCTCACCCTCCTGCGCTTCTGACCTGTACCCCAGTTCTTGTATAAAATAAATAAATAAATCTTTAAAAAAATACTGTATTTGAGAGATGGCTTCCCAGCAATCTCTGAATGATGGGGAGTCAGGTGAAATAAGGTCACACCTGGCAGTCAGATGTGCAAAATAAAAAATGGAACTTATGTTTCACATAAGTAAAATGTCTAACAGTAGCACTGACTTCCTGTGCAGCTGATTCAGGTCCCAGTGCACTCAAGACTTGTCCTCCTGCCCCTTCTCAGGCCTGCTTGCATTGACGGGGAGGTTGGGGTTCTCAGACTGCCTTGGTTGGTTAGATGGTCACCAGTAACTCGGGCCTTCTGCTCAACCTCCATTCCTACTGGAAAGAGGGCATTGGGAAGACTGCATGGACACTTAGACTACCTTGATAGCTGATTAAAATACTTTAAAAGGACTTGTGTAGAACAAAACCCAAAAAAAAAAAAAAAAAAAAAGCCCACGAGGACATGAGAGGAATGAATAGCAACAAGAAACTTGAGGAAGATGGAAAACAGATTGATGGTCAGATCTGAGAAAACCAAACCCAGCCTATTGACTAATTAAGGGGGGGATACTTAAAGTCAGAAGTTACACCAACAGTTCCTCTTCCAACCCCACTACGAGACTGCCCCCAAAATAGCCTACTGAGAGATCCCCACGGTGAACTTGTCCACAAGCCCTGGCTTCTCCCTCAGAGTGTCCAGTTGAAAACTTGGCCCTGCCACCTATAAGGTACTAAGATGCACCCCCCCAGCCAGTCACCTGTGGGCAGCCCCCATGCTGACTGACAGTGCATTGCTGCAGTGGCGTGGGCAACAGCAGTTGTCCGGCCAAACTGCCCAGACATGCTCCCTGTGGGCACACCCATGCTACTCTAATGGCACAGGCTCACCCCTGGGATCCTGCAGCAGTAGCAGTGGTGGTCACGCCACCCCAGAGCAGTTCAGCCCCAGGTCTCTGACAGTGGAGGCAACCCCCAGGCCCACATAGTTCAGGGCCACTGGAAGAAGCACTGGGCCCCGCTGGGGCAGCTCCAGCACTGCGGCTCCCTGAAGCCTCGGGGAGAGAAGCTCGTGGTGCACTGGCCAACGTGGTGGGCTCCCATCTGGCACTTGCCTGGTAGGCACTGGGACCCATGTCCTAGTGCTGCGGCAGGGCCCCTGGTACTGTTACACCTGGCCCCACTGAGGGGCTCTGGTGCAGTGCACCTCCAGCCTCACTGAGGTTGGCATAGTTCCCTGAGCCCACCAGCCCATTGAGCCTGCCCTTACCTTGGCTCAGGAAGGTGCTGGACACTGCAGAGACTATCTGGGGTGAGATAGCTGGACACTTGTGGCTTTAGAAATTCATTTTCCCAGTCTCCCCTTTCGTTAATAAATCCCATTGTTGTTGCACCCTGAACATGAGTGGTGTCTTGTCCATAGACAGTGACCTGTTTCCCACCTTAACACTGTTTTACAATCAACTTACTAGTCTTCATCTGACAGCCATGAATTCCAAGATATCTGATGAATGCTTCTAACATGGCAGAAGGAAAACAAAACAAACAACCTGGGTAGAGAAAAGACAATCTGGAGAAAACAAAGACAATGTAGAAGGAATAAAACATTACTGATATCCTCAGAGAGGTAATAGAAGATGTTACATCTGTGAGAAAAACACAGAATGTTACACATTTAAAAAAGAAGATCCAAAGAAAAAATAACTCCTAAACATTAAAACATGTCAGCTAAAAGAAACAATAGAAGATTTGGAATATAAAATTGAGAAAGTGCTTTCAAAAAGTAGAGCAATATTTTTTATTCCCCTTTGACACTTTCTTCCTACCACCTTAACTTAAGAAACTTCATTTGTTAGTATCTACTAGTTTCTATAAGTATTCTCCTTTATCAAATCACCCACTATGTAAACATCCAATATTCATCATTGTCATTCTGATTTACTTTACCACACATAATTCCCTTGAGCTCCTTCCATTTTGTTGTAATAGTCACATTCCATCTTCCTTTGTGGATGAATAGTATTCTATTATTTGGCTATACCACATACCAGAGGTGTATGGGGTGAGATGATTCACCAGAGACAGAGTGGGGAACAGAATAGGTGGATTGACTGAAGTACACTGCTGAGGGGAGCAGCGGGCGAATTAGGAGAGGTCTGCTGCGCCATGTGGCTATCTTCCTGGCTGGGGATCGAACTCATGCTGCAGTGGCAGCGGATAGCTTCATAGGTTGTGTCTTAATCCTTTGCACCACCAGGGAGGCTGTATACCTCATTTCTTGATCTAAATCTCTATCACTGGGCACTTGGGTTGTTTCCATGTACTAGCTATTATAAATAATGATGCAGTAAGCATTGTAGAGCATATAATTTTCTGAGTTGATGATTTCACATTCTTTGATAAAATTCCCAAAAGTATAATTGCTGGGTCATACAATATTTCCATTTTTAGGTTTTAAAGGTAAATCCTCATTGCATTCCAAAATGACAGCACCAGTTTACATTTCCACCAAAAAATGTATCAAGGTTCCTCGGCATCCTCTCCAGCACTTGTTGGAAATCCTTATAATATGTGCCATTCTCACAGATGTGAATAATATATCATTGTGGTTTTGACCTGCATCCCCTTAATAATAGTGGTGTTGAACATCTTTCCATATATCTATTTAGACCTACCTGATGCTCTCTTTGGTGAATGTATGTTTATATCTGCTGCCCAAGTATTCATTGGGTTGTTTTGTTGTTCAATTGAAGAATTTTGTTTATCTTGGATATTAACCCCATGTTAGTTGTATAATGTGTGAATATTTATTCCCATTCATTAGGATTTTTTTAATCTGCTAATATTTTATTTCATTGTGAAAAAGTTTTTTAATTTGAGGTAATCCCAGTTGTTGAGTCTCCAAAGAAATCTTTGATGTCATGAAATGTATCACCAAAGTTTTCTTTTATATATTTTATTGTTTCAGGTCTTAATATCTATTTTTAATCCATTTTAAATTTATTTATTTATTTATTTTCATGTATACAAGAGCTGGGGTACAGGCCAGAGGTGTGGGAGGGTGAGAGGATTCACCCATAAACAGGGAGTAGAACAGGCAGATGGACTGAAAGCACTGCTGAGGGGAGCAGCAGGCAAGACAGGAGAGGTCTGCCGCACCACGTGGGTATCTACCTGGCCAGCCAGGAATCAAACTCATGCTGTAATAGGCTGTGGACAGCTTCACAGCACTGTGCTCATCCCACTGCGCCACCAGGGAGGCCCCAAATTTATTTTTGTATATGGAGTTAGAGAATGTTCCAACTTCATTCTTTTACGTATATCTGTCCAGTTTTCCCAGAATTATTTATTAGAGACTCTCTTACTCTCCTCTGTATGGTTGAGGCTCATTTGTCCTAAGTATTGATATTTGGATGGATTTACCTCTGGGCTTTTAATTCTGTTTCATCTATTTTTATCCCAGTGCCATATTGCTTTAAGTACTGTTGCTATATAGTATAGTTTATAGTCACATAATATGATACTTCATTACTATCCTTTTTTTCCTCGGGATTGCTTTACTCAGGACCTCTATGGTTCCATGTAAACTTCAATATTTTTAGTTCTGTTTCCATGAAGAGTATTGTTGATATTTTAATGAGGATTGTATTAAATTTATATTGTTTTTGGTAGAATAGTCATTTTTTTAAGATTTATTTATTTGTTTGTTTGTTTGTTTATACAAGCACTAGGCACAGTCAGAAGCGTGGGAGGTGAGAGAATCCACGAGAGCCAGAGCGGGGAGCAGAGCAGGCAGGACCGAAGCACACTGCTGAGGGGAGCAGCGGGCGGCAGGAGAGGTCTGCGTGCCATGTGGGACCCTCCTCCAGTGGCTGGGGAGCAGCCGGGGATGGAACTGGTGCTGCAGAGGCCACGGGCAGCCCCACAACCCAGCACTCAACCCCTTTGCCACCGGGGAGGCCCTAGAATAGTCATTTTGACTATACTGACTCCCTCCGTGCATGAGCATGGATGTCTTCACATCCTATTCTATATCCTTTAGTACAGTCTTAGAGTTTTCCTTATATAAACCCTTCACCTTCTTGGTTCAATTAATTCCTAGGCATTTTTGATGTGGTTGTAAATAGAATTATTTTATTAATTTCCTTTTGTTTTCATTCATTATTTGTATATATAAATAGGCAACATATTTTTGTATGTTGATTTTGTAACATGCCACTTTGCCATTGATATATTTCTAGTAGTTTTTTAGTGAAATATCTAGGACTTTCTATATATGGCACCATATTGTCTGCAATTCTCTTCTTTTCCATTCTGGATTCCTTTTATATCCTTTGGTTGTCTGATTGCTCTAAAACCTGTAATACTAAATTAAACAGAAGTGGTGACAATGGGCATCCTTGTATTGTCCCTGATCTTAAAGGGAAAGTTTTCAGTCTTGTCTTCCACCATTAAGTAGTATATTAACTATAGGTATGTGGTATATGGTCTTTATTATGTTGCTGTAGGTCCTTTCTATTCCCATCTTGTTAAAAGTTTATATCATAATGGTTGCTGTATCTTGTCAGATACTTTATTTGCATCTCTTGCTTTTACCATATGATACAAATATTTATTTTGTTGATATATTACATTGATTGATTTATGTCTATTAAGTCATCCTTGTATCCCTAGAATAAATGCCACTTATCACAATGTATAATCCACAGCAATATTTTATTGGAAAATAAGAAATTATAAATAATGAGAGAATAAGTTCAGGAGGTATACCACAAATACTAAGAGTTTCAAACAGAAAAAAAATGGAAGGAGAGGAAATCGTTAATGAAATGACTTAAGAAAGCTTACCAGCACTGAAGGACATGAAAGTTCTCCATACAAGGCACAGAAAATACCCATATCAAGGCACATCATTTCGAAATTTCAGAACACTGGTCTGAGATATCCAATCATTTTGGTTGCCTGGAACTGAGGAATTTCTTAGGATATGGGACTTTCAATGCTTAAACCAAGATGGTCCTGGGAAATTCAGAATGGTTGTTCACCTTACTTAGACAAAAAAAAAAAAATTCTACAAGGTTCAGAGAGAAGTCTGCAAAATTCTGAACAAAAATTATTTTTAATCTAGAATTTTATACCCTCTGAACTATAAACCATACCATAATAAATATTATGGTAAAGTGAGAACATTTCTAAACACATACAGTCTCAAAGAACTTATTTCCTAAGTACCCCTTCTCGGGAAACTGTAGGAAGTTGTGCTCCTTCCAAATGAAAGAATAAAACAAGAAGACACACAATACAAGAAGCAGAAGATTCAATGGAGAGATGAGGAGGAAATCTTTGGAAGATGATGAAAGGTGACCTCAGGATGAAATCTCTGCCCCAGTCAGAGAGAGCTTCTGAGCCACACTATAGCAGTGTGACCCAAGGGAAAGACTGTCATCACCATGGCTATGTTTTCAACCCGAGGTTAGAATACCCAGGAGAACTTGACCAATAATCTCATTAGAGCTTGGTTTGTCTTGGATCTTATGCTAATGAGGGTCCCTACCCTATGCTTTGCTGGCGATACATGTGTCACTCAGAAATCCTCAATTTTTTCTTGAGATCTAACAGTAAACTGTGGTGGTGAAGTAACAGAGCAGCACTCTCCTTCTGACTGTACTTCTGCTGCTTGTCCAGTAGTCTGGTCCACATTCAGTCTTGCCACACAGAACGCTCTGTGTCTCCCAACATTCACTCATGACCTTTCTCTCCCAAAAAGGGGCTTTGTCCACTTCCAGAGGAGCAGAAGTCAGACCATGACAGGGAGACGCTTCCAATCCTTCCTCCTAGAACCTCTGTCCAGGAGGGACAATTCCCTCTTTTTGCACTGCTGGGGTATGCTTGCCCTCCATCTTCAAAACAAAACAGTACATTGTTTTGGAATAGATACTCAGGTAGTACTATAAAGAAAAACAAGGGAGCTCCTTAATTTGATGTAGCCCCAGCTGTTTATCTTTGCCTTTACTGTCACTGTTATGGGTGATGTGTCCGTCAAGATGTCTTTGATGTGCATGTCATGTAGTGTTTCGCCTGTATTTCCTTCTATATATTTTATGGTTTCAGGTCTTATGTCTAGTTCTTTAATCCATTTTGAGTTGGTTTTTCTACATGGTGTGAGGTAGTAGTCAAGCTTCATTCTTTTGCATGTAACATGTGACCCAGTTTTCCCAGCACCATTTATTGAACAAACTTTCTTTGCTCCAGTGCATATTCTTTGCTCCTTTGTCAAAGATTAGTTGACCATAAATCTGTGGATTTATTTCTGGATTTTCTATTTGGTTCCATTGGTCCGTGTGTCTGTTCTTGTTCCAGTACCATGCAGTTTTGATGACTATGGCTTTGTAGTATAGTTTGAAGTCTGGGAGTATGATGCCTCCATTCCCTTTTTTTTTTTTTTCAGGAGAGCTTTGGCCATTTGGGGTTTTTGGTGATTCCATATGAATTTCATTAATAATTGTTCTATTTCTTTGAAGAATGTCATTGAAATTTTGATTGGAATAGCATTGAATCTGTAAATTGCTTTTGGTGGGATGGTCATTTTGATAATGTTGATGCTTCCAATCCATGAGCAGGGGATGTTTTTCCATTTCTTTGTGTCTTCTTCTGCACAGCAAAAGAGACAATAACCAAAACAAAGAGAAACCCCACCAACTGGGAGAATATTTTTGCACACAACACTAATGATAAAGGACTGATCACCAAAATCTGCAAAGAGCTGATGAGACTCAACAAAAACAAAGAAAATAATCCAGTCAAAAAATGGGCAGAAAAGCTAAAAAAAAAACTTCTCCAAAGAGGAAATGCAAATGGCCAACAGGCATATGAAAAAATGTTCAACATCACTTGTAATCAGGGAAATGCAAATCAAAACTACAATGAGATACCATCTTACACCAGTGAGAATGGCACATATTACAAAAACTAGCAACAACAAATGTTGGTGAGCTTGTGGAGAAAAATGAACTCTCCTGCACTGCTGGTGGGAGTGCAAACTGGTCCAGCCACTATGAAAAGCTGTGTGGAGATTCCTCAACCTACTAAAAATAGAACTTCCATAGGATCCAGCAATTCTACTCCTAGGTATTTACCCAAATGACACAGAAGGCACATTAATTCCAAAGGGCACCTGCACCCCTATGTTTATAGCAGCACTATTTACAATAGCTAAGCTATGGAAACAACCCAAATGCCCAAAAATAGAGTGACTGAATCAAGAAATGTGGTACATATACACAATGGAATATTACTCAGTAATCAAAAAAGATAAACACATGCAATTTGCAGCAACATGGATGGGGCTAGAAGGGATCATGCTCAGCGAAATAAGTCAGAAAGAAAAAGAAAAATACCGGATGGTCTCACTCATAGCAGGAATTTAAAAAACTTAAATAAGGGACCAGGAAAAAGACTAATTAATACAAAGTGAAAATCAAAATCAACAAGCAACTATAAACCAGACACACACCAGGGGTGGAGGGGCGGGGAGAGGAAGGATTAGAGTCAAAATAAGGGGGGGGTGCAATTGTATGGGGAATATAACCAAAATGAAAATGCATGCATTGTGCAGAAATGAAAAATGCTGTAAGAATTATATAAAATAAAATATTCAAGAGCATCCCCTGGTGGCGCAGCGGTTGAGCGTGCCAAGCTGCCCGCAGCCTCTGCAGCACCAGTTAGATCCCCGGCCGCCGGTGGCGAGGGTCCCACATGGAGCGCAGACCTCTCCTGCCACACCAGCTGCTCCCCTCAGCAGTGTGTTTCGTTGCTCTGCCTGTTTTGCTCCCCACTCTGCTCTGGTGAATTCTCTCACCCTCCCATGCTTCTGACTGTACCCAGTCCTTGTATAAATAAATAAATAAATCTTTAAAAAAAAATAGATAAAATATTTTAAAAAAAGCAAGGGAATTATTAACACAAAATTCAAGATGGACATTGCCTGGATGTTAGAGATGGGGGTGAGGAATGGATTCATTAGGGAAGGTACATAAGGAATTTTAAGGTTCCATTATGCTCTTTTTATTAACCTGGGTAGCAGTTCACAAATGTTCAAATATTATTATTATTATTATTATTATTAAAGTCTTAGATGTGTTTATAAGCTCTTTGTGTTTAAATTTTTTATAAGAGAGGGAAAATATTAAGGAACCAACCCTCCGTGGTGTTCCTCGAACAAGGCCCACTGCTTGCTCTGATTGGACAATCTAGGTGACCTGCTGGGCGGTGGGAGAAGAGGAGGGTGCTCTCTCATTGGCCAGGACCCTGTGTCCCCCACCCACCTAACCAGGGTTCTAACCGGTGGGAGAAGTATTTCCTGGAAGTAAGGAAACATGGCAGCATGGTAATTGGGAGGACAAACAAAAGTCTTTTCTGTGGTTTGGGGGTTCAGTTGCACTGTATATTTATTTCAACTCCCTTGAAAGAACTGGTATATTTCAGCCTAAAGTCTCCCCTGGGTGTGTGTCCTCAGGAAATAACCATTCAAGGATGTTGACCAAGAGGAAGAGACTAACTGGACAATGGAGCAAGAAAGAGACTTACTTCTTCCTGTTGGAAGAGCTGTTTTTAGTTTCTGATCTGTGGTGGGTTTTGCTATCAATCTGCAGTCAACAGATTGCCTGCAAGCCAGGCCCTGGGCTCTCAGGAACCAGAGCTTCCTCAGATGTGAAAATAGCAGGCTCTGTCAGCAAGAGCTGAGAGCCATATGGAATACAAAAATAATTCAGATCAGTCTTCTCCTCACAGCCAAGTCTGTTGGGTGGCCTTCCCAAAGACATGGTCACGTGCATTTCCATTCTGGTCACATGCAATTTCTGTACTCAGGTCTAGGGGATGGGGGAACTTGGCACCCCACAGCGTCCCTTCAGTCACTAGAGAGGTGGGAGGAGCACTTCATAGGAACCAAAGTAGAAAGAAATTAGTCTCTCAGCTTCTGGTTTAGGTGGAGAGGGAGACAAAGGAGGACCACAATATTTGTTAGGCCTGAACAAGATGTCACAGCCAACTTTGAGCTAGTATGGTCCAAGACCCTTCTCTGGGTATATCCTTTCCTCCACTAAGGCTCCTGTGAAGGTCAGGGAAGGACTTGACCACAGACTAAGACATCTCCTTCAACAAAGTCCATCAGGAGCTGCACAGGAAGCCTCCTCCTGTGGCAAGTCCTTGTTGGGATCCATAGTAGTTAGATTGCTGTCCTCAAACTCCAAGCCCAACCTCAGTTTCCCTGCTAAATGTCTGTACTACATCTGTCTTCCATTCAATCATTATCAATTTCCACTCCAGTTCAGAGTCAGAAACAGCTGAAATTGGGAGCCCAGAGATCAACTGGTAACTTTGTCCATCCTAATTTGCCCTGTAGGAGCCAGGTTTGCTCATCTATGAAGTGGCCAGTTAAACCATATGGTCATTTTAAGGAGCAAGCAACAGGACAACAAAAGACACAGGAAGCATGGGACTCAATCTGTTTCTTCTCTAAACTGAAACATCTGGGGTTCAGAAGCTGTCTGGATCAGGGGGGCACATATTGCATCCAGTACATTTGAAAATGCCTCCCAAGTTCAACTTCGCATCACGGAAAACACAGGGATAGTCCCTGGTCCTGCAATAGCAATCCCAAGCAAAGATGCCCATTTGGCCCCCTCAGTGATGCCTTGGGCTGGCTGAAGCTCCAAATACCGTACCTGAAAGGCTGGTCTGGCCTGGACCCTATGAGGAAAGCTTTGAATTCAGGCCTCTTCTCATAGATTCTGGAGTCCCTTCACAGACAGGTAAAAATGAATGGAGACGGAAAGATGGTCTCTGAGGAGACTGGTCTAGACTGGCTTGGGCAACTCTTTCTCATGACAGGGGAAGGAGGCCTGGGGGCATTTAGGATACTTGAAGATTCAGGGGCTGTGTGGCCCCAGATTCTCTGAAGAAAGCAGCAGGAGAGCTAACCACATCATCCTGCAGGGCCTCTCAGCTCTGCCCTGAGAACACGCCTGTCCTGATGGAGAGATGGAGCAATATAGGACTCTTATCCCACTGTCTACTGGAAAGTTCATTCCAATACAGGAGTGAAGTATTTGTCCTCTGCCTTATTTTGGTTAGTATAACCCCCTCCAGTTTTAGCCATGTTATTGCAAATGTCAAGCGTTCACTTTTTTTAGACCTAAGTAGTACTCCATTGTGCAAATATCTTTTTAATCCACATTCTCATTTACTTACCATTGGGAACATAGGCTGTTTCTATAACTTGGCTATTATATTGATAAATAGGGCTGCAGTGAACAAAAGAGTGCCTCTATCTCTTCAAATTAATATTTTTATATTCTTTGGATAGATACTTAGGAGTAGAATTGCTGGATCATATGGTAGATCTATTTTAATATTTTGAGAAACCTCCAAATGGTTTTCCATAGGGACTGGGCCAGTCAACATTCCCACTAAGAGTGTAGCAGGGTTGTTTTTTCTTCACATTCTTGCCAGCACTCACTGTTTCTGGTCCTTTGTATATGAGCCTTTCTCATGGGTATGAATTGGTATATCGTTATAGTTTTGCTTTGCATTTCCCTGTTGATAATTGATGATAAGAATTTTTTCATGTATTTATATAACCGTGTATATGTCTTCTTTGGAGATGTGTGTTTTTTATCGGGTAGTTGAGATATATTTTTTCTTGTTGAGTTTTCTTGTTGTGAGTTGTATGAGTTCTTTGTAGATCTTTGATATTCACCCCCTTTTGAATGTGTGATGTGTAAATATTTTCTCCCATTTGGTAAGGTTTCTTTTCATTTTGATAATTAAAAAAGGGTTTTTTCAGTCCCATTTGTTTTTGGTTTTGTTTTCCTTGCTGTTGTAGCCAAGCCCCCAAAGACATCACTGAAGCCAATGTCAGTGTCTTTGAGTGTTTCGCCTATATTTTTTTCTATATATATTATCATTTCAGGTCTTAAATCCAAGCCATTTTGAGTTAATTTTTGTACATGATATGAGATAGTGGTCTAGTTTCATTCTTTTGCATGTAGCTGCCCACTTTTCCCAACACCAGTGGTTGAAGAGATTTTCCTTTCTCCATTCTATACTCTTGGATCTTTTCTTGAAAATTAACTGTCCATAGAGTGCGGATTTGTTTCTGGACTCTGAATTCGATTGCATTAATCAGTGTGTCTATTTTGTTTTGATTGCCATATATTTGTGTTACAGTTTGAACTATGGGAGTGTGATACCCCATTCTTTGTTAGGATTGTTTTG
This sequence comes from Talpa occidentalis, assembly GCF_014898055.3. Classification (NCBI taxonomy): domain Eukaryota; kingdom Metazoa; phylum Chordata; class Mammalia; order Eulipotyphla; family Talpidae; genus Talpa; species Talpa occidentalis. The sequence goes on along the minus strand of NW_023605305.1, from coordinate 72,561,763 downwards.
GCTATTATTTTTCATTCATGTGTGAAATATGACGAAAAAACCCAAACAGCCAAAACTAAACCAAAACAAACCCTAGACATCAGACTGTGGAATGAGGCTCCCCGAGTGGAAGGATGGGTATTGGAGAACAAAGAGCAGAGGGGACCTATGAACCACAGTGGAGGATTGATGGGACTTTGATGGTGGACACAGTATGGTAACATGCATGTCAAGAGATGTGACCCTATACTCCTAAATCATAAACAGTTACAAACCTTATCTCAATTTAAAAAAATGACAGTTTTTTAAAAAGAAAAGTAAAGGGTGAGAGATTACCACCAAAAAGGAAAAGATGAAATTGCCATTAATATTAGATCTTTGGGAAAACCTATGGCTGTTAGAACTAATGCAATATAAACTTCCATATACAAACCTAATAGCAATATCCAGTTAACAATATAATGGGGGCAGGGAGGATTGGACCACAGGGTAGATAGTGAAATAGGAAGCACAGGATTTCATGTCTTCAGCTAGATGACGAATGGACTGGCAGAATTGGTCCAATGTAAATGTTTTAGAACTTTGGGGTCTATTTGAAGAATTCAGCTTCCAGATGAAGGCTTAGACAGTAAATCTTGGTTAATTTTGGCCAATCCCAACTCTTAGTGCAGTAGCAACTACCCAGCCTCACCTCCCCAACCCTCAGCTGTGACAGATAGCCGTGTACATGTTCCTAGAGCAGCTTGTCCACAGCTTGTGGAGCCAGGCTGGGCAATCAGAATCTTATTCTCCAAAATATCAAAGATGTATATCTGGTGCTTATTGATGCTTCTGATCACAGATGCAGATACAGAAGCAGGCCACCAATTAAGCATTTCCCACTAATGGAATTTAAAGGGCCAGAGTCTGGATTTTTTTTTTCTTTTTTCTTACCTTTCCTTTTAGGAGTCAGAGTTAAGGATTAGGACAGTGAAATGTACCCACATATGGGGGGCGGGGGAGAGGCAGTAAAGCTTCTGCATGTATCCAGAGAAAGGCACAGGCTCAGAAACCTTAAGTTTATACCTTACACTGGATCCCAGCACAGAGAAACCCTACAAAAAATAAGGAAAAAAAAAAAAAAACAAAACAGGAGCGCTTGGGGAATTTGATTTCCAAAGTTACCACATTATAAAATTGAACCATTCAGTTTTCAACAAAAAAGTCACAAAGTATACAAAGCAACAGGAAGATATGGACCATTGAAGGGGAGGGGGAGTCAACAGAAAGACGAGATAATGTTCTAATTTGACAAAGATGGTGAATAGTTAAGAGAAGTATATATGAACAAAATAGAAATACCATTAAGGAGATAGAAAATCTAAAAATGAACAAAAAAGAAATTTTGGAGCAAAAGTACAATGCCTAAAATAAAACATTCACTAGATGTATTCAAAAGCAGATCTGTACAGACAGAAGAAATAATCAGTGAATCTGAAGATGGGATGATTGAAATTACTGGGTTTGAAGGACAGGAAAAAAAATGGAGTCTTTCCTGGACCTCCCCTGGTGGCGCAGCAGTTGAGCGCTGGGCTGCTAAGCTGCCCGCAGCCTCTGCAGCGCTGGTTCGATCCCTATGGCGCCAGACCTCTCCTGCTGTGCCCGCTGCTCCCCTCAGCAGTGTATTTCATCGGTCTGCCTGTTCTGTTCCCCACTCTGGCTCTGGTGAATTCTCTCACCCTCCCGCACTTCTGACTGTACCCAGTGCTTGTTTAAATAAATAAATCTTTTAAAAAAAAATGGAGTCTTCCCTAAGGAGCCCACAGGAGACAATTAAGCAAACCAACAAACGTTGTGAAAGTCCCAGGAGAAGAAAAGAGAGAATATTTGAGAAAATAATGTCTGGAAATCTCCTGAATTTCATGAAAGACAGGAACAGTGCAATCATGAATACAAACAAGAAGTTCAACAAACTCCCACAACAAACTCCCATTTTGATAAACTCAAAAATACCCACAATAAGACAAATTAAAATCAAACTGTCAAAAGATGAAGACAGAGAGAATCTTGAAAGCTACAAGAGAGAAGAAACTTAACATATACAAGGAATCTTCAGTAAGACTGTTGCCAGATTTCTCATCAGAAACCTTGGAGGTCAAAGTTATAGGTTGATATATTCAAGGTACTAGACTGAAAGCATTATCAACCAAGAATCCTATGTAAAGCGAAACTCCTTCAAAAGTGAGTGAGAAATGTAGACATTCCCAAATAGACAAAAGCCGGGGGTGTTCACAACTACAAGAACTACTTGAAATACTACAAGAAATACTACAACAAGAAATACTACAAGAAATACAAGGAATACTACAAGAAATACTACAACCCACTCTGGGTGAATTCTACCAAACATTTAAAGAAGAATTAACACCCATCTTTCTCAAGATTTTCCCCCCAAATTTTCATTTTCCTGATACAAATGCCAGACAAAGGCATTACAAGAAAAGAAATTTACAGGGCCTCCCCTGGTTGCACAGCGGTTGAGCCCCGGACTGAGAAGCTGCCCGCAGCCTCTGCAGTGCCGGTTCAATCCCCAGCTGCTGGCGAGGGTCCTACATGGCGCGACAGAGCTCTCCTGCCATGCCCGCTGCTCCCCTCAGCAGTGTATTTCGTCAGTCTGCCTGTTGTGTTCCCCGCTCTGGCTCTGGTGAATTCTCTCACCCTCCTGCACTTCTGACTGTACCCAATGCTTGTATAAATAAATAATAAATCTTCAAAAAAAAAAAAAAAGGAAATCTACAGACCAATAATACCCTTCTGAACATTGATGTAAAAATCCTCAGCAAAATACTAATCAACTTAATTCAGCAGCATGTTAGAAAGATCATACACCCTGACTATGAGGGATTTATTCCTGGAATACAGGATAACTCAACATACAAAAATTGATTAATGTAATATGCCACATTAACAAAAAAAACAAAGAGAAAATCACATGGTCATTTCAATTGTTACCAAAAAAAAGCATTTGACAAAATCCAACATCCTTTAATGATAAAAACACTCAACAAACTAGGAATAGAAGGAAATTACAAGATAATAAGCAATAGTAAGATCCTTCTATAAAAACCCTATACCTTACATTATACTCACTGTTGAAAAATTGAGAACTTTCCCTCTAAGATCAGGAATAGCATGAGGAGTCCCTTTTTGCCACTTCTCATCATTATAATACAAGCAGATCTAGCCAGATCAAGTCCAAAAAATACAAGACATCCAAATTAAAAAGGAAGAAGTAAAATTGGCTCTTTGCAAATAAACAACATGATCTTGTATGCTGAAAACCCTAACAGTTCCACACAAAAAAACACTAACTCAGCAAAGTATCCGGGTACAAAATCAACTACAAAAAATGAACACCCCAAAAGGGAAATTAAGAAAACAACTCCATTTATACAGCATAATAACGAATAAACTTAGCAAGTTATACTTAGGAATCATCTATACAGGAGGTAAAGAATTTATAAACTGAAAGAAGACACAAACACATGGAAAGATATCCTGTGTCCATGGATTGAGAGACTTTATAATATTGTTAATATAAGTACTATTCAAGTTATCTACAAATTTAATGCATAATAACTCCAATTATTCTTTTTACAGAAATAGAAAAAGCATATGAAATTGTATGAAAAAGTTCTGGAGTTAAAGTTGGGTGGTGGTGATGGTGTGCATTAAGTGTAGACATACTTAATGCACTAAGTGTATCCTTAAAAATAGTTAAAAGGGTAAAGTTTAGGGTCTCCCTGGTGGCGCAGGTGGTTGAGCTCAGCACTGTGAAGCTGTCCGCAGCCTCAGCAGCACTGATTTGATCCCGGTCAGCCGGCGAGAGTCCCACATGGCGAAGCAGACCTCTCCTGTCTTGCCCGCTGCTCCCCTCAGCAGTGTATTTCCATCAGTCTGCCTGTTCTGTTCCCCGCTCTGTCTCTGATGGATCCTCTCACCCTCCCGTGCATCTGACCTGTACCCTGGTTCTTGCATAAATAAATAAATAAATCTTAAAAAAAAAAAAAAAGAGTAAAGTTTAAGGTACACATATTTTACCACAATTTTTTAATGTAACAGGGGAGGGAGGAGAAATGATGGGGTGGGTAAGTGTAATTGTGTAAACTTCTGATACACAGGCAGGGGCAGAGTAGCTCTGATGTGGACTTGGAGGCCTTCAGGCTAAATGACAGGGCTAATCCGCAGCAGCTACAAGAGCAGGTTTCGGAAGCTCCAGCAGAGGGCTGGCTGAACACAGTATGGGGCCATCAGGTCAAGGGCAGCTTGGAAACACTGTTGAGCTGCAGGAGTCTGGTTGTCAGGTCTTACTGGCACAAAGCCTCGTGAGCAGTTGGAATTAGCACCTGTCTTGTGGGGCCAGGCCCTTGGGGATGGTGGGACGGCGTGGCCTTAGTGGTCCTTTCGTCCCTGTGGCAGGCTCTGTGCCTGGGGCTTTTGTGCGTTAATCTCTTGGGCTCCTCTCCCTGTCCGCAGCTGGAGAACACACTAGCACAGAGGAGTCCTTCTGGGAGCATCTTTGCCTTTGTCCCTTCAACCAGACGCGTCCCAGTGTCCTCCTAGGAAAGATACCTGAGAGAACATCTCTAGTCCCCAGACATGTGCGCTGCCCATCCATAGCTTTTCATTCTCAATTCGATACATTTCCATTTTTCGCAGATTTTTAATGCCAACCACCAGCACTGGGAGTTGTGACAGCAGAGTGGGGGTTGTAAGTGGGCCACCTGGAAGCTAGAGGTGTTGCTTCTAAATGTGCCTTTTTAAAAATACATTTTATTTCCACCCTTAAAATCAGAATACAAAATAAAAAAGTCAGGAGTCCTGGTATCTATTAAACCTGTAAGGTTGGAGCATGTTGGTCACCCCAGGAGCCCAGTGGGGCTATGGTTTTTGGTACCCACAGCTCTGGCCACTCTCTCCCAACCTGGCACTGATGAGGAAGCACAGGGCCTGGCAGCCTCTTACCCAGTGTTTTTATGTGGTCAGGTGAAGAGTAAAGTTAAATATTTTTGGTAACCACCCCCCTAAAAAGTTAAGGAATGTAAGAAAGATCACCCTTTAAAAGACTTGGATGTAAGAACTGAAAACATAAACTACGTAGAAGAAAACACAGACAAAACGTGCCATGACAAACTTCAGGAAATATCTTTGTGGATTCATCCCCAGTAGCAAGGAACACAAAGCAGATAAACAACCAGGAGTACAGTTAAGTAAAACGTTTTTATGCCGTGAAAAAGACAGTAGCCAAAAGGAAGACACCCCACTGAATGGGAGAAGATAGCAGCATGTGATACAGCTGACAACGGACTGCTGTCGATGATCTACAAATAGCTCATACAACTCAACAAAAAGAAAACAGATATCCCAATCAGAAAATGGGCAGAAGAGATAAATGCACCCTTCTTCAGAGAAGACATGCAGATGGCCGATAGGCAAGTGAATAATCACTGATCATCATTTACCATCAGGGAAATGCAAAACAAGATAATGAGAGACCACCTCACACCTGTGAGAATAGAATGGCTCATATTAAAAAGCCAAAGCCAAAACCGAACACACAGAAACAAGTGCTGGTGAGGGTGTGGAGAAAAGGAACCCCCTTACACTGCTGGTGGGAATGGAGACTGGTCAGCCCCCGGGGAACGCTGTGTGGAGGTTCCTCAAACGACTGAAAATGGATCTGCCATACAACCCAGCAATTCCATTCCTAGATAGCTACCCGAAGGGCACAGAAACACTAATTTGAAAGGAAACCTGCATGCCTAGGATTATTGCAGCACTATTTACAATGGCCAAGATATGGAAACAACCTAAGTGTCCCAAGACAGAATGGATGAAGACGTGGTATATGTACACAACGGACTACTTTTCAGCAATCAAAATAAAAGAAACTCATGCCATTTGCAGCAAAATGGATGGAGTTGGAAGGGATTATGCTGTGCAAAATAAACCAGAAGGAGAAAGATAAATACTGGATGGTTTCATTCACATGTGGAATATAGAAAAACCAAATAAAGGGTCAAAATCAAATTTTAAAATCAATCCTTGAAAGCAGACCATAGATTTGAGGCGGGGGGAGGGTGGCGTGGGGAGAAAGGGGAGGAAGAACAGGGAGGGGAAGAGTCCAGTGGACTGTGGTGGAGGACTCTGAGGGTTCTGGGGGTGGGAGAGCTGCGGTGACCACACCTAGGGGAGACATCCTATAAGGCAAAACATTAACAAGGATGTAAAACAACGGCGCTTCACATACACATCAATCATCATCCTCAGTGACCCCGCCTCTTGCCCAGGCACACGCTGTAGCAGTCTCTTCACATGCCTTGGCCTGCTTACTGTCTGCCAGCCTCTCCCCCCATCCCTCGCCAGCTCCAAAAGCTCCCGCTTGGTTCGCAGTGCCTAGAATGGTACCAGTAGTCATTCCATACACGTATGCACACATGACCCTCGGCCAACACCAAGAGGAAGTCAGAGACTGCAGCAGGACAAGCCCATCCATTGAGACCCAGATGTGGGGACACGATAGGGAGCTGGAGACTAGAGGACCACACTGGCAGCCTGTTCACTCTCTAAACTTTGCTGTAGGTCACCAAGATTTGGGCATCCCTATCGAAGCCCACCCTGGGCCTGCAGTGCAAGATTTTGCCCCAGGGTAGAGCTAGGTCCAAGCCCTGCCAACAATGCAGTGTGCCCAGCCCCCACCCAGGCCTGTGTCAGATGGAGAAGTGCTCAGGGCGCCTCCTGGCTGTCCCTGGGTGTGGCTGGCATCCTGGCCTTCTGCAGCCCCTCCCATGCAACCTGGCAAATCCTGCTACCCTGTAGCGAAGTTTTCAGAGCCATCTCCATTTCTGATACTGATACATCATTGAGAAAGTTGGATTGGTGTCTGGAGCAGATCCAGTACAGTAGGGAGAAGGCGCTCGGTGTCCAACAGAAGATAACGGACCTCAGGTCATTTCTGTCTTGTAGTGTTAGGCTCAGGACCTGAGCTCTGGGTATGGGCAGAGTAAATGCCCACCCAAGTTGACCGCACTCCCTGCTGAGCAGGGGCAGCACCTGTACGCCATATGCACAGCAGCCTCCCCACTGCAGGGGACAGGAAGTAATTTTGTGAAATTTTACATTTTCATTAACTGAAACTTGAACACCTAGAGCTTTGCAGGGGAGATGAAAGTAAAGCTGCAACCATCCTGGGGGCCAAGACTGTCAGGGCTGCTCTCTACACTGGTTCCTGAGCCCTGTGACCCAGTCCCCAAATCTCCAGTATCCACATACTCTCCAGGCTCCCTCTGATTCTGTGTCAGCTGTGACTTCCCCCTTGCCTCTGTCTCTAATTTCAGGGCCAGGTCACCCAGGGAAATAGAGAACCCAGAAACAGGCCTGAGTCAGGATCTGCCATGGAGGCAAAGGGGTAGGGTGAGTAGATCAATGAGGAGACAGATTCCTGAACGGTCCCTCTGATGAGCCTGTGGGACACCACAGTTAAAATGTGAGGGTGATTTGCTTGTTCATTGTGCAAGATGGTTAAAACAGGACCTTTCACTGCAAAGGCCCAGGGGCTTCATTCAGGAAGACTGGCCCACAGTGATACGTGGGAGAGGCAGCCCAGACTTCTGCACTCGTGTGGACAGGTGCCTGCTGCAGGCCAAGCTGTTGACTTGGTGCCCAACTGGAGGAGGGTCATGTGGAGAAGTCACCATACAATAGCTGCAGGTGGCCTTTCTCTGCACTAGGCACAGGCAAGGACAATCTGCTGTTGCCTGCCAGAGCTCAAACCTGGCCTTGGGGTTGATGCTGCAGGAAAACAGAAGGCTACATGGGAGAGGAAGCATTTCAGCCTGTCCAGAGGGATGGAGGGGTGAAGATGGTAGGGGAACCTTCCTGCAGGAGAGAACAGCCCATGTGGTGGTTCAGAGTTGGAGAGGTTTTTAGAGAATACCTGGATGGCACCAAGAGCAAAGAATGAGGGGGTTGGGGGACGGGAAACTGCACGGCTGAGCATCCTAATCACAAAGAAGCTGGGATGCCAGGCCAGAGGGCAGTCATTTGACTGCACCTGAGGGAAACACAACTCAAATAGGTTCATGCAATGGAGACATGGACAGAGCAGCTTCAGGCACAGCAGGGGCCAGGTGACACTTGCTGAGCTCAGGAATGTACCCACAAGATCCCGACTGTGCCATTCCACCAGCTGGGGACCCCAGGGGAAAGAGAGCTTCTAAGTGCCACAAAAGTTCTGGGATTGCACCTAAGTCCCCCAGTTTACATCAGGCACATCCCTGAACCAATTTCATGACCAGGGGAAGGAAGAATATGTTGATGATCTAGGCTTTATCAAAACTTTCATTGGGGGATAGAAGATGGAAAGAAGTTGGAAAGAGCCCCTAAATGACTTGAGCTGAGAGCAGAGAAGAGATAGTTTCTGGAAGATGCTGTGCTGTGGGGTGGGCATCCCTAACACCTTTCCAAGGCAGTGATCACCCAGTCCACATAGGCAAGAGCCTGTGGGAGCTGACATGTGCCCCAACTGCTTCTTGTCTTTGCAGGCAGGCATGCCCCGGACACTGAGCACCTCCGACATGGTTACCCCGGGCAGCCTCAGTCCACCCCCCACCAAGTCCATGGAGGGCGAACAAGCTGGGCAGCCACTGCTGGATGGAGCTCCATCCTCAGCCTCCCTGGATACCCTGATTCAGCAGCTGGTGCCCACAGCTGACTACTACCCTGAGGTGGGTGGCCCACCCAGTGGGAAGGAGGGGGCACAGAGGGGGCTCTCCTCCACCAAGCAGGGGGAGGCTTGGAACTGATCTTGGGCTGGAACTGATCTTGGGCCTGATGGGCAGGGTGAACTGGAAGGCAGAACCCCTCCCCCATGCCTTCATGAGTACACGCCACCTTTCTCCCATGTCCCCGCAGAAAGCCTACATCTTCACCTTCCTGCTGAGCTCCCGCCTCTTCATCGAGCCCCGGGAGCTCCTGGCCCGGGTCTGCCACCTGTGCATTGAGCAGCAGCAGCTGGACAAGCCGGTGCTGGACAAGGTGAGGGGCAGGGCAGGGCCTCTGAGTGTGCCCTCACTCCCCTGATGTGCCCTCCAGCTTTGGCCTCTTAGAGAGGCGCAGTTGTCCCACAGGGGATTCCTGTCTGTCTGAGGCCCAAGCCGAAAGGGACAGAGGGAGCGCCTTCAAGGGAGCTGTTTCTCAGGGCCTCTGGGAGCCCTTGAGCGCTCGGCGCCCAGAGCCTATCCCCCAGGAGTCATCAGCAGGACCCCTGCAGTCTGTGACTTGGGAGGACCCTGGAGCCTCTGCTGGGCCCTCCACCCCACATGCTCACACTCACCTCCACCCCCCCCCCCTGCCGTGGGGTCTGCTGGCGGCGCTGCCTCCTCTGTCTCCCCACATCCCGCTCTCTGGACTGCGACTCTGTTTATCTGTGTTGGCTAGAGCTGCGGTTATAGTGCTAGAAACCCGACCTCTGCAGACCCAGGCAAAGGGACTTGACCTACTCCTGTAGCTGCCAAGTCTCAAGAATGCAGGTTCGGGAACTGATGAGATCCGTTAAAATGTCAGCCTTCTCCCTCTGACCCTCCGCTCCATCGTCTTTCTTTTTTTCATATTATAGATCATCTTTTTATTATTTGTCAGTTTATTAATTAGTCAATGTAAAATTAATTTTTTTCTAAGAAAAATGTGTCCGTTTCCTCAAAGTAGACTATTGCCGCTTTGCGTCGCCCTTCTCTGTCACTCCTTTCATGTGTTCCTTCCTCTACCATATGTTACATAGTTAGAATCCATGCATGCTGTTTATTAAATTTCTGCTTTTTTCTAGTCATTTAATTTATTGGTACTGACTTATATTATATGATGATGAATACATTTTCATTATGAAAAAATGAAATGACTTCAAGTTATGAATAAGTTTTGTTCTCAAGAGAATAACCTTTCAACGTGAATCATTTTTTTTTCTTCATATATATTACTTTATTCATTTTTATTATTTCCATTTTATTTTTAAAAATTTCTTTTCTGACATCATTGTTCATTTTTTTTAGTAGTTGATGTCTCCCTGCAGTGTAGTGCCCAAGGTTCTCACGCCACCACGGCACCCAGAGCCACCCCCACAGCCCCTTGCCTTCACTCTGTCCTGCCCCCGAGCCAGCCTCACCGGCCCAAAGCAGATTCTCCCTCCACTGCGCCAGGCCCACTGTCTGCCCTTCCAAGCCCCCCAGGAAAACCAAGACCCATTTTTAGTAAGTCCCAATAAAAGTCACGATCTCACTGGATTCATTTAGTCCACACGCCCATTTGTGAGCCAGTTGCTGCGGTGATGGAGGTGTCAGCACGCAGTTGGCTAGCATGGACGGGGAGGCCCACTCCCAAAGCCCTGGGGTAAGAGGGGGAGACCCCAAAGGGAAAGCAATGTGCTGTCACCAGAGAAGGGAAAACGGGTGCTGAGGAACAAAGACAAGAGATGATCTGGCAGCAGATGTGTCCCCCTCTGCTCTTGTCAGTCACCATCCCTTCCCCGTCCCTGTCGCCTGGCATAGAAAAGGCATGAGGTCCAGCCCCCCGTGACCACCTCTGCCCAGATAGCCCGGTAGACACACAGCGAGTGGCTGAGAGGGTGGCTGATGTGACCCGAACCCCCAAGCACCCCTCACCAAGCACAGGTGCTACCCCCTTGTTTTGCAGGCCCAAGTCCGGAAGTTTGGCCCCAAACTGCTCCAATTGTTGGCTGAGTGGACGGAGACCTTCCCACGGGACTTCCAGGAAGAGTCGACCATCGGGCACCTAAAGGACGTGGTGGGCCGCATCGCCCCCTGTGATGAGGTGGGGAGCCGGAGGGAGTTGCTTCTAGCTTCTGCACCCTCACACGGGGGACCTGATCCAGTTTCCATCTGTCTTGCATGCTGTAGAACCTTCAAAATCAGCTGCTTTGTGTCCCATCAGATAATTGGATTGGAGAGCCAGCAGGGAACCAGTCCTCTGGTTTTACACTGGCCTCTTGATCTCCCCACTGCCCTGCTGTTATGGATGGCATGAGATAGCAGGTGAGGAAGACCCATCCTAGACTCGAGGTTGTATGGTCAGGCCACGGGTCTGTGACCTGCCGTCTCAGGCCAGTGCCACAAAGGCCTCTTCCTCCTGTCCCTACACCACATCTGGTCTGGGCTGTGGTCACGGTTCCTAACAAGGGGCTGCCAGCCAGGAAAGGACTCTCAGCAAGAACCAGACTAATAGCAGCAGCAGTGGCAATAATGGCCGCATGCTATCTGGGCAGACTCCCCTGGCTCCTCTCAGCCTCCAGGGATAAGCTGTAAACCCTGCAGGGTCGGGCACAGGAGGGCTCCTGGGGCTAAAAGCACACCCCAGAGTAAAAGACCCAACCCTTGCAGTGACTGGGAGGCAGCCAGCAGCCTGGGCGTCAAGTGCGTCCTTCCAGCCCTGCTGTCCAGCTGTGCTGCACTAGGTGAAATGAGGACAAAATCCCTACCTCCTAGGCTTAGGGTGAGAACATGAAAAAGAGCCTTGCAAAGGGGATGGAGTCCTGGGTGGGTCTAGAAAGGGGAGGTGTATCAGCGTCTTCAGGGCCCCTGTAGCAAACACTGATGTTTTCAGGAAGGACAGAATGTTGGGAGGCAACTATCCTGGGAGGAGACTGGACGTGGCAAGCTGGTAGCTAGGGGTGTGCCCTAAAGTGGGTCTGGACATGACAAAACCAGCCGCCTGTCAAGCAAAGGAAATCTGTCAAGGCAGCCTGGACAGCAAGAAGTCATAAAGCCTGAGGCCTGAGGTACAGAGAGGGAGCCCCCACCCCAGGCGTCACTTCACATCATGACTTAGCTGCTTTGGGGACTCAGCGAGTTGAGGGTCATCTCCTCATCTTTATCCCTCGCCCAAATGTGAGTTGTGATCTTTGACTTAGGACACAGAAGGAAACACTGTCAGGGAGGGCTTGATGATTGGGAGATCAGTGTAGGTGGGTGGAAAGGAGAGAGGAGATGCTGATTGATTGGCTGAATAGCTGGATACTTGGGTGGAGGAGGAAGGTAGATGTTTGGGTAGTTGGATCAGCAGTTGGATTTATGGGGTGAGTGGATGTGGAATGATTGGCAGAAAGAGGGGAGAGAGGAAGGTAAGAGTGGTAGGTGGGTGGGTGGAGAGATGAATAGATGGATCGGAGGGTGGGGAGATGGATGGGTGTGTGTGGGTGTGGGAAGGCACACGAATCAGGATGGATAGGTAGGTAGATATCTGGGATGGACAAATGGAGGGTGGAGGGTGGGTGAATAAGGTGGATGGGTAGGTAGGTGGATCTGTGAGTGAGTGGACAGGTGGCAGGTGATTAGATGGATGAATAAGGATGGATGGATGGGGGGATGGATGACTGGGTGTGTTGGTGGATTGATGGACAGGTCAATGTTAGGAAGGAAGGAGGAAGGACAAATGAATGAATTGATAATGGGTAGAGAAAGGGTGGGTACAGGGGTGGGGTATGGATGGATGAAGGTGACGCAATGTAAGGGGATGAAAGCCCTTTCACCTCTCTCCTCCAGAGGCCCTCAGCCTTCTGTATCTAAGACATTGACATGATGGGATTATCTGCTCTCTCAGGCGTGCCCCTGCCATTTCAGAGGCAGACCCTGTTGTTCAGCCATGGTGGGGGCACAGCTGAAAGTCACAGGCTAGTGTCCTCGGGAAGCAGGACCTCCTCTTGGACAACCAACAACCTGTCAGTCCTGCCTCCAGGGCTGTGCTGGAAAATTTCTAACCACCTAGTGGATGAAAATAAGCTACAAGCAAGGCCTAGGAAGGGGCTGTGGAGAGCAGTCACCTACCAACAGGTGCACAAACAGGTCACTCAGGACATTTCCCATTGCTTTTCTTGGAGTCCAGTGTGGGGTACATTCCAGTATAAGTTGCGATGGGGGTTCCCAGCTCCCACCCCATCCCTGTTGGACCAGGCCAGTGCTGCTCCCCCTGGGGATTTCTTCACCGTCCCCAAGTTAACCTTCTACAGAAGCAACCACCCCCAGGGAGTGTCCTTTTGGGGTTTCCCTGCCCTCCCTTGGACTGTTGCTGCTCTCCACCTTCCCATCCCGCCCCAGTTCGGACAAAGGTTTGCCTCAGAAAGGAGCTGGTGAGCCCTGAAACAGACTGGCGAGGCAGGCCCTTGGGGCTCAGAGTAGGAAGTACAGAAGCCTCGGCTGTGTGACTCTGCGCTTCAAGGTCTTCATTAGTGAAACAGAGATAACTGTTGTCATTGTGCAGCTTCGCAGCAAAGACCCCCTGAAGCCACGAGTGCTCTTACTTCAGTATTTGGTAAATGTGAGCTATGATGACGGACAAATTCTTTCCAAAACTGAAGCCCTAAAACATGGGGATTATTTTTAACTTTATGGAACTTTTATTGTGGAATATTTCAGATATACGCAAACATAAAGAATAGCAACCATGCTTCAGCAATTACCAATATTTTGCCAAACTTGTTTCCTCCAAATCCTCACATACTTCCCCTACTCACCACATTATTTTTAAGCAAATCATAACCATTATCTTTTGCTCAAAAAATATTTCAGCATTATTTTGTAGAAGATTTCTCACACAGGGGTGACTCACACATAGAGCATGCTGTGCACACAAGATGATGAGCGTGAGTTTTTTTTCAGAGCTGTGTGTTTTTGAACCATTTATTTAGCATCTCTGGACCTTACTTTTCTTTCTGTAAGAGGGAGGGTGAAAGGGGCTATGAGAACAGCAGAGCTCAGGAACAACACAGGGCCGTTGTGTCCCTTTCCTCTGTTCCCGCTGACATTTATGGGCAGGCCCACATCCTCACTCTGGTCCTCACCTCCTCGCTCACTGCATATCGGCCCGGGGCTGATTCAGGTGACAGCTTTCGAGAACTTCAGAGAACAGGGACCCACAGGAAGGTTGTAACCATACAATGTCCAGTTGGAGAACTTGGAGAAACCCAGAAAACCTTGACCACCTCCACTGGCCACCTCTATACTTAAACCCAGCTCTGGACACGCAGCAGGTGGCTCTGTGGAAAGGGAGGGAGGAGGCGGGTGGGCCCCACCACCATGTCAGGGACTGCAGCACGCAGGCAGCCCTGGGCTCTGTGATGTGGGCCCTGACAGCAGCAAGGGCACCTTTCCTCCCATCCGTGTCCAATGACAGTTCTCTGGGTCTGCCCATATATGCTGAGCTCTCCATCCACAAGGGTGTAGGAATCAGTAAGAAAATGAGGGGAGGTCAAAGGAAAGGGCAAATGTCATCCTCGCTGTCAGGGGAAGTCCAGAAGATTCAGGGACAAATGGAAAAATTCTAAGTGAATGAACACTTAGAAAATGATAATTATTTGGACTAGATATTGATTCAGGAGATAACAAGTCCCTCTAACTCATCTGCATATTTTCAGAAATAGGGTAAGCGCGTGGTTCTATCAAATGTCAGGCACAGCCTGGACTTCAGGAGGGCTCCTCAGCCGGCCCTGCAAAAGCTGGCTGGCCAGATCGGGTGAAGGTCACAGCGAGCCAATCAGCAAATGTGTGGGGGTGCAGACATGGCTCCTCGCTGGGGCCAGCAAAGCGTGACCTGTGCCATCTTCATGGAGTTGTGCTCCAACAAGAGGAGATGGATAATCCCTGATTGTGGCTGGGACGAGGGCTGTGGAGGAAGGACATGGGACTCTGGGGGCCAGAGGATAACAGCACATCAAGAAGGAGAAGGCTGCACAGGCCCTACTGGGGGGTGGGGGAGGGGAAATTAGAGGGATACAGGAGTGACCTGTGTCTGGAGCAGAGAAGGGAAGCAAGGGCCACATGGTGTCCACTGAGCATGCCCAGAGCTGACCTTGGCCCCAAAGCCACTAAGGGCTTTTGATTTTGTAAAAATATGAAGGCATTTTAGGAGGGAGATAGAGTGGCCAGGTGTGCATTTTGGACAGACAGCCCTGGCTGCAGAGTGGAGTAAAAGGAAGCTGGCATGGATGCAGGAGGTCCATTGTGGAGCCACTGCAGCCACAGGGGATCCCACCACAGCCTCAACCACAGAGACCATGGTGGGAAGCAAGCTGGTAATGGAAGTGAGGGAGAGGGCAGGATGAGGATGGCTCGAGGCCTGTGTTATTCACTGAGACAGATTAACAGGCAAAGGAGGCAGCTCTGGGCTAGGAAAGCGGGACTTCTGCTTGCTCTTGTTGGGTCAAGGCAGCCCCTTGAGAGGTTGGAGACAGAAACCACATATGTGATGTCCTCATATGGACATTATATCTCGGTCATGAATCAGCATGTCCAGGATCAAAGTACAAGGAAGAGGAGAATGGGGGGTGGGCAACAGGAGGAACCCCAGGCCCACCAATGGTGCAGATAGACAGCCCGAGGTGAGAGGACCCCGAAGCCAAGACAAGGTGACAAGGCAGATACAGCCTGAAAATGGCCTGGCATTCAGGAGATCCTGGTGGGAGCTGACCTGATGGCTGACAGAGGGGAGCTGGCTGGAGGTGTGAAGGGGTGAGTTGGGGGTGCGGGGATGCCATGACCAGTGTAGACGCAATGAGATGACTGACTGGATAAAGGAAAGAGAATGGAGACCAGTGGAGGTATTGCGGATCAAAGCAGATTGTGTCACTAGGGCTGGCCATGGCTGGAGCAAGCTCACCATCTTCCCAGCACTCAAATCAAGGCCTCAGGGCAGCGTGCTGACCACACTTTGGGACACCGCAGAGCCAAGAGGGGTTTTCCTTGCCCAGGTGACAGAAGGAAGCGTCAGGCCTCAGTTACCCACGCAGTGACCAGCTAACCAGGGGGTGCCTGCTGGGCCTGCACCCACAACTCTAGGATTTAGGTTTAGATTAGGCAGCCTCCAGTCCTATTCCTTCGTACTGAGGCCTCCACCAAGGCTTCTGGTAGCCACTTCACAGAGAAGCGTTTTCATCAGGGGCCAGGCAAACGCCATCTTTGTCACCAGAGCTCTGGGAACTAATAATGCTGGACCTCGAAGTTCCCCTTGAGCCCTGCCAGAGACGCTGAGAAACTTCTGAGGCCCCCAGACACACTCGGCCCAGCAACCAGAATCTGCCTGCAAAATGCCATTAGGTTTGCGTGTTTCAGGACAGCATGAAGCAAACACACTTTTACTATCTGAATTACCAGGTAACACTGAATATTCACCAAGCTCCTTATGCTTGAGGCCTATGGAGCCAGATCCCCTGTCTGCCGGAAGCCTTGTGTTCACTAGAAGACACCCCGGTGTCCATCACCTCTCCCAGGCCTACTTCTTGGCCCCTGGGGGGCTAAATCCACCTCTGGAGGCCATTTGTCTCAGACTAAGGGGCTTGTTCTGTGTGTTACTAACCAAATCCTTGGGAAAGTGTGGACATTTCCCTTAATAAACCCAGTTAGTCTAATGGCACCATCCTTGGAAATAGGGGACTGAAGAGGAAATAAGAGGCCTTGTGGGCGGGAGCACGGGTACTCCCTAAGAGTAGGGCTGTGGCCTTTTATCTCTGAGCCCAGCCCAGGACCAAAAAGCAAGACCGCATCATCTGAGCTAAATGGTAAGGCCTTCTGGCAGTACATAGTGGTTATGCAGCACCCATCACGTGCCCAGAGCTGGGCCTGGGAGGCAGGAGGGGGTCCCCCATGAAAGCCAAGCAAAAATACAGGCCACCCAGAGGCAGGTCCCATTCCTTGCCTTCCTCCTCTCTCCTTGCAGCCAGCTCTGCCGCAGAGCTCACCTCACCCCACCCACTGCCAGACAGCTGGGGCGGCCCTCTCCTATGTGACTCTCCTCACTCCTGCTGTAATCTTGTCGCCTTCTCCCCCACTGGCCTTGACTATGACTCCAACCACGACCTATCCCAGATTGGGTGCAGTTTCAGAGGTGGGGTCAGGTATAGGCACACCTAGGAACAGCCCATCCATCCCAGCCAGGAGCCTGCCCACCTTAGATGTCAGAGATGCAGAGATGGGTGTCCAGGTCTGAGCTCCTCTTTCTTTACCACCCCTGCAGGCATACCGAAAGAGGATGCACCAGCTCCTGCAGGCTCTGCACCAGAAGCTGGCAGTTCTGGGCCAGGGCTCGGAAGGCCTGCTGGGAGCTGACAAGCCCATCGCCTACCGGACCAAGCCGCCAGCCTCCATCCACAGGGAGCTCCTAGTCATCTGCAGTGATCCCTATACACTGGCTCAGCAGCTGACCCACGTGGAGCTGGTGAGCAGGCCCATGCCACCCTCTACCCAGACTCAGAACTAGACCAACCGAGAACAGCTGGCCACCCATCTGCCCCTCTGGCCTTGTCTCAGCCAATACCCGGGTCCTAGCCTGTCTCAGCAAAGCCAGCTGGCCATTTCTGGAGGACCTTGGCTCTGAAGCAGACCCTCACCAGTCCTGGGGCTGCATGTGCCAGCCTGCCCACCTTTGGGCCCTGGCCAGCCAGAGAGTCCTGGCCTGAGACAGAGAAGCTGGGTTCAGTCCTGACTCTGACACCACATGGCTGTGTGGTCCTTCCACCATTAGTGCCTTCCCCACCTGGACCTCAGTTTCTCCATCCAGGATATATACACACATTATTCTCACCCCAATTTTCCAGAGATGCCCAGACAAGCCTTCCTGCTTGCCAAGGGGATGCCCCATTCAGCCTCCAGCATATTGATTAAAAAAAGTCAAGAGACTTACTTCAGAGAGAGGGGAGACTGGAAATGAGTTTCTTTCCTTTTAAGCCTTAGGGTGCCCTTACTGCTTTCCAGGCACGATGCTCAACAAATACGTACACTCTCATTTCACCTTTCTGTCACCCTGCTGGGCAGGTGCTATTAATACTCCTTTTCCTGTCAATGAGGAAACTAAGGCCCAGAGAGGGTAAGTGATTTGGTGGAAGTCGCACACCGGGAGGGACAGAGCCGGGATTCAGACCTCACGCTCTTACCCACCAGGCCTGTCTGGAGAAGGAGAATCATTTCAGGGCTCTGATTTTAGAGCCTGGTTTCCTGGGTACCACACCCCACCAACACTCCCTGTGGGGACATTTCCCCTCACCCCCCTGAACTGTGCAGCCCTGGGCGTGGGAAAGGAGGTCCCTTCGGGGATGATGGTGCCCCCGAGACAATTCAACAGAAGGGATGGGCTAGGAGGCAGACAGCCTCACTGGGCGCACCAAGGTAGCCGCCAGTGGGCACCCCTCCCCCCATCTGCTCCTTTCCTAACTCTTCTCCCTCCCGGTGCAGGAGCGGCTGCGGCACATTGGGCCTGAGGAGTTTGTCCAGGCTTTTGTGAACAAGGACCCTCTGGCCAGCACAAAGGTAGAAGGCCCTTGAGCGGGCAGTCCCAGTAGTTTCCCTCCCCCCTGGAACCTCTGGCAGATCCCACAAGCATCTCCTGGGGAGCTGTGGAGGGGTCCAGAGCCGGCGATGGACTTGGAGCCACCGAGCTCCCGTCACCCTTCCGCCTCCAGCTCACCGGTCAGGGCGAGGGAGTCAGACACCACGGCCCTGAGTCCGGGGAAGCCTGGAAGGGTGGGCGGGCCTGGCCGGTCACCGTCCCGGCAAGGGCAGAGGGGCAGGCCGGGACCGAGGCCCTGCTTAGACAAGAGGGTGGAGGACGCACCCCACCAGCTCAGGGACCCTGTATGCCCTCCTAGTGTGGTTCGGTGGGCGCTGCTGCCCCCCAGTGGCCACTCAGGGAAGCGCGGGCTGGCGCGGGCTGCCCAGGAAAGGTAAAAGCTTTTCTCCCTTCTGTGGCCCTGGAGCCAAGCTCTAGGGACCCCGCCCACACCCTGGATGTTGGGGCCAGTCCCTCTCCAGGCCCAGCGCCAGGACTCCTGGTGCTTATCAACGGGGTCAAATGAGACCTAAATCTGGAAACACTGTGTCTTCCTCCCCGAAGACTAATAAAAGAAGTGAAAACTATTCAGTTGCATTTTCACCTCTCAGATAAGCAGAGATTAAACATCATGAGAGTGTTGGGCTGGTAGAAAATGAAATTGGCACAATCACTTTGGAGGCAGCTTGACAATAGCATCAGCACTTGAAATGTACACCCTGGACCCCAATTTTCCACACCTAGTGATTTATTCTACAGATAGATACACTTATGTACACAAAGATGTATGTACAAAGATATGTGGATACACAGTGTTTATTATGACCATAGGCTGAAAGCAAACTACCTTGTCATCCAAGGGTACTGAATTAAAAATTATGATAACCACACATGTGCTATTAAGAAGAAGAAGAAAAATTGTAAATATGGAATAATCCCCAGGGTCTGTTGTGGAGAGAAGAGAGTAGAGAGAAGAGCAGTGATGAACAGTATGTGCTTATTTGTGTAACAGAAAGGAGGGTGCACCTAATGTCTATGTCAGGTTGTACATACATGGAGATAATCTCTATCTAGAATTGCGCATGTGTGGGGACAATCTCTAGGATACTGGTTACTCTAGGGAGCCCAGTGGGAAGCCCCAGGCAAGAGTGGAACGGAGTCTGCTACTTTCAGCAGGTTGTTTTCCTGTTTCATTCTGGTTGACTTCTGGCCATTTCCAAGCACAGTTGACCCTTGAACAACATGACCCTGTGCAGTTAAAAATCCATGTATAACTTTTGACACCCCCAAAAGTTAACTACTAACACTCTGCTATTGATTCGTACTTTATTCATAACCTGAACAGCCAATTAATACATTTTGTATGTTGTTATATATTTCATCTTTTTTTTAAGATTTATTTATTTATTTTTACAAGCACTGGGTACAGTCAGAAGCGCGGGAGGGTGAGAGAATTCACCAGAGCCAGAGCAGAGAGCAGAACAGGCAGAAGGACCGAAGTACACTGCTGAGGGGAGCAGCGGGCGGCAGGAGAGGTCTGCGCGCCATGTGGGACCCTCACCTGGCAGCCGGGGATGGAACCGGTGCTGCAGAGGCTGCGGGCAGCTTCGCAGCCCAGCGCTCAACCACTGCGCCACCGGGGAGGCCCTATATACTTTCATCTTACAATAACAGAAGCAGAGAAGAGAAAATGTTATTAAGAAAATCTTAAGGAAGAGAAAATACATTTCAATGCTGTATTTGTAGGGATACCGTAAGTTTACATTGTTTACAAGAAAATCTGCATCTAAGTGGACCAATGTAAGTTCAAACCCACAATGTTCAAGAGTCAGCTGTATTACTTTTTTACCATGAGGTACATCAAGATTTCATGTGACGTTTCTTTAACCACTTTACTATTTATAGATGAACATTTATGTCATTTCCAGCTCTTCACTATTTTAGATATTGCTGCCATGAACATTTTTATAGCTAGAGCATCAGTTCTCAAGTGTTTTGGTCTGAGGACCCTTTTCCAATCTTAAAAATCACTGAGGACCCCAAAGAACTTTTGATTATGTAGATTATATCTACTGATACCTAAAACATTAACCACCTAGATGTAAATTTTAAGTACTTATTGAAAATAACAATAGTAACCCATTATATGTTAACAGATACTATATTTTAAGAAAAGCAACTTTATTTTTTCCCAGAATGAAAAATTACTGAAGTACGGCATTATTTTACAGTATTTGAAGAAATCTCTAATCATCATAGAAAATAGCTGAATTCTCTTATTTGCTTCGGAATTCAATCTCCCAAAATATATTATTTTGACTGAAAGTCCAGCCTCATGTGAACCTGTAGTTGGAAAAGGGAGGAGTACTTTGCAGCTTTTTAGATAATTGTGAATAATTGTAAGACTCTTTGAGACTATAGTAAAACTCAGTAAATGGTAGTTTTTCAAGACTAATTATAATTTGAAATCTGAAACTACATCGACAGACTTTCTGTACACTAGTACTTTAAACTCCAACCTGTGCATGATCCTGTGATGTCGTACATGGGTTCATTGAATCAGTGAACATTGAATCAATGCACACATTTCACTATCTAACATTTTTTAAACACATTCATTAATACACTACCATTGTCATTCAAAAAAATCCTTCCGTATTGGAAATGTCAAGGTCATAGAAGCAGGTACATTTTCACAAGTTCACAATTTTCTCTTGAAAACTTGAATTATGTCAAGTTTGTCGGCAACAAACACTATCAGTCATCTTCTTTGAGGTGACAGGCTCATTTGCTCATTATCAAGAAAATATCAACCAAATGCTGAAGTCTAAATAACCACAGCTGGTCAGTTCTTTCTTCAAGTGAAAATGGAGTGCAGTGAGGGCGGGCCCATGAATCAGTCTCACAGATGTCTGTGGGCAGCAGGAGTGCTGTCTGTGTCCTTCCACTTTGTAACATAAATACCAACAAGGCATGTACTCAAGGGTCAAGATTTCATCAAGTTAAAATATTTTTTTTTAAGATTTATTTTTTATTTATTTATACAAGCACTGGGTAGAGTCAGAAGCGCAGGAGGGTGAGAGAATTCACCAGAGCCAAAGTGGGGAGCAGAGCAGACAGAAGGACCGAAGTACACTGCTGAGGGGAGCAGCAGGTGGCAGGAGTGGTCTGCACACCATGTGGGACCCTCCTCCGGAGGCCGGGGAGCAGCAGGGGATCGAACCAGTGCTGCAGAGGCTGAGGGCAGCTTTGCAACCCAGCACTCAACCGCTGCGCCACCAGGGAGGCCCTAAGTTAAAATATTTTTTTTTTTAAATAAATTTTATTGTTATATTCCCCATACAATTGCAGCCCCCCCATTCTGACCCCAATCCCTCCCCTCCCACCCCCACCCCCCTAAAAGTGTCTCTGGTTCATAGTTTTTTGTTGATTTTGATTTTCACTTTCTTATAGTTATTCATTTTCCTGGTCCCTTATTTAAGTTTTCTAGATTCCTGCTATGAGTGAGACCATCCGGTATTTTTCTTTTTCTTTTTGGCTTATTTCGCTGAGCATGATTCCTTCCAGCGCCATCCATGTTGCTGCAAATTGCATGTGTTTATCTTTTTTGAATGCTGAGTAATATTCCATGGTATATATGTACCACATCTTCTTGATCCAGTCATCTATTTTTGGGCATTTGGGTTGTTTCCAAAGCTTAGCTATTGTAAACAGTGCTGCTATAAACATAGGGGTGCAGGTGTTCTTTGGAATTGATGTTTCTGTGTCCTTTGGGTAAATACCTAGGAGTGGAATTGCTGGATCATATGGAAGCTCTATGTTTAGTAGGTCCAGAAATCTCCATACAGCTTTCCACAGTGGTTGGACCAGTTTGCACTCCCACCAACAGTGCAGAAGAGTTCCTTTTTCTCCACACCCTCGCCAACATTTGTTGTTGCTAGTTTTTTTAATATGTGCCATTCTCACTGGTGTAAGATGGTATCTCATGGTAGTTTTGATTTGCATTTCCCTGATGACAAGTGATGTTGAACATTTTTTCATATGCCTGTTGGCCATTTGCATTTCCTCTTCAGAGAAGTTTCTTTTAAGCTCTTCTGCCCATTTTTTGACTGGATTATTTTCTTTGTTGTTGTTGAGTCTCATCAGCTCTTTGCAGATTTTTGTGATCAGTCCTTTATCATTAGTGTTGGGTGCAAAAATGTTCTCCCAGTTGGTGGGGTTTCTCTTTGTTTTTGTTATTGTCTCTTTTGCTGTGCAAAAGCTCTTTAATTTGATGTAGTCCCAGCTGTTGATCTTTGCCTTCACTATCACTGCTTTGGGTGATGTGTCTGTAAAGATGTCTTTGATGTGCAAATCACGTAGTGTTTCGCCTATATTTCCTTCTATATATTTTATGGTTTCAGGTCTTATGTCTAGTTCTTTAATCCATTTTGAGTTGATTTTTGTGTATGGTGTGAGGTGGTGGTCAAGCTTCATTCTTTTGCATGTAGCGACCCAGTTTTCCCAGCACCATTTATTGAACAAACTTTCTTTGCTCCAATGCATATTCTTTGCTCCTTTGTCAAAGATTAGTTGACCATAAATCTGTGGGTTTATTTCTGGATTTTCTATTCGATTCCATTGGTCTGTATGTCTGTTCTTGTTCCAATACCATGCAGTTTTGATGATTATGGCTTTGTAGTATAGTTTGAAGTCTGGGAGTCTGATGCCTCCATTCCCTTCTTTTTTTTTCAGGAGAGCTTTGGCTATTCGGGGTTTTTGGTGATTCCATATGAATTTCATCAATAATTGTTCTATTTCTTTGAAGAATGACATTGAAATTTTGATTGGAATAGCATTGAATCTGTATACTGCTTTTGGTAGGATGGCCATTTTAATAATGTTTATTCTTCCAATCCATGAGCAGGGGATGTCTTTCCATTTCTTTGTGTCTTCTTCTATTTCTTTTAACAGTGTTTTATAGTTTTCTTTGTATAGGTCCTTTACCTCTTTTGTTAGATTTATTCCCAAATATTTGATTTTTTTTGTTTCAATAACAAAAGGGATGGTCTTTTTGATTTCTTCTTCTTCAGATTTATTGTTTGTGTATAGGAAGGCTACTGACTTTTGCGTGTTGATTTTGTATCCTGCCACTTTACTGAACTGATTGATGAGTTGAATTAGCTTTTCTGTGGAGTTTTTGGGGTTCTCTATGTATAATATCATATCGTCTGCAAATAGTGATAGTTTGACTTCTTCTTTTCCTATTTGGATTCCTTGGATGTCTTTCTCTTGTCTTATTGCCCTGGCTAGGACTTCCAGTATTATATTGAAAAGCAATGGTGAGAGTGGACATCCTTGTCTTGTTCCAGATCTTAATGGAATTGCTTTCAGCTTTTCACCATTGAGAATGATACTGGCTGTTGGCTTGTCATAGATGGCCTTTATGATGTTGAGGTATGTTCCTTGTATCCCCAGAATTTCAAGGGCTTTTATCATGAATGGGTGTTGCACTTTGTCGAAAGCTTTCTCAGCATCTATTGATATTATCATATGGTTTTTATATTTCTTTTTGTTGATGTGTTGGATAACGTTGATTGATTTTCGGATGTTAAACCATCCTTGTGCCCCTGGAATGAATCCAACTTGGTCGTGGTGAATCATCTTATGGATACATTGTTGGATTCTGATAGCTAAAATTTTATTGAGGATTTTTGCATCAGTGTTCATTAGGGAGATTGGCCTGTAGTTTTCCCTTTTTGTGTTGTCCTTGTTCGGTTTTGGTATTAGTGTAATGTTGGCTTCATAAAACGTGTTTGGTAATGTCCCTTCCTTCTCAATTTTTTGGAAGAGTTTGTGAAGGATAGGCACTAATTCGTCTCTGAATGTTTGGTAGAATTCATTTGTAAATCCATCAGGTCCTGGGCTTTTGTTTTTGGGGAGGTTTTTGATTACCATTTCAATTTCGCTAATTGTAATTGGTCTGTTTAGGTGTTCTATTTCTTCTTTATCTAGCTTTGGGTGATTGTAGAGTTGTAGGAATTTGTCCATCTCTTCTAGATTGTTGAACTTGTTTCCATATAACTGTTCATAGTAGTTACTGATTATTCTTTTGATTTCTGCTGTGTCCGTTGTGATTTCTCCTCTTTCATTGATGATCCTGTTTATTTGTGCTTTCTCCCTTTTTTCCTTTGTGAGCCTGGCTAGGGGTTTGTCTATTTTATTGATTTTTTCAAAAAACCAGCTCTTGGTTTCATTGATCTTTTGGATTGTTTTTTTAGTTTCAATTTCATTTATTTCTGCTTTGGTTTTTATTATTTCTTTTCTTCTACTGGTTTTGGGGTTTTTTTGTTGTTCTTTTTCTAGATCTTTGAGCTTCGAGATGAGGTTGTTTCTTTGCGTTCTTTCTTGTTTCTTGATGTGAGCTTCTATTGCTATATATTTTCCTCTTATTACTGCTTTTGCTGCATCCCATACATTTAGGATATTAGTGTCCTCCTTGTCGTTCAATTCAAAAATTTTTTTAATTTCTTCTTTGATCTCCTCATTAGTCCAATGGTCTTCCAGTAGTGTGGTTTTTAATCTCCATGAGGTAGGAAAGTTCCTTGCCTTCTTTTTATGGTTTATTTCTAGTTTGATGCCTTCATGGTCAGAAAAGATGGTTGGTATGATTTCAATCTTGGTGTATCTGTTGATGTTTGTCTTGTGCCCCAGTATGTGATCGATCCTGGAGAATGATCCGTGTGCGCTTGAGAAAAATGTGTACTCCGTTTTTTTGGGGTTTAGTGTTCTATAGATGTCTGTTAAGCCTAATTGCTCTAGGTCCTTATTTAGAGCTTTGGTTTCTTTACTTATTTTTTGTCTTGTTGATCTATCCATTGTTGATAGTGGTGTGTTGAAGTCTCCCACTACGTATGTGTTTTCTCTGATGTCTGTTTTCAGAGAGGACAACAGTTGTCTGATATATTTTGGTGCTCCTTCGTTTGGTGAGTATATGTTAATGAGTGTTATTTCTTCTTGAAGTATTGTCCCCTTGATCATAATGTAGTGACCATTGGGGTCTCTTTTTATCTTTTTGAGTTTGAAATCTGTTTTATCTGATATAAGTATAGCTGTTCCTGCTTTCTTTTTTGGTCCATTTGCTTGTAGGATTGTTTTCCATCCTTTAACTTTGAGCCTATTTTTATCTTTTGTAGCTAAATGTGTTTCCTGGAGACAGCAAAAGGTTGGGTTTTGTTTCTTAATCCAGGCTGCAACTCTGTGTCTTTTTATTGAAGAGTTTAGTCCATTTACATTTAGAGTTAATATTGATATGTTAACATCTGTATTTGCCATTGTGTTTGTCTTTCCTTTGATTTTATTTATTTATTCTTTTAATAACTTTTTTTTTTTTTTTGGCCTTCTTTCATTGTTATTCGTCCCTCTGAGGTTCTGGCTTTAGGACTCCTTGTAGTATTTTTTGGAGTGGGGGTTTAGTTGCAATGAAATTCCGGAGTTTCTGTTTGTCTGGGAAGGTCCATATTCTTTCTTCAAAGAGGAAGGAGAGCTTTGCGGGATAGAGTATTCTTGGTTGGCATCTGTTTTCTTGGAGTCTGTTGACTATGTCCCTCCACTCTCTCCTTGCCCGTAGTGTTTCTTCGGAGAAGTCTGATGTCAGCCTGATTGGTTTTCCTTTGAATGTTATCTGTTTCTTCCCTCTTGCCAGCTTCATTATTTTTTCCTTGTCCTGGATTCTTGGGAGCTTTACTATTATGTGTCTTGCTGTATTTTTCCTTTCGTCGTGGAAGTTTGGTGTTCTTCTTGCTTCTTGTATATCAATTTTCAGCTCCTTCTTCTCATTTGGGAAGTTCTCTTCAATTATCTCTTTGAATATTTTCTCTGTTCCTACATCTCTCTCCTCTCCTTCTGGTATTCCTATAACTCTTATATTTCCTTTCCTCATGGAGTCAGATAGTTCCCGAAGTCTTTCTTCGTTCTTTTTCCTTCGTACTTCTCTTTCCTTTTCTGTTTTGGTTCTTTTTATTTCTGTGTCTTCAAGCGTACTTATTCGTTCTTCCATTTCATCTATTCTGCTTTCATTGCTTTTCCCAGAATTCTTTAGTTCTTCCATTAATTCTTTGATCTCCTGCATTTCTTTTACTTCCCTCTTTAGGGACTCAATTTCTTTCTTCTGACCATTGTTTTCCCTCTCTAGGGATTCAATTGCATTCTTCTGATCGTTGATTATTTTTCCCTTATCATTGTTTTCCTTTATGACTTCTGTCAGTTTTTTAATCACGGCAATTTTAAATTCTCTTTCTGGAAGGCTCAGAAATTCTTCCAAGTTATTGTCTTTGCAATCTGGGGGCTGGCTTTCTTTTTGTGGTGTGCTTTTTCTCTGGAGAGTTGCTAGGTTGCGTGTGGTTCTTCTCCTCCCTACTGACTGTTTTCTAATTTGCCGTATGCGTTGGGATACTGTGTTGTTGGGACTGGCCGGCATCTTGGGTGGGCTTCTCTGTTCCCCTCTGGTTCTTCCAGGAGTCATCTGTCAGTTTCAAGCAGCCGGGCGGCCGGGCGGCCGGGCGGCCGGGGCTGTGTGCTGGTGCTGGTCTCCTCCTGGGGGGCGGGGCTCTCTTTAATGGCGTCTGGAGCTCACCTCCGCGGTGGATCCTGCAGGGTTCGCCTCAGCTCCCGTTCACGGGGTGTGGTGGCTGCAATAGTTCCTTTCCACTCACAGTCCCGCTTGCTGTGTCCGTTTTTCTTGTTGGCCGTTTTGGTTTGTTGTTTCCTCCTCTCTGCCGGTCCGAGAGTGCCGACTTTGTGGGCGGGGGAGGGGAGCAGGGTTCTGCGCTTCCCTCCCTTCTCGTCCTCTTTTATATCCCTAAGTTAAAATATTTTTAATAAAACTAAAACAGTTTGCCTCTTCACAGACATTCTCAATTTGCACTCGTCTTTTTATCCTTTCCTGTGAGTGCTTGATAGCAAGGATTGGTTCCTCTGCCTTGATCCAGGGCCAAGATGGCAGCGATATTATCCACCATTCTCTTTATATATTTTTAATTGAGTTAACATTGTATTATAACATTAAGTTTCAAGTTTGCCTCATTAAAAATCAACATCTGTGTCACCACAGCAGGGTCACCACTGAAAGTCCAATTCTTTCCTTCACTGTATAATTTACCCCACTCTGTAATTACTAAAGTGGTCTTATAGCATAAAATTGTATTGTTCCTTTATTTAATTCATTCATTTGTTCAGTGTCTCTGGATACCACAGTCAAATTCATGTAGTGTTTGTCTTTCTCCATCTGACTTTCTTCACTAAGCATAAGACTCTTTCGGTCCATTCATGTTGTTGCAAATAGCAAAATTGTGCGGCTTTTCTATACCTTAGTAGTACTCCACATGTGTCTGTAGCACATCATCTTTATCCACTTGTCTGTGAAAGGGCACTTGGATTGTTACCTTGGCCAGTGTAAATAATTCCCTGTGAACGAGTGGGTGCATGTATCTCTTTGACTTGGCGTTTTTGTATTGGGGGTGGGGGGGAGGGGCGGTAAATACCCAGAAGTGAAATAACCAGATCCTATGGAGTTTCTATCTTTAATTTTTTGAGGAATCTCCATTCTGCTTCCCGTGCCACTGCTTATAGTCCCAAAATGTACAAGAGTTCCCTCCTCTTTTACACATCAGTGCAAATGCCAACATGGTGAAAAGGCAATAGCATTGTATGAATAGAAAAATGATTTTGCCTGTAGGGCAAAGGAGCCTCAGAGGACCCCAGGGGCCCTCAGGAGTCCATGGACAACACTTTGAGAACTGTTACTGTAGCTCTCTCTAGGGAGGGAACTACTGCATCAGCAGAGGGGCACATGGCCAGCCTTTCCAGGTGATGCCAGGTGAGACTGTACCCATCATACTCCTAGAAAGGGGGCATTCATGTTCCACATCCTCACTGACATTTGAAATGGTCAGACTTTTACATTTTTGCCAAACCATTAATGGAACTTCTTTTCATGTGTTTTGGACATTCTGTGAGAACCCATCCCTGATTTTTCTCCAGTTGTCTAGCCATTAGTCTTTTTCTTGAAGATTTTTAAGGTTTTTCTGAGTGTATTACTTAAAATGCATGCTAGTTAAGTATCCTATATTTGTGTGTTTACTGTATTATCTACTAAACACCTGGGAGTGTATAGAAAGACTAGAAGGTACACATCAAATCATCAAATCATTGGTATTTTCTGGGCGATTTTTAAGGTTTCAACATTTTTCTGATCATCTAATAATGATCATGAACTGACTTCATGTTCAAAAAGTTACTGACAGAAAAGATTCAGCGTGGTGCTTGTGTTTTTCCTAGCCTTGTTTCGGCAACAAGACTAACAACCTGGAGGCTTATGTGAAATGGTTCAACAGACTGTGTTACCTCGTGGCAACTGAGATCTGCATGGTGCGTAGAAACCCAGGGAGCATGACCTGGCACGGCCAAAGGCCACCGAGGGGGAGGAGGCCCCCTGGGAGGGAACCAGATGGTATTTTGAGTCTACCCAGCTCCAAGCCAGGCCAGGCTAGGCACCCCACAGGGGTACCAGGTGTCATCCAGCTTGCCTGCGGTGACATTCCCCCTGGGTGAGCTAGGGATGGATCTACGCCAGTCACAGAGATGTCAGAGGCTGCTTGCTGAAGGAATAAAGAGTGCTCCCTTCTTCCTCCACCTGGGGCTGTCTGCGTTGGGCAGCTGGCCTGCATTTTGTTTGATTCACTAAGGATTCACAGGTAGACATGATCTAACTTTTGACAGCTGGGAGATTGCACTTACAAAGTTCAGGTCTCTGGCTTCTCCTAGAAAGTAGGAAGACCCCAGAAGAGGGTCTCACTGAGTTGAGGTCCCACAGACTGGACCCTGTCTGCACTCTTCTCTTCCTTCCAGCAGAGGGACCCTCCTCTGAAACCACCTCCCACCATCAAGTGAGGCCCACAGGCCACTTGTTTCAGGAAAGGATAGGTGGCAGCTCTGTGCCAGTGTCTAGGAGCAATTGCCGAGATAGCGCTTGGGGCACACAGTGTTTATGAAGGATCAACACCTGTACAGAGAACAGGGAAGAGCAGGACTGTCCTGGAGAAGCTGATCTGAGTGTCTTCAGTCTTCGGGAGCTGGGAGGGTCACCTGTCTGAGCGCCCACATCCTGCCGAGGCCAGTTGACCTTCAGCCCCCATCACTGGCACTGATGCTTGGGTGGCTCTGCACAGGACAGGGCAGAACCCAGTGGGTAACTCTGAAGGGGGTTGGTGGCACAAACTCTGCAGACACCTCAGTGCACTTTTTGGTGTCAGCAAAGATCATGGCTGAACGTCTAGGGGGGAAAATCTTTTGGCAAGAACCCAGCTGAGGGCTCCACTAGCCCTACTTGTTTCCTACATTCACATCAATGATCCAGCATCTAAGATGGGGATGAACATGAACGCGCTGTGAGCCCCCCCCCCCCGGGAGTCAAGCATTGCATAGGCCCAGGATGGCCTTTGGGGGTACACAGATTAGTTCTGAGCTATCAGAGAAGTCCAAGTCCCAAGACCTTGGGGTTGAAGTCACACAGTCATTCAACAGAAAGTAGAGGAGAGGTTGCTCAGGAAATAGGGCCTTGAGGTTATTGTGTGTCCCTGTCTGCCCCACTGCTCTCCTTCCCCCTCAGGAGACCCAGCTTGGTACTGGGAGGAAAGGCCAAGAAACCAGGCTTTCTGCTTCTGGAGGAGGAGTGCTGAGCTGGGTTGAGGGATGAAGGAGCTGTCCCCATGGGAGCCCCCCACTGGGCCCCAATCCTATGAGAGTCCCATCCTTTAGGGGAGACCCACACCCACTGGAGGCTCTCCTTGCACAGAGCCCCAGCCCCATGGAGCCAGCCCACTCGAGGGCCCTGCCCCTGTGGGAGACCCCTGTGGTAGTGGGCTCTCTGCTGGCTCTGCCTATACTTGCTCAGAGCCTCTGAGCCCTCTGGCTGCGAATCGCCCAGGCATCAAGCCTCTCACCTGTGAAGCTGGCTTAGAGAAGGTGAACTAGGGCACGGCTAGGTGAGCAGGATATCTGACAGGGCAGGGTGGGGACTTGTGATCCCTGAGGCTCAGGTGCCCTGTCCCCAGCCGGCCAAGAAGAAGCAGAGGGCCCAGGTGATCGAGTTCTTCATCGACGTGGCCCGAGAGTGCTTCAACATTGGCAACTTCAACTCCCTGATGGCCATTATCTGTGAGTGGACCAGTTGGACCTGGGGTCCCCAGTGCAAGCACCCCCAGAGAGGTTGGAGGGGGCACACACAGGCAGGTGGGGTGCAAGCCAGTATGCTCCTCTGAGCAGGAGGTGGGTGTGGGCTGGGTCTGTGTGCCCCCTACCCCAAAAGTCCTGGGGAGGTGCTCCTTCTGAAATAAGCGAACCTGCTCTGGGTGCTCGGTGAGGGCTTGGCAGTCTCTTCCCCCATCCAGGGAGAACAGGCCCTGGTCATGGTGTGGGGCGAGTGTGGTGGGGACTAGAACAGGAAGGCTGCACACACGTGGAAGCCAGACCGGCCCCAAAGCCACGTCCACTAGCATCTACCCACCCAGTGTCTGGTGGACTGAGGCCACCGCAGAGCTCAGTCCTGGTTGCGGTGCAGCCTAAGAGACTGAGCCAGCTGGGGGACACAAGGGAGTACATGAAACTAGCTGGGGGCAGCCCTCCCCATCATCCCTCCCTCTTCCAGCTGGCATGAACATGAGCCCTGTCTCCAGGCTGAAGAAGACCTGGGCCAAAGTGAAGACGGCCAAGTTTTTCATCCTCGAGGTGAGCAAACTTGCCTGCTACTGGGTGCTGCTGGCCATCCAAATCTGCAGCTGCCCAAATGCCTCCCTCTCCTTTCAGCACCAGATGGACCCAACAGGAAACTTTTGCAACTATAGGACAGCTCTGCGTGGGGCAGCCCACCGCTCCCTGACAGCCCACAGCAGCCGAGAGAAGGTAGGTCAGGGGCTGCCTGACTTTCAGGGCTCCTCCCTGCTGCAGACCACCTTAGCCCAGGTAGGCTGTATCAGAGAATCTTACTGTCTTGAAGGTCACCTGACCAACCCCTGCCCTTCTAAAGCATCTGTAATAGGCATCCAAGTTGTCTTGCTACTTCCCCAAACAGACCAGCATCCCCACGCAGCTCCAACTGGTAGGAAATGCTTTCTGTGGGGCTGCAGTCATATAGCCCCCTCTTTGGGGGGGTCATGGAGAGTGAGGCTTCTCCCTGCCATCCTGCAGGGAGCCCAGACTCCCCTCTCTCTCTTCTGAGCCACAGCCCAGGCTGCCATGCCAGACTCCGTCCCCTCCCAACTTGGGTCCTTTCAATCCTAGACCAACTGTATTTATCAGAGTCCCTTGGTTCAGCTCAGTGTGTGTTCAAAGTACATGGGGCCTTGAACTTTCTTATTCTAAACAATAATTGAACCAATTTGGCAATAATTGAACCAAAGTTCTTGTTCACTTAGTTCACTAAAACAGCCTTTTGAATGGGTTCTGTTACACATTTGCAGTTGGGGGTTGTAATGACCCTGGTGAATTTCATTTCTCCTCCAAATTTCCCTCCCTGGCCTCTGATACAAGGAACTGTGGACAGGTCTAGGGATTGCAGTCGTCCTCTGGCATAAAACCTGTCATCAACCCAATAATTAGAATGGTTTGTCTCCATGGGGAAGAAACTCTGAGATATTCTGTGCTTTTTCAGTCTGGTCTCTTGTAAAATTGGTAGAATCAAGTCCCTGCCATGTTTGTGTAAGTCTGTTTCCAGCTTAAGGAAAATTAAACAAGTTGCTGTTCTTGAAATTCCAAGTCACTCTAGAATTGTATTGGATGGAAGTCAGTAGTAGGGTTGGGGAGCAGGCTAAGTTAAGCACACTATGCCATCTGCCAGGCCTTCCCAGCCCTCCCTCTCCCCCAGAGATCACATGCAGGCCCCAGACACGCTGTTGGCTATGTCTTATTCAGCTGGGTCTTCCTGTTCAGGCTGCGAGCACAGCAGCAACTCTGGGGCCCAGCGGGGAGGGAGTGGGGGCAGCATTCAATGAGGAGAGACCTCAGAGCCCAGAGCAGGTGACTGTGTCCCCAGGAGTAGGAAGCATGGGGAAGTGGGGACTTCATTTCACTAGGCACTGTTTAGGGTTTCCAGACCCAATTCCAATGTGAGGCTTCTGCACACCAAACAAATCTCAGGCACCAACAGGGTGTCTAGGAATAAAACTCAACTCTGACACTATCTGCCTGGAGATGGCATCAGATTCCGTAGGTTAAGGGCTCAGTCACTCAAGACCACCCTCCACTTCAGACACTAGTCACAAGCCCAAGCTTTTACCTGTGCTTCTGACCAAATGGCTAGATTGGAGGTTTCCACAGTTCCCTCTTGAGGTTCAGTTAATTTGCTAGAGCAGCTCACAGAAGTCAGGATAATAGCAGAGATATTATTCAGGAAGAATCAGTTGGAAGAACGTGTAGGACAAGATAGAGAGAAAGGGTGCAGAGCGTCCATGCCCTCGCAGGCATGCAGTTCTCTCCCAAAGATCCGAATGTCCACCAACATGGGAGCACTTCAAAACCTATCCTTTTGGACTTTATGGCGGCCTTATTGCATAGGCATGATTGATTATATCAGTGGTCATTGGCAATTGAGCTTACTCTTCAACCCTAGTCCCCTCCCCAGGATGTCAGGGGAGTAGGACTGGAAGTTCCAACCCTCTAACCATATGGATGGTTCCGTTGGCAACCACCGCATCCTTAGGTGCCTCCCAAAAGTCACCTCACTCAAATAACGAGACACTTTATCACTCTCAACACTTCGGAAATTCTGGGGCTTTTGTGACCCATGAGCCAGGAACTATAGATGAAGATTAAATATATTTGAGGAATACATACTTAGTCATCTGAATGACCAACTATATATTTTTTACATATGAACACCTTTCACGCTAGGGCCACTTGGCTTCCATTCTGTGCCCCTCACTAATTCTGACTCCTGATCTAGGGGTGGATTTCAGCATTGCCATTTCCCAAATTGAAAAAATAGTGTCTCAGAGAGGAGATCTCACTTGTCCAATACATGACAAAGAAGCAGCAGAACCAGACTCTGAATCTTACAGTGTTTGCTGCCTACTGCTCCTGGGGTACAGGCAGGAGTGGCAGACACAGGGAAACTAATATGACCCAGGACTTGGGGGGGTGAGGTGGGAATGTATAGAGTTGGCTGCAACCTCCGGTTTGAGGTGTCAGCCATGGCACTGGGGCTCTACACTGTTTTTCTTCCAGCCAAGTGCAAATTGTGCAAAATGAGCAGGCTGAGATTTCATGTTCCCACCTTCTGAGCCCCCTTCTAGCTCCAGGGTGCTGGGGTTTTAGTGTTTTTATCCTGTGGGTGACTTACAGAGCAATGTGTTTAGTTTTGCTGTCTTCTCCTCAGAGAGACAAGGACCGTGAGCTCAGTCCATAGAAAATGCTTCATAAATGGGGGCTGGATGGATGGATGGACAGACAAACCAATGGAAAGATGGGTGGAAGGAGGGATAGATGGAGGAATGGAAGGCAGGATAGAGGGAGGGATGGACAGAAGGATGGATGGACAGATGGATGGATGGATGGATGGATGGATGGATGGATGGATGGATGCTTGGAGATACTCCCCTAGTCCCTCAGTGCCCCCCAGCTGAAACTAACAATGCCAGCAGGCTTCAGTGATCATGGCACTTGATGCTATCTTCCTGTCTCTCCTTAGTCGCTGTCAGGGGACCAACTCCACACAAGCCTTTCATGGTGACACCCAGCTAAGTAGGTTCTGATGGCACTGCTCAGCAAAGACAGTGGGTTTATCGTAATCAGTGGGGGCATGGAGACTGCTGGGTCTCTGCATCGACTAATTCCTGGTTGGTGATTACCTGGACCAACCTGGATAGGTGGAAGTTGTGAGAAATGCTCGCATATGGAAAACATGATCTCCTCAAGGACCAGCAGCAATGCCTCTGCCTCCAGCAGGCTTGCACCAAGCTCTTGAGAAGTCATCTCTGTCTGCAGAGTTCCTCTGCCTTTAGCCCCCTCCCTGTCATAGCACATCTCCCCAGCGCACCAACATTGGGCCTGGGACTTAGCACCAGTGGTGGGGGTGGGGAGAGAACACTTCAGGCACAGTGAGGAAGCAGGCGGGACAGGAGCTCTGGGAATGAACCACTTGGGCCCTTATCCTGCCTTTGCTACTTACTGCTGTGAAAGCTTGTGCAACTTACTTAACCTCTCTGGGTCTTGGCTTCCTCATATAAAAGTGGGTTAATAAGAGCCCTGCTTCACAGGACTACAGTGTAGATAAAACACAATCCTCGGAGAGATGGGGAAAAAAGGGCAGAAAGGAAGAAGAAAAAGGAAGGCTAAGAGAAGACCTGCAGGTGAGGGCTGGAAGATGCACATAGAGCAGAGAGACATGGGAAGAAGAAGCCTTGTTAGTTTTTTGGCCTTGAACTTATGCTAGAGACCTGAAGAACACTGAAAGAGACAGAGACGTGGATTCTGTAGGTCACTGAACTTCATGAATACTCATGACCCACGGGACTTGGGATTTGCAGAAAGGCAGCTGGGCTGAGTCATCTGATTAGAAGAGGACAAAACCTTAACGTTCATCTAAGTCATTCACTTTCAACATCATGGATCCAACTCTACCAGGAAAACTTTTATGACTTTAAAGACCAGAAATCTCTCCTATGTTAACACAGTCTGAAAATTTATGGCCAGATTTCCTCCATGTAAGCATGGTTTGATGTTTCCATCTATTCAGACACATACCAATAATGGGTAAAATCTAAAATGTGAGAAGATACGTAGCTGTGCTTGAAAGCAAGCAGATACTGGTTTCTCGGTGTGTTCCTCACACCAGGACTTTTTGTCCTTGGAGAGAAGCCTCCTGCCTGACTGTATGCCTAGCTGACCAGCAAGTACTCTGGGTACCAAGACAATAGCCCCAAGAACAAGAAGTACTGGGGACCCCACAGGTTTCCTGACAACCAGCTCTCATTCTCAGTTAAGCACAGTAGGAATATCATGTTCGACGAGATTGTCAGCATAGCCCAGCAGATGCAGCATCGATCTTTAGCTAGAGAACTCTCTGGCACCATTAAAGAGATCCTCAGTACCGACCAGTCCATGGGCTACAACACTGATGGCCACCACCCTCACAACATCATCGATGACCTCAACAGCGGAGCGGTGGAGTGCCCTGCCAGTTAAGAAAAATCAAAGAAAATCACAATAAAGGGTCATTTGACAGTGGGAAGAAAAACCAAACAAACCACAATCCTCTGCTTTTACAGTGAAGTTCAGTGAAGCGCTGGGATCCGCCAGTAACCTTGTGTCAAGGGTATAGTGGTGGGCTTTTTGGGAATACAGATGGGGACTAAACCCTGTCTTCAGTGGAGCAAAGACTTCCTTATTCTATACACTTTTCCCCGAACAATCTCCTGCTACACTGAGGTGAGGGGTCAGTGTGCCTGGCACATTCTCACTGTCCTCCAAGCCCTGGTGCCTGCCACAGAGAATGGAGCAAATGTCTGTGGTATTGGAATAAGCCTGGGATGACCAGTTTGTCCTGGAATGAAAACTTCTGCATTCCAGGAAGCCCTTGAGTCCAGGGCTCATCAGGTAGTTGATTTCCCTACTAATCCCGAGTGTGGCCCTGGCCCTAGTGGTCACTAGCCAGGTGACGCTGGGCCAGGCCCTGCCGCTCACTTTCCTCATTTGTCCTGCCCAGTGGAGCCGGTGGTCAGTGCTCAGGTCCTTGCCTCAAAATCTTTGTTAGCTTGGATGGAAGTGAGACAAAAATGCCAAGACCTGCTGCTCTGACCCCAGAGTGATGAGGTGGAGGCGGCAGCACTCGCACAGCTCTGGAGCCCGCCGTTAGAGCAGGAATGTTGGTTTCCTGGGGCTGTTGTAATCAATATCACAAGGTATAAGGCTTAGACACATCACTGCCGCCTCTGCCTCCCTCTCCACGTGGCTTTCTCTGCATGTGTCCAGATTTCCCTTGTTTTATAAGGACACCAGTTGGCATCAGAGCCCACCTAACCCAGTATGACCTCATCTTAACTTGAGTCCATCTGTAAAGACAATCCAAATAAGGTCTCATCCATAGGCACTGGGGGTTTAGGACTTGAATATACCTTTGGGGGTTGGGGGTGGGGAATATAGTTCAATCCATAATAGCAGGATAGACCCAGTGTTCCCCAGTGGTGGTTGAGGCTGTCAGCATTGGGTCTCCCTTCTCAAGGAGTCAGCAGGTTCACAGAGGAGGGAGGGAGAAGCAAGACATGCCACAGTGAAGACACGAAGGTGTCTGCCCGTCACAGGCCGAGCGCATCAGCCCATCAAGTCCCCTCAGGATCCCAAGCAAGGGTGCATTTGGCCTGACCATGGTGTATCAGATCCTTAGCATCAGGAAAGACGCAGAATGACAAATTGTTATGTTCTGAAATATATATTTTTTTTTTTTAAGGAGGGCACAAAATTTCAAAGCAGATGGTGCACATTCTTACATATTTAGCAGGGAGCTCAGCGTGGACTCCTCCTCCTGGTACATATGAGCAGGGAAGCCTGAGGCTGTGGACCCCCCAACTGTGGGGACAAGCTTTCCCTGGCCTCTCACAGCAACAGTGGAAGACATGTTCAAGGGTTATTGGGACTGTGTGTCTCACCCAGCCCCACCCCAGGCAGACGTCCACAGTGGGAGCTCAGTTAATACTGGCATCTGATGGGGCATGGAAGGAAACAGTGTGGCCTGAGGGCAAAGAAGCCTATGCCTCCTTTGTTTGTGGTTTCCACATCGCCTCCCATGGTGCATACTAACTAACCCATCACTCAGGAAGTCCATTTGCTGGCCAGCCTTGCCCAGGAAGCCTGTCCCTTCCTCTGCATCCAGGGTTGCATCTGAAATCCCTGGGGACAGGTGACTGCAGGCAACATAGTCTCCTTGGACGGAGCCCCTGTGCAGAGGCCTGCTGAAGGCTGACCTTCACCTTGTCCTTCTAGATTGTCATCCCTTTCTTCAGCCTGCTCATCAAAGACATCTACTTCCTGAACGAGGGCTGTGCCAACCGCCTCCCCAACGGACATGTCAACTTTGAGGTAAGATCCAGGGGGCTGGGGTATGGGGAGGGGGAGGGACTGCCAGTGAAAACTCCCAGAGCAGTTGCTGTGACCCTTATTGCTTGGAATGTTGGGGGACTCTGAGGCAAAGTGCAGCCAACATCAGATTATCCAGCTCGCCCCCCACCCCCCAAAGGAGAGTGATGCTCATTTAGGCCTTGTGCCCAGCAAAAGCTGAATGATTTTCAGCCCTTGAGGAGCACCAGGTTGATGAGAAAGACAGCCCTGCAGGCCGTAGTGACAGCTGGTGAGGTGGCAAGGCACAATGCCTGGGGGCCAGAATCCCTCCCCAGGGAGGGTCCCTAGCAGCAGGCGGAAGTGGTCGGGCAGAGTGGGCAGAAGGGATGAAAGATTTCTTCTCCCTCTGCAGACAGTCAACATTGTCAATGTGTCTCCTCCTCCAGGAAGCGCCTTTGACCATCAGGTGGAGGGAGGCCTTGTGTAGAGAGCTGAGACACCTTTCATCACAGCATCTAAGTTCCCAGGCTCCTCAAAATCTAGGCCAGCCTGATCCACTTCATGTCTCAAGCCCACACCCACACCCACACCCCCACCACAGGCCCATCCAGCATACCCGTGAGCCTGTGGGATACACCTGATGGGCAACGGGGCCCAGGACCCCTGAGGGTACTGGGCAGTGAGAGCAGAAGATCACTAAGTCAGACAGACAGACCATCCAGGCAAGAGTGGAATCCCTGCAATTTGCAGGAAGGAAGTGCTTGCCCCACCCAGCCTCCAACTACAAGGGGCAGCGGTTCTGGGTTGGTCCTTGCTCTGCCTGAGCTCCAGGGTCTTCCTCTGTGGAACAGGGCTCTGACCATGGCTGCAGAGAGCTAGGAACAGGTGTCCCTCATGGCTCACCAAGGGCTCTTCAGGTGTCCCCTGCTGACAGAGCCCTTTGGCCTGGAGCTGCCTCTGCTGTTGGTCCTTGAATGGTTACCCCCAGAAGACCTTCCCATCCTTCCTGAGGGCCTGGTCACCCCTGAGGGCCAAGGGAAATCTAATCTAGCAGGCGGCCTGGGTGCTGCATCCTGGGGCCAGTCCAAGCTGGAGGTGACATTGAGCAAGTTAGGCTTGGGAGGAACACAGGAGCCCCAGAGACCCATGCCTCACTCAACAGGTGACCCCACAGCATACAGCTGAGTATAGGACCTCCTTTTCCTCTTTCCCCTTTTTGAACTGGTCCCCAGAACCAAGGCCAAGGGGCAAGGGGCAGTACTGCAAAGTGTTCATGTGGCCCCAGATTTGGGACACAAGCAGTGGGACTGGAACCAGCCACCAAGGCAGATCGAAGGATGCCACAGAGCGGAGCTCCCACCTAGTCAAGACTGCAATTTACTTAAAATCCATCTTCCAGTTGGCACAGTTTTTTTTTTCTTTTAAGTAAATGTATTTAAATTTTACTTAAAATTCTACTTACATGAATTTATTTAAATACATTTACTTGTTTTTGTAACATTTAAACAAATCAACAAACACATACCACTTGGTATAAATAGAGATGATCGCAAAAATAAATAGCACAAAGCTCAAGCGCAGTAGCTCCCCCCTTCCCCAAGGGCAATGCCTTCAAGACCCCCAGAAGATGCCTGAAAACAAGGGCCTTGCTGAACTCTCTATATACTGTTTTTCCCTGCACATGCACACCTAGGATGCAGTTTAATTTACAAATCAGGCACAGTAAGAGATTAACAACAATAATAAAATAGCACAATTATAATATGTATATATATTATACATAAATACACATAACATAAAAGTTGCGTGAATATGGTCTCTTTCTCTCACAATATCTTATTGTATGTGGTATTTTCAGACTGTGGTTGAACACAGGTGACTGAAACCACAGCAGGTGAGGGGAAATTACTACCTTTACTCAGATGTATGATCTGCTGGGGCTATAGCCCGAGGCTGGTGTCTCCCCACCACATGGGGGGCCAGTGAACCTTAAGTGTTGAGATGCCTCAGAAGGAATGAAGAGATGAAATGAACACCCAGGTTTTCTGACGGGTGGTTCTGTCATTTGTTGCCCAAGTTCCACCCTCCCTGCCCTGCAGGTGGCCTCACTGGGGTGCTAAGGGAGGCCTTGCCGGGGCCAGCTGTACATTCTCCCCCACACAGGTGGAGATGGGGGAGAGCATCCATTTTTTTGTCTCTATAATTCTGGCAGAAATTTCTGGAACTGGCCAAGCAGGTTGGAGAGTTCATCACATGGAAACAAGTGGAGTGCCCCTTCGAACAAGATCCCAGCATCACCCACTACTTGCACACTGCCCCCATCTTCAGTGAGGATGGTAAGGTGACCCCATGATCTTCCTGATGCCCTGCCACAGGACTCTCGGGTGGTGTCTCAGTCACATAGTCACATCACCATACAGGTCCCCAGCCCCGAGGAAGACAACCAACATGGCCCAAGGAGCTGTGAGCTGGGACTTCAGGGGCCCCCAGGGCCAGTGTTTCCCCAGACACAGTTTGGGTGCTGTTAAAAATGGTAAACTGAACTATCAACCTATCCGAACCCAGTCATCAGGAAAGCGGGGTGGCGATAAGAACCTCCTCAGGATTCTCGTAGGGATGGGACAGCACTGGACTGACTGAGGGCCCTTCCAGAGCTGGTGGATGTGTGTGTGTGTGTAAGCATGTTTGTGAGTGTGTGCATGTGAGCATTCATGTGCAAGCACATGTATGTCTGCAAGTGTGTGCATGTGTGTGAGCATCTATGTGTGTGCACATGTGCAGTACACACTGGCAAGAGCTGAGGTGGCTTTTCCAGAGCGCTGGTACCATCTGCCACCTGCAGTAAATCAGTATTTCCATCTGATCATTTGTCCGATACAATAGATTGCTTGAAAATTTGCAAAGTGAGTGCACTCCAGGAGTTCCCTCCTCTAGGAAGGGAAGGTGCTGGAAAAGCAAGCAGTCTTCTGGGCCTGAGATGATCATCCCATGGGGACAGGGTGGCCCCATTATTAACTGCGCTCTGGATCCAGGGCCCTCAGATCACCTTGGCAGTTCCTGCTTGACACACAGGGCACCTGGCTCCTTGTCATGGCAAACATTTTACAAAGCTCAGGAGAGCATTTTCTGCCAAAAACAAAACATTAGGGGGAAGGACTTTTTTTTTTCTTTAGTGATTTTGTTTTTTAATTATTAATGCTTTCATTTTTGCTGTTTTATTTTTTATATATTTTGGGGCTATGATTTTTTGGAGAGGGGTCTCATTATCTGCAGTCCCTCCCCCAAACCAGAAGTTCATCCTGGGCTTCTCCCCTTCCCTGCCCCCACAAGCTGTGTGATCCTGGACAGGTTCCTCATCCTCGCTGAGCCTCATCTGCTGTATCTATCTAGTGTGGGCAGTGAGAGAGCCCACTCCCCAGAGGTCTTTCTTTGTGTTGAGAATTACATGAGTTGGCACAGGCAAAACGCTCAGGACTGCATTCAATATTCGTTGTATTTGTTTCCTAGCAGTAATATAACAAATCACTACAAACTGGCTGGTTCCCAATAATACAGTTTTATCCTCTTACAGTTATGTGGGTGAAAAATTCAAAGTCAGTTTCACCAAGCAAAATTAAGGTGTTAGCAGAGCTTTTTATTTCTGAGATAAGATTCCTTTTCTGGCTTTCTATGATTTCTGGTGACCATCTGTATTCTTTGGCTTGTGGCCCCTTCTTCCGTCTTCAAAATGCATCCTTCCCACCTTTGCTTCCACCATTACATTGCCATCTGTAGTCAAGTTTCCTTTGTTTCCCTCTTAAAAAAAATACTTGTGATTGCATTTAGGGCCCACCTGGATAGTCCAGGAGATTTTCCTCCTCTCCAGTTCCTTAATCATATTTGCAAAGTTCTTTTGCCCATAGAAGGTAATATATTCACAGGTCCTGGGGATGAGGATCTGGATATCTCTGGGAGCCACTATTCAACCTACTATAGTAGTAGTTATGAGCATTTTCTGGGCCAGTGGAACTTAAAATGTGTCAAAAGCATATTAGGAGAAGGGCAAGAGGAGTCTAATGGCAAGGAGATAAGAGAGGGAGAGACAGTTTATTCACTCTTTCAGTTAAAAGTATTTCGAGAAAGCCTGCTGTATGCCAGGCAGCAATCTGGATGTGAATCTACAGATAAAATACCAGCCTTTCTGGATCACCCTTAGAGAGGAGTACCTCCCATTTTGACTCTCTCTTCCCCCTGTTCCTCCTGCACCCTCCACTCCCAAAAACTGGAGAAAATCAACAGAAGGGACCTAAGATATATTGAGCCTTGACTGGGTCAGTAATAGCCTCTGTCAGAAATTCTACGCTATCCCCAGCTCCACGCCACTTCTGACAGTGTCTGCCTGGCAATTCAGTCAGCTTTCAGGCTCCTGAAACAAATGAAAAAAATTGAAGGAATCGGCAAAGAAACAGAAGATGTAAGGAAGAGCCAAATGGAAATTTTAGAACTTAAAAATACAATAACTGAAATAAAAAGCTGAGTGGAGTAACAACAGAATGGAGAGGAAAGGATCAATGAACTGGAAGATGGAACAATAGAAATTAGTCAGTCTGAACAACAGAGAAGACATTGACTGAAACAGCCTCAGCAATCTGGGATATGACAATAAATCTAACACTCGTGTCATCAGTCTGGTAAGAAAAGGACAAACAGCCAGAGTTGAAAAGTAGTTGAAGAATTAGGGCCTCCCTGATGGCACAAGGAGTTACGCACAGCGCTGTGAAGCTGTATACAACCTCTGCAGCACCAATTCTATCCCCAGCCTGCCAGGTTGCTACCCACATGGCATAGCAGACCTCTTCCTGACTCACCCACTGCTCCTCTCAGCAGTGTATTTCATTAGATCCGCCTATTCTGATCCCCACTCTGTCTCTGGCGAATCCTCTCACCCTTGCCACACCTCTGGCCTGTACCCCAGTTCTTCTATAAATAAATAAATAAATAAATAAATAAATCTTAAAAAAAAAAAAATACTTGAGGAGTTAATGACTGAAAAGTTCCCAGGTTTGGATAAGATAAACCTAAAGATTGAAGAAACTGAGTGAATCCCTGAAAGATTAAACTCAAAAGAAAACTATACCAAGACACATGCTAATGAAATTCTAAAAACTAATGAAAAAGAAACAAATCTTGAAAACACTGGAAGAGAAATGATACTTGCGGGGGAAAACAGTTCAAATGACCAGAGGCAGTGCACACTTTCAAGAGCTGAAAGAAAATAATAACCAACCCACAGTTCTGTATCAGCAAAAATATCCTTTGGGAATTTAGATAAATCAGATGGGAGGAAGACAAGAAAAATAAGAGAGATAAAACAAAAAATAAAAAAATCAAGTGGCAGACTTAAGCCCTAACATATTGATAACAAATGGTCTAAATACAGCAAGTAAAAGACTAATGTTGTCAGTGTAAAACATTTAAAAACATGACCCAGCTTTTATGTTTTCTACAAGAAACTCATTTCAAATATGGTATAGATAGGCTGAAGAGTGAAAGGATGGGAAAAGATTGA
Source organism: Talpa occidentalis (assembly GCF_014898055.3). NCBI lineage: Eukaryota > Metazoa > Chordata > Mammalia > Eulipotyphla > Talpidae > Talpa > Talpa occidentalis. Next base: position 72,518,790 of record NW_023605305.1, on the reverse strand, counting down.
GCATGCAAATATTAACCTAAAAAAAAAAAAACAGGAGTAGTGATTTTCATATTTGATATTATATATTCCAAGGAAAGAAAATTACCAATTATTATATAACAACAAAAGAATAAAGCTCTCAAGAAGACCTAATAATCCTACATGCATACATACCAAACAACAGAGTTGCAAAATTTATGAAGCAAAATCTGAAGGACTGAAACAGATCCACAGTTATAATTGGAGACTTCAACACCCTTCTCTCCACAGCTGATAGAACAAAAGATAGAAAAGCAACAGACATGGAACTTACCAGTACTATCAAAAAATAAGATCTAGGGCCTCCCCGGTGGTACAGCGGTTGAGTGCTGGGCTGCGAAGCTGCCCGCAGCCTCTGCAGTGCCGGTTCGATCCCTGGCCACCGGGCGAGGGTCCCACATAGCGCGCAGACCTCTCCTACTGTGCCCGCTGCTCCCCTCAGCAGTGTACTTCGTCAGTCTGCCTGTTCTGTTCCCCGCTCTGGATCTTGTGAATTCTCTCACCCTCCCGCACTTCTGACTGTACCCAGTGCTTGTATAAATAAATAAATAAATCTTAAAAAAAAAGAAACTGTCAAACTTTCAAAAAAAATAATAAAATAAAAAAATAAGATCTAGTTCACATTTATAAAATACTCCATAAAACTACAGCAAGACTTTTTTTTTTCAGTTCCCCATGGAGTACAGACCAAGATACGCCATATCTTGAGCTACTTAAAACAAATTTCAAGTAATTGAACTTACACATAGTGTGTTTCCCAATAACAGCACAATCATATATCAATAACTGATATCAACAATTTAAGACAACAGAAAAATCTTTGAACACTTAGACTATAAACAGCACACTTCTAAATTAACCATGAGTTAAAGGGGACGCCTCAAGGGAAATAAAAAATTCATTTGAATAAGTGAACATAAATCAAAATGTATAGAAAGCAGCTAAAATAAACCTGAGAGGGAATTTCACAGTACTTACTGTATACATTAGCAAAAATGGGAAAATATCAAATTAATTATCTAATTTCCCACATCCAGAACTTAGAAAAACAGGAGTAAAATAAACCCAAAGCCAGGAGAAGAAAGGAAATTAGAGCACATGAGAGCAGAAAGCAACAAAATGGAAAACAGAACAACAATAAACAAAATTAAATAAAGAAAGGCTTGGTTCTTCAAAAAGCATAATAAACTATCATCTTCTAGCAATGAGTTTCCTTCTCAGAGAGGAAGGCAGAGATCACTAATATCAGAGATGAAAAGAGGCATCACCACAGACTGCCAACATCAAAAGGCTAATAAGGGATTTCTGTGAACTATGCACATAAATTTTTGGTAATTTAGATAGAAGGGATCAATTCTGCAAAAACCCTAACTGCCAGAACTTAACTTGAAATAAATTATTTGAGTATTAAGGAAACTGAATTTTTAATTTTAAGACACTGAAAATGAAATCTCAGGCCCCGGTGGTTAGACAAGTGAATTCTACCAAACACCCATCCTGCACAATCTCTTTCAGGAAATAGAAGCAAAGGGAACTTAAGTTTATGAAGTCAGTATGACCCTGGTACCAAAGGCAGACGCAGACAGTATAAAAAAGAAAATGTATACCAGTATCCCTCATAAATACAAATGAAAAAAAAAAAAAACCTTAACAAAACATTAGCAAATAAAATTCTGCACTATAAAAAAAAAAAAAAGCATCATTAGCAAGTGGGTTTATTCCAGAGATGCAAGGTTGTTCACTATTTGAAAGTCAATCAGTGTAATCTACTATATTAACAGGATAAAGGAGAAAAATCACTAGATAAGTCAATTGATGTAGAAAAACATTTTCAACAGCATACATGGTAAAAACTCTCAGAAAAATTGGAATAAAAGGCTAAACTTGGTAAATTGTATCTATAAAAACCCTTCAGTTAATATCATATTTAATGGTGAAACACTGAATTCTTTCCCACTAAAATTGGTGACAAGTCAAGTATATGTACTCTGGCAAGATCTAGTCATTACAGTATGACAAGAAAAGGAAATAAAAGACATATAGGTCAGAAAGGGAGAGTTAACACTGTCCGTAATTACAGAAAAAAAGTCCCAAGGAATCTACAATAACTCCTAAAATTACTGAGTGCAGCCAAGGTTGAAGAATGCAAGATAAACAGAAGTTGTTTTATTTCTATATACTAGCAGTGCTTATGTGGACACCAAAATTTACAATCCCTAAAAAAAATCCTGAGGTGTTAATCTAACAAAGCATGTATAAGATGTGTGTGCTAAAAACTACATAACACTGATAAAACAAATCAAAGAAGAGCTAAATAAATGGAGAGATGTGAAGTTCATGAATTTGAAGACTCAACATAGCAAATTTATCAGTTCTTCCCAAATTAAGTACAGGTTAAAAGAAATTCCTATAAAAATCCTTGCAAGGCTTATAGTAGATAGAGACAAGAATATGCTAAAATGCGTATGGAAAGACAAAGGAAACAATTTTGAAAAAAAAAGAATCAAATGGGAGGGGCACCCTACCCAATATTAAAACTGATCTTATATCAAAACAGGTGTTGGTAGAACAAACATGTGCATCAGTATAACAATAGAGAACCCAGGAATAAATCCATGGAAATATACCCAATGATTTTTGACAAAAGTACAAGCAATTCAGTTGAGGAAAGATAACCTTTGAACAAATGGTGTTGGAGCATTTGGACATCCACAGGCCAAAAACTGAACCTGGACCTAAGTCTTATACTTACACAAAAATTAAGTCCAAATGGATCACAGATTTGAAAATAGAATGTGACACTATCAAACATTTAGGAAAAAAGGCAAGAGAAAAATCTTAGGGAGGTAGGGCTAGACAGAGAGTCAACATGCAACTGCAGTGTGACTCAGCCGTCACACTCCTGGACATTGCAGAGTCGAGAAACGAGTAAAGACAGCCCCTAACTTACAATGGTTCAACTTACAATTTTTTAATTTTATGATAGTGTGAAAGCAATAGACTTTTAATAGAAATTGTACTTTCAATTTTGAATTTTGCTCTTTTCTTGGGGTAGCAAGGTCCTGCCTGCTGACGCCGTACGGGGGCAGTGCTGTGCAGCTCCCACCCAGGGCAATCAGAAGGGCACATCCGCTGCTCTGCAGGCTGGTCTTCACTTTCAGCAGTGTTCAAGAGATTACATGAGATATTCACTACTTATAAAACAGGCTTTGTGTTAGATGTCTTTGCCCAACTCTAAGCTACTGTAAGTGTTTTGAACAGGTTTAAGGTAGGCTAGGCTATGGTGTTAGGCGTATTAAGGGCACTTTCAGCTTATGGTATTTTCCACTTAGCGATGGGTTTATCAGAACATAACCCCATTATCAGTCAAGGAAGATCCGTGCTCATGTTCACAAAAAAAACCCAAAAACAAAAAACTGCACACCATTGGTTATAGCAGCTTTATTTGTGATAGCCAGACACTGGAAACAACCAGATGCCCTTCAGTGGGTGAATGGTTAAACAAACTGATATATCCATACCATGAACTATTATTGAGCAATAAAAAGGGGAAAAGAACAAAATATTGATACACACTACAGCAGGGGTGAGTCTCCAGAAAATTACACTAAATGAAAAAAGCCAATCCCAAAAGGTTACATATTGTGTAATTAGTTTATATCACATTCTGGAAATACGAAGTATAGAAATGGAGAATAGATCAGTAATTGCCAAGGATTTCAAAAGGGGTGGAAGGGGGAGGGAAGTAGAAGTGGCTGAGAAAGGGCAACCCGGGGGATCTGGCTGGTGATGAGAACGTTCTCCGTCTTTTTTTTTTTTTTTTTAAAGATTTATTTATTTATTTATTTATACAAGAACTGGGGTACAGGCCAGATGTGTGGGAGGGTGAGAGGATTCACCAGAGACAGAGTGGGGAACAGAACAGGCAGACTGATGAAATAGACTGCTGAGGGGAGCAGCGGGCGGGACAGGAGAGGTCTGCTGCGCCATGTGGGGCTCTCACCGGTGGCTGGGATCCAACTGGCTCTGCAGAAGCTACGGACAGCTTCACAGCGCTGTGCTCAGCCACCTGCGCCACCAGGGGAAGCCCTGTTTTCCATCTTGACTCTGTCCTTGTGAATATCCTGGGGATGATCTTGTAGGTAGTTTTGAAGTGGTTCCTGCTGGGGGTCAAAGGTACACTAATCTCTGGCATTTCTTACAAAAGTATTTGAATCTACAATGATCTCCAAAGACAGCTTAATTTAAAAACAAAAAGCAGGTCAGACTCTGGGTGTAGAACTGGTTATTATCAGCAATCATAATTGTGTCATTTCATTTCATTTTCTGACTAGGTCTTTATTTGGCTTCTTATGAAAGTGAGAGTCCAGAGAACCAAACAGAAAAAGAGAGGTGGAAAGCTCTAAGGTGCGTCTGTGTGCCGAGACAGGGTGGGAGCACAGTGAAGGAGAGGGTTGGGGTGCCTGAGGCTAGGACAGGGAGCCAGGACCTCCTGGAAGCCCCATCAGCTGTGGGAAGGGCGTAGGTCAGGCCAGGATCTTAGGGGTGGAAGTGGAACCCAAGGGCTGGGGTAGGGAGAGGAGGCTGGACCACAGCCCCCCATGACTAGTGGCTGCCACTGTGGGCAACTGAGATGTGTGTCCCAGGACCCCATAGTTGATAAACAGGCCCAAAAGTGAGCACACACAACCTCCTGATCAGTGGGCATGTTAGTATGGCCGAGGGCTGCTCAGACATGACCCTCAGCATCTGAGGACTGAGCCAAGAGGCTCCCCAAAAAGCCCTCTGGGTTGAAGGCAGCCAGCTGAGAAGGCACCATGCTGGAGGGAAAGTCTCTTATCACCCTCTGCTTGTCTAAATCTGTAGGTCTTCTATTTTGGGGAAGACGTGAGCAACTCTGAGCTGGAGGTGGAGGAGGCGGAGGAGAGGAAGTCAGCAGAACCTTCTGTAGCCTTGCCTCGGCTGGCCCAGTAAGCAGGGATGATGTTGGTGCTTCGCTACTTTGCAGATCTGGTGCCCACCAGTGATCACACGGCACAGGAAACCTCCCACCTTTCGTGGAAGCTCAGCCTTGGCAGGGCCAAGGGCCTCCAGATGAGGTGGCCCGTTCCCTTGGGGGCCCTGTTTTCAAGATGATGGGGACCATGTTGCTGGTCAGCCTGTCTGCCCTTAGGGGAGATACGGCACCCCCTGCAGTCTTGTGCCTCAGAGGCCAACCTTCAGTCTGTGGCCAGGTGGCCTGAGAGCTTCTGCTTCTCCAGAAGACATCACAGTGACATGAGAGAGGCTGTGAGCCCCCCAGTGACCCCGCCACTCTGCTGATGGAACCCACACTGCCCTGATGGGCTGTTTCTGCAGCCCCATGCACCTCCTTTCTGGATCCTGCTGGTATCGGGGACAGCTTTCTGGTAACAGCCATGAAGCAGGTCAGCAGGACAAGTTTGAGTTATGGAGTTGACAATGTGTATAGTTTGTTGTAAACTGGTGTTGACATAAAGGCACAGTTGTACAGCCTGCACATCCATGTCCGCGCTGTGTTTCACCTGTGGGCCTGAGAAGAGCTGGTGCTGGGCCACAGCACAGGCTCCCTGCTGGGTCACGTGGCGACCACTGCTGCTCCAGAGGCCCCTGTGCTGACAGGGTCTGGTGAGGTGATTACTTCGTTCCTCTTGTTGCCCCCGGGGTGGAGGTGATGAAACCAGAGAGGCTTCTCATCACCCCACCCAGCCTCACACACTGAGCCAAGTTTCTTTTTCTTTTTCCTCCCTCCCCCTGAGCCAGATTTCTGGGCCTGGAAGCTGATAGGTAATTGAGTCGCTGAGTCCACACCTGGCACATGAAAAGGAAGGCAATATGTACCCCATTCTTTGTCAGCGTCCACTGGGTAAGGGGGAAGAGTACTCCTGGCTGTGTCAGATCCTTCAGAAGCTGGGCCCTGCTCGGTTGCATACTCAGCTACCCTTTAGGCATGCCCCCCTCATCTGGGGACAGGCAGAGACGGCAACCAGTTCCCAAGGTGTTCCCCACCCCATGGAGTTGTGCAATGAACCCAGGATCTCAGCAGAGCCTGGCAGCCAGCAGCCTGGTAGGGCATGGGAACACTGCACATGGTGGGGTCACTGGGGTCTGCTCTGGGTCCCAACCAACCCGCTGCCTTTTCAACAGAGACCCAAGAGGATGAGTAGTGCAGAAAGCAGGGGCTGGATCCAGGCCCGCCCACCTCTTCATACCACATCCAGCTCCTGACATGGGCCCGGGTGGAGGCCTTAAGCCAAACCCAAGGAGTCTTGGTCCCAGAAGCTGCCGAGAAGTAACTTCTCATGGCTTCATCACTATCCAACCCATCCCTCACATAGTCCCTGGCATCTCCTTGAGCAACATTAGACAGAACCTTGAGGGTATAGCAGAATTTGTCTCTGCTCCCTGGTCATGCTGAGTCGCCTGTCAGGAACAAAGGCACAGAAGGAGTAAGTAGTCCTGAAGACTGATAGAGGCAGGTCTGGGGCCCATGCCCTTGGAACTCTGTGAAGTCTGACCAGAGCCCAACACCTACCAGAGATCATCCCCTAACCCAGCCATGGAGACGGGACAGTCTGGACACTCAGGCCCCAACCTTGCTTGTCAGCTGGTTCTATCTCCTTATTCCTGAGCAACTCAGTAAAGGGGGAACCCTAGAATGCTGAGCCTGGGGAAGGAGCAGTTAAGGCCAAAGGGTCTGGGGCAGCTGCTCCCCTGCCTCCTGCAGTCCCTCACCTAGGCCCCAGATCCTCTCTCTCCAAAGCTAGTCCCAAAGGCCTCCCTCAGCAGGCCCCCTGCACTCAGGCTCAGTTTAACCCTCAATATCTCCTGCTATTGGGAGTTTGCTGCAGCCTTTTCCCAGGATGTGGGAAACATGAGCAAAGGACTTAGAGAGGGCAGTGTCGGACCCACAGTTGAATGGTTAGGGCATGCCTGCAGGGTGCTAATGGAGGACAAGGCCAGTTACAACACAAAGGAGACACTGCTTCTCATTTCTTGCTTCTGAGACCTTGCACATGCTGTTCCACTGCCTGTCATGCTGTCCCCTACCTGTTGACCTGATCAGAGCTGCAGCTTCAGGTATAGGCCCCTATTCTGGGAAGAGATTCCTGCCATGTAGCTGCCCTTCTCCACACCCTTTTCCACAAGTCTTCCAGCCCCTCTGTGGCCCAGTACAGATTGGGTGTCAGGGGAAGATGGTGAAGAGAGACCTGGACTCTACCCCACTGGAAGGGCCAGAGCAGGAAAAAAGGCAGTAACCCACAGGTAGCCCCACAGAGGATACAGGGTCGGGAGGGCTCAGACTGAGTACATTTGGGGCCCGGGTTCTTCCAGGGCTCCCTCCAAGCTGCTCTTCCTGTCTGAGAAGCTGTTGGGTGCCAGGCTCCGGTACAGCCAGGAGGTCCTACAGAGGCCTGCCCAGGTCAGGATCATGGCGCCCATGCCTCAGAGCCCCAAAGGGAGGACACGCTGGTCATGCTCACACAAACAGTTCCTTAGCCTCATGTAGGACTCGTCCTTTCCCTGAGGAGGCTCCCCCTTTGTCCTGTTGTCCTGATCAGATGGCTCGCAAGGACCTTGCAGGGTGGGGCCTACCTGTGAGGCAGATATCAGGAGCACAGGTGGCACCCAGGACACATGCCCCGGAGGCCCAGGCTGGTGCTGGTGACTCAGACCCCCATAAGCAGGGCGAGGTTTGAAGCTGCCCAGCTCCACCTTGTGGCAGGTACTTGGGCCTGATCAAGATCCCCAAGAACACCAAGGTTCCAGGGCAGTCTGCAGGCCCCACTGTACCCCAGAGGTCAAGGCGGGAGCCTGGCTTGATTCACTGGCTGGCTCTTCTTACCTGAACCCTACTGGAAAGGAATAGGATGGGGAGAGGGTTTGGTGGCAGACAGAAAGACTCTTTACTGACTGGGGTTTGCTTCAGAGGTTCTGGTCCTTCATTGGGTTCAGAACTGATTTGTTTTCCCAGGGGGGATCAGGACCTCTGCTCCCAGGTGTCTGTATCACTGGAGACACTCGCCACCCCCTACCATCCTCCACTGTTCCCTGGGAGAGAGTGTCTCCATGGTGCCAGCAATTTATCCTGGGAGCCCAGATACATTCATACCCTCTAAGGAAACCTGTCTACACAACCTGGCAGTCTCATGGCAACACCTTAATAACCCCACAGTGGTTCTCAAAGGCATGGCCCAGAGAACACCAAGATCCCTTTCCATAACAACTCAGGAGCCGACAGCCTCCTGTGTCCTCTGCCCTTCAGATCCCGAAGGCAGGCATCAGGCCCCAGGCCTGCATCCCTCAGCCCCATGCCACAGAGCTCATATAAATTTCTTGAATGAAAGACACCCCATTCACAGTATTCCCAAACAAGTCCTCCCCAGAGTCCAACTCTTGGCAGTTAATATGCCCCATCAAAGGGTCAACAGGGCCAGAAGGCTGAGTCAGGAGCCACTGTCTAGTGTGCTGAAAACACCATTTCTTTCCAAAGCCCACATGAGTGCCAAGTTCCAGACCTGGCACTGTGCACATAGCCTAACAAACACGCGAGGTTGACACTGTCGTCATCTTCCCTGGCACTTGACAAAAACAAGACTCAGAAAGGCAAAGCCACAGCCTGAGGACGCTCAGTTTACATGCTCCTGAGAGGCTGGGGGGAGCTCCCACTGCCACCTGGTCTGCCCACAGCTACAGACACAGTGACATGTCTCACCTCTGCTACTGCCCCCCTCCTCTTCGGTGTATCCCCGAGCCCTCTGGTGTCCCCTGGCATTTCAGGAGTGCCCTGCAGTATCTCATTCACACTGAAGACAAACCTCCCACTGCCCCCAGTGTCCCTGTTGCACCTGCCCCTCTGTGAATCCAACTGGGCAAAGCCATGCTTCAGCCCTAGCAATGGGAGACTGCAGGCTTCACGCCCCACTGCGCAACGTCTTCAGTGAAATCAGCTCCATTTTCATGCCCCAGGACTCCTGGGCCAGGAGACATCCAATGGGGAGAGCTGGAAACGTATACACGATGCCTTTTGGCCATACCAGCCTCTTGCCCACAGGCTGGGCACTCTCTCACTTCGTCTCTCTCTGGCATCCCACCTTGGGACTCCAGGCAGGACCAGAGAAGCGAGAAGACTGACTGGGAAGGAACAGGTTTGAGGTATAGGCTACAGCCCCCCCCACTGAGCAACACACCTTCCCCAGGTAGGCAAGCTGAGAGAACATTCAACAACAGGGAAGGCAGAAATCTGGTATGTCAGGGATAGAGAAAAAAAATGACCCTGGAGACCAGCAGAGGCCAGAGGTGAAAGGTCCCACAGGGCAAACCAAGAGCTTAAAGTTCATCCTGAAGACTTTAGAGGGGCACTAAAGAGTTCAGGTGAGGGGTACCTCATGGTTAATTTTATGTGTCAACTTGATTAGGTCACAGGGTGTCCAGATATTTGGTTAAACATTATTCTGGGTGGGGGGGTGTACGTTGTTTCTGGGTGTGACTAACATTTGAATCAATGGACTTAGTAGACTGCCCTCCTGATGCATGTGGGCCTCATGTAATCAGTTGACGTTCTAACTAGAATAAAAGGTGGAGTAAGGGACTATCTTGTGGTCCGACTACTTTCAAGTCCAGATACTGTTCTTCTCCTGCATTTGGGCTGAGATTTACACCATTGGTTCTCCTGGGTTTCCACTTGCTCACAGGAGATCTTGGGTCTTCTCAGCCTCCATAGTTACGTGAGCCAATTCCTGAAAACAAAATTTCTACTAAATGTCCATCTCTTTATCATCTGTTCTATCTATCATCACTCTTTCTCTCAACTATTGGTTTCCCTGAACCTAAACTAAAATAGGGGGTAACAAGTGAGTTACCCAAGTTACCCAAGAGATCTAAAAAGATCTCTTGGATACCTTTTAACGCAATAATTCTACATTTGTAATTTTAGGGAAAAAATTGAGATTAGCACACTTTTCACAATGGAAAATTAACTAATCATTACATTATTCCTTTTCCTGTAACAGGAGGTGATTTTTGTTCCCCAGCTCAGCCCAGATCCTGAAAATTTCCTATCTGCTGGGGAGCCCCTCCTGATCCCCTTCTTGGAGCCCAAGTGGAAACAGGAACATTGTCCTGGTCTCAGTGTGCACCGTGGATAGACTGATGATATGATCCATGCAGCCTTATTGAAGAAAGCTTTTCTGTCAATTTATTTATTCCTGTTACTTAGATGGATGATTATACCCTTTTTATTCCTATAATGATCTACCTTATTGCATTGAAACAAATTAAATGAAGTAATATAAATCATATTTTGGCTTAAGTTAAGGTCTCAGTACTAACACACATAACCTCTCTATTGAGGTTGAGGCCTGCCTTTATATAGATAGGAACTGCAAAACAAGGTTTCAGTCAACAAGCCACGCAGACAACAGTGGTCACAAAATTCTTGCCTAGTGACATCATAGCCCTCCGAACCCTGTGGTGTTTTACCCCAGCATCAGTCTCAGATATCAAATGTTTGCTGTTTTCTTGGCAGCATCATTTTCCCTGTGCATAATTTAACCTCATGTTGCTTTGTTCTTAGTGACCCCTAAATGCTCAAATTCTTAGGTGAGAATAGGCTAAATCATCTAAGTTTGTGTTAGGACATTCTATGACATTCACACAATGACGAAATTGCTTAGTGACGCATTTCTCAGAATGCACTCCATTGTTACCAGACATGTGGCTGTGACTAATCATTGGACCCCCCACACCAAGCCGCTATGCAGGGAGACCTGCCAACAGGCTGCTGGCATGACACAGGGGAGAAGGAAGGTAGGCTGGGGCACAGTGGAGACGGTGAGGGGCAGCCAGATTTAGGATATATTTTGAATATATAGCAAAGCCAACAGGATTAACTGATGGGTTGTAAGTCAGAGGTGAGAGACAGGGAGAGGCCAACGCTGACTCCAGGATGTTTGGGCCTTAGCAAATGGAGGAATGCACTGCTTCACCGAGATGTGAGAAGACTGGAGGAGGAGCAGGATTGAGCAGGGAAGTCAGCAACCTGATTTGTGATAGACCCAGATGAAATGTCCATGAGACAGCCCAGGGAGTATGGGGCGCGCTCCGTCATGGAGTATGATTGAAATGACACAATTCTGGGTTTTGGAAGGACAATCAGGTCTGGATATACAAATTTGTGAGGTGTCCATGCACAGGTTGCTTGCACAGGTGGGTCTGGGTTGAGTATCTATGGAATAGGGTACAGGGAGAAGGTAATTGAACCTGTGCAAGCATTTGGGAAAATACGGCATATCCATCAAAGGACATTGAGAAGGAGTTTCTAGAAGTTAAGGGGAAAACCAAGGGAGAGATAGAAGCTAATCAAGGTTCCAGAAGAAGGGGGTGATCAGTTGTCAAGTGCTGCTGTGAAGTTAAAAAAGGCAAGACCAAGACCTAATTTTTGAACTGGGCAACATAGACATAAACAATGACTTCAAAAGAGGGAGTTCCAGTGAAATTTTGGAGGTGAAACTCTGAAGTCCAAGAGAAAATGGGAAAATGGACTATCCAACAGAAAAATGGGCAGGGGGTTAAAAACAGTTCACAGAACAAGAAATACAAATAACAAACCCGTGAAAAGAGGCTCATGGGTAATAGAAATGTTCAGCTTCACTCAAAAGATCACACTGGTATACCTCTCAGACTAAAAGAAAAATAATCATAGCTTTGTATACAGGTTAGCTGGGGAGACAGGTATTCATACATTGTTGTTTGAGGTGTAGAGATAGAGTCGTACAGAAGTAAGTATGGGGAAGTGTACCAACTCTGGATCAGGGCTTACTGGACAGGATCTGCACATTCTTGCCTTCACAGAATATTGCAACATATATTTCCAAAATGATTGCACCAGTCTGTACTCCCACAAGAAGGGTTCAGGGCCCTCCACCCCCAAGTCCTCGTCAACATTTGGTATCATCAGGATATGTTCCTGATGCACAAAAATGAGGAACTAAGTCGACAAAGATGACGGGTGCAGGGGAACAGATAGAAGGTGAGGGTCAGCAGTCACAGGATCCGGCACAGCAGAGAGCAAGGAAGTCTGGGAGACGAGCAGACGGTGGGGCAAGAGCGCACAGGGCCAGGTGGAGCAAGGAGGAGGACAGGCGCTGAGCCCTGACAGGCGCCTGGCAGCTGGGACCTCCCTAGCCGTTAGCGCAGGGCGCCTCTGGGGAATGGAAACAAGGAGGGAGGGTGACACAAAGGAATCCCAGTTTGAATTATAAGCACTTTAGCAATATTATTTTCAATTAATACTTGGTTTTCAAAAGTCAATTCTGAAAACAATTTTCAAAGTTAAATACAAAATTCCATTTAAGTATTGTACAAGAACAACTTCTAGCGGTAATTCACTGTGGGAGGACGGGTATGTCTCCCAAACCTCAGGGGTCCCATGGCCTTGCAAGGTTGGTCTATAGCCAGAGTAATGAGTGAGGAGACGGTGAAGTACAGGGACAGGAAAAAATAGATTCATCTTTCGAAACCAATCTTCTCCCAAAATAATATGATCCCAAGCAGACAGGGCCTCCTACAAGAGGAAATACCCCGGAGACCCTTCGCTTATAGGATTATCTTCCAGCCTTTTACTTTTTTTTTTTTTTGGTGGGACCCTCGCCAGTGCTGCAGAGGCTGCGGGCAGCCTCACAGCCCAGCGCTCAACCGCTGGGCCACCAGGGGAGGCCCCAGCCTTTTACTTTAAGCCTGTGTTTGTCTTTACTATTAAGGTGAGTTTCCTGTAAACAACAAAAGGTAGGACTTTGTTTTGTGATCCATTCAGCTACTCTATACCTTTTCATTGGTGAAATTGTTACAGGGGCCCCACTGCGCCTCTGCCTGTCACTGATGAGTAGCTCCCAGGGCCAGGCCTGTTCCACCAGTAGCAGTGGAGGTGTTTTTTTTCACCAGGACCCAGAGCAAGCTAGCCCTGGAGCTCCAGCAGGAGAGAGGCCTGTCACATGCAGGCCCAGCATAGCAGGCTCTGAGTGGTTTGCACAATAGCTGCTCAGTGGAGTGTCTCAACTCCACTTCAGAGTCCCCTGCACTGCCACATCTGGCCCTGGTCAAGAGTGCCAGGTCAGGGGGCATCTAGCCACACTGCAGCTGGTTTCAGCTGCAGCTCCCAGAGCCCATCGCCCAGTTGAGCCTGTCCGGACCACAGTGTAGGTCAGGTCTGGATGCAGCAACCAGGGTTTCATTTCTGAATTGCCAGGACTGAACAGGCTCAAGCTCTCAATGGACAAAATAAGTTTGTGCTCTCCCTGATACCATTCAGGGGTTTTTTGAGATGATTGAAGATTGAAAATGAAACAATCTAATTGGTGCTTGACCAGCACCAGGAAAACAGGATCATAAATGATCCAATCAGGCTTTGAAGGCAGGGGCACTGAAGAGGCTATAAACCAGAGCAGAAACCAACTCGGGGGATTTATGAAACAGCTTCAGAAGATATTCATCCATCAGACCCTTTTCAGACAGATTTGTCAGGACTTCCAGCCCTCCACAGACCTTCACAGACCTCAAAGACCTCTGCAGACTTCAAGACCTCTAGAGACCTGGTCACTCTACCTGCCTCCATCCCTGCCTCTGACACTGCCTGCAAAAAGCACAGTAGGCCTGTACCTGGTGTCTCTAGAAGAGCTATTTGCTGTTGGTTTATGCCAACAGCTCTCACTTATGCCAACAGCTCTCAAAGAGCTACAACACTGCAATCTCCAGTACTGCCTTCTGGTGACTGATGCTGACCAGCACTGCTAACCTGTGTCTGGACACCTCTGCGAACTCTCCACCACTTCTGATCCTCCAGCACTGCCTCTTGTGCTGTTGCATCCAGCAATGTCCAGTCTAGCATCCAGGGCTGTCCAGTCCAGCCTTCAAACTATTGCTGTGGGCTGCTGCGGTGTCACCTCGGCACCCCATCTGTGATCACCTCTACCTGCCACCATGAATTTTATCCAGGTCTACTGCTTACCAATGTGCTAACAGTTCCAGGCTCTTGTCAAAGGGCACTGCCATCTTGTACGAGCAACCTTTGTTTTGGATTAATGGACACTATAAGGATAGTATCTGGGATGATACGTCTGGCCATTTGTGGCCTTAGAAACTCTTTCCTTTTTCCCAATCTTTCCTTTATTAATAAACCCCATTGTTGGGCCTCCCTGGTGGCCCAGCGGTTGAGCGCTGGGCAGTGCAGCCTCTGCAGCACCGGTTTGATCCCCGGCCAACGGCAAAGGTCCCACATGTTGCAACAGACCTCTCCTGCCACACCCGCTGCTCCCCTCAGCAGTGTACTTTGTCAGTCTGCCTGTTCTGCTCCCTGCTCTGGCTCTGATGAATTCTCTCACCCTCCCACACTTCTGACTGTACCCAGTGCTTGTATAAATAAATAAATAAATCTTTAAAATAAATAAATAAGGCTCAGATCAACATGGCGGCGAGGAAACACTGCGAGTAAGATCTCCCACAAAAAAAGAAAAGCTAATAGGGAGGAAATGCAGCAGGTCCCTGTGAGAACTGGGACACTGAAGATAAATGGGCAACTCTGGCAAACTGCCCAAAGAAGTTGCCATAAAAGAGGACTAGAAGGGAGGAAAGCTCAGAACCCTGCTATCCTCCCCCACCCACAAAGTTGGCACACTCTGACCAACAGAAAGGAGGAAAAAACAAAAAAAAAAAAACCTAAAACAACCAACAAGAACAAACTACGCATCAAGCTGGACTATGAGTGGGAAAGAAATATTCCAGCCACCGCACCCTGTGAACTGGAACTGTGGAGAACCATGCAGGAATCACCGCAGAGGTGAGCAAACGGCTCCAGGTGCCATTAGAGAAAAACAAAGACTCCCAGAGACCTACAAACAGCCCCAGGCCAGCCGGTAAGCTTGTGTGGAAAAGCTACGTGTTTGAAAATCATACGCGGATCGCCGCTGCCCAGGTCCCTGTGCCTGTGACTTAGGCTTGCACGGAGATGCCCAGGAGCCCTCATTGAGGTGAATGTCCCTCACTGAGTAATCAGAAACCAGGCACCCGGACACGGGAGCGGGGTGCAAAAGGCACCATTTCTGCGGACACTGAACTGGGCTACAGCCCGCGTCCTGGACCTGAGGGCTTTGGAACTGAGACCTGGGGCACAAAAATTGGGGCGTGGGATCCCCACGATGGTGGGGCACAGGGCAGACACAGCATCCCCACGCCGTTGAGGCTCTCCATGCCACTCCCACTCTGTTCCCCCAGACCCATGGGGTAAAAAAAAACAGTTCCAGAAGGATACTAGGAAAGATCTCTGGCGCCAACTAGCGACCAGAAAAAAATTACCCAACACCCTATAGTTGGAAACCAGGGATCCCAAAAACACCCTCAGGCACTGAGAGAGGGTGGGCCACACAAACAGGGGTATGGAGGGAAATAAGGTATGGAGCAAGACCCCATACTGGAACTGAGAGCCAGGCACAGGATCCGGGGCATGGAACGCGCCATAGCAGCAGGCACTGCACAGGGTGACAGCCAGCGTTTTGAATCTGATAGCCCTGGAACTGAAACCTAGAGTGCAGAATTCAGGGTGTGGGACACATACAGCTGCGGGCACAACACTGGGTGAACATGGGGCAGACACAGCACCAGCTTGAATAAGAGCCCCTGTGTTGAGGTGCTCCCCTCCGCCCCTGCTCTGCTACTCAGAGAACCACTGGGAAAAAGCACAGGTCAGTCAGTACGGGTCTCTGGTGCCACCTCCTGAGCAGAACTAAATCACCAACTAGCTGATTCCCTGTTGGAACTGAGTAAATACAGAGGGAGGGAACTGCAAGGGACAGAACCCAGCAACACAGCATCAACACCCTTGTGGAGTTTTGGCCTACCAGTGCTGGTCTCAGTCCTAAACAGTTTCCGACACCCCTAAAGGAGCACTCCAAAGAGATGCCCACCAACACCAGTGGCACAATGCCCCAACATGTAGAACTAATTAGAAAGCAAACAACAGGGGGCCTCCCCTGGTGGCACAGAGGTTGAGCGCTGGGCAGGGAGGCTGCTTGCGGCCTCTGCAGCACTGGTTCTTTCCCCGGCCACCAGCGAGGGTCCCACAAAAAAAAAAAAAAAAGAAAAAGAAAGCAAACAACAGGGAGAAGAAAAAATATAAATAACCAAGCAAGCCAGCAGGAGGACACACCACAAAAAGAAATACAGTCACCAGAGCTCAACAATGACATGGAAGAACTTCTCGGCCTATCAGATAGAGAATTAATAATCATCCTGATTAAAAAGCAGAAAGAAAACGAAAAGGAAAAAAATAATTTAAGACAAATAATCACTGAACTGAAGAATGAAATTGAGACCTTAAGAAAGGAAAGAAAAGAAACGCAGGAGATAAAAAGATTACTAGAGGAGGTAAAAACTCTGGGAAAAGCAATGAAAACAGAATTGATGAAATGGAGGAACGGATCAGTACTGTCAAATATACAGAAATAAAAAGAGCCGAGAGAGAAGTGCAAATGAAGCAGTATGAAGAGACTCTTAGACATTATCAGACTCCATGAAGAGAGGAAATGTAAGAGTTATAGGCATTCCAGAAGGTGAGGAAAGAGACAAAGGAACTGAGAAATTATTCAAGGAGATAATTGAAGAAAACTTCCCAAGCATGAAAAACAAGATGAATATAGACATACAAAAAATGAGAAGAACCCCCAATTACCACAATGAAAAGAAAACTACAGCAAGACACCTAACAGTAAAGCTTGCAAGAGTCCAAGACAAGGAAAAAATAATGAAACTGTCAAGGGGGATGAAACAGATAACTTATAAGGGAAAACCAATCAGGTTAACTTCTGACTTCTCAGAAGAAATATTACGGGCAAGAAGAGAATGGAGTAACATATTCAGCAAACTTCAAGACAGCAAATGCCGACCAAGAATACTTTACCCTGCAAAGCTCTCCTTCCTCTACGAAGAAAAAATATGGACCTTCTCAGTCAAACAGAAACTCCAGAAATTCATTACAACTAAACTCCCACTCCAAAAAATTCTATAAGAAGTCCTAAAGTCAAAAC
This sequence comes from Talpa occidentalis, assembly GCF_014898055.3. Classification (NCBI taxonomy): domain Eukaryota; kingdom Metazoa; phylum Chordata; class Mammalia; order Eulipotyphla; family Talpidae; genus Talpa; species Talpa occidentalis. The sequence continues at coordinate 72,501,679 of NW_023605305.1, read as the reverse complement.
CAACAGAGGAATGAACAAGAAGAACAGAATAAAGCAAGGAATAAAATCACAAAAAAGACAAACAAAATGGCAAACACAGATGCCAACATATCAATATTAACTCTAAATGTAAATGGATTAAACTCATCAATAAAAAGACACAGTGTAGCAGGCTGGATTAAAAAACAAAATCCAACCTTCTGCTGTCTCCAGGAAACACATTTAACCACAAAAGATAAACACAGACTGAAAGTAAAAGGTTGGAAAACAATCCTACAAGCAGATGGACCAAAAAAGAAGGCAGGAACAGCCATGCTTATGTCAGATAAAATAGACTTCAAATTAAAAAAAGTAAAAAGAGACATAGATGGACACTACATTATGATCAAGGGAACAATACATCAAGAAGATATAACACTCATCAACATATACTCACCAAATGAAGGGGCACCAAAATATATTAGACAATTATTATCAGCTCTGAAAACAGATATTAAAGAAAACACCTATATAGGGGGAGACTTCATAAATGAAAGAGGAGAAATCACAACGGATTCAGTAGAAATCAAAAGAATAATCAGAGATTACTATGAACAGTTATATACAAACAAATTCAATAACCTAGAAGAGATGGACAAATTCCTAGAATGATATAATCATCCAAAGCTGGACAAAGAAGAAATAGAACAACTAAACAGACCAATTACAAGCAGTGAAATTGAAGCAGTAATCAAAGCACTCCCCAAAAACAAAAGCCCAGGCCCAGACGGCTTCACAAATGAATTCTACCAAACGTTCAGCAGTGAATTAGTGCCTATCCTACACAAACTCTCAAAAAATTGAAAAAGAAGGAATACTACAAAATATGTTCTACAAAGCCACCATTAAACTAATACCAAAACCCAACAAACACAGCACAAAAAAAAGAAAGTTACAGGCCAATCTCCCTGATGAACACTGATGCAAAAATCCTCAACAAAATCCTTGCCAACAGAATCCAACAATGCATCCATAAGATAATTCACCATGACCAAGTAGGATTTATTCCAGGGACACAAGGATGGCTCAACATCTGAAAATCAATCAATGAAATCCAACACATCAACAAAAAGAAATAGAAAAACCATATGATAGAGAACACTGCTACCCTCCGCCACCCACAAAGTCAGCACTCTCCAACCAACAGAAAGGAGGAAAAAAAAAAAAAAAAAACTAAAACAACCAACAAGAACAAACTACCCATCAAATGGGACTATGTGTGGAAAAGAACTATTTCAGCCACCACACCCCGTGAACTAGAGCTGTGGAGAACCCTGCAGGATTTGCAGCGGAGGTGAGCGAACGGCTCTAGGTACCATTAGAGAAAAACAAAGACTCCCGGAGACCTACAAACAGCCCCAGGTCAGCCAGTAAGCTTGTACGGAAAAGCCACGTGCTTGAAAAGGATAAGTGGATCGCGGCTGCCCAGGTCCCCGTGCCTGCGACCTGGGCTTGCAAGGAGACGCGCGGGGGCCCTCACTGAGGTGAATGTCCCTCCCTGAGTAATCAGAAACCAGGCGCCTGGACATGGGAGCGGGGTGCAAAAGGCGCCATTTCTGTGGACACTGAACTGGGCTACAGCCCGCTTCCTGGACCTGAGGGCTTTGGAACTAAGACCTGGGGCACGAAATTCGGGGCGTGGGATCCCCACGATGGTAGGGCACAAGGCAGACACAGCACCCCAAAGCCGTTGAGGCTTTCCCCACCACTCCCACTCTGTTCTCCTGTCCCACGGGGTAAAAAATCAGCTCCCCAAGGACACTAGGAGAGATCTCTGGTGCCACCTAGCTACCAGAAAAAAAATCACCAACACCCCATAGAATATGGACCTTTCTTCAGTAAAGACTGCTTGAAACCAGCAGAAGGCTCCCAGAGGAGTCAGAGGTGAGCTGGGAAGTTCACCCCAAGCCAGGCCCCTTCTGACCAGCAGTCCGAGCCCAGAGGAGGAGTGGGCACCCACGGCCGGGGCAGACCAGGCGCACGGAAGAGTGTGCATGTCTCCGAATTGCCATTTTAGAATAGGGACAGTTCTTCAATAAAGGCTGCTTGAAACCGGCAGAAGGCTCCCGGAGGAGCCAGAGGTGAGTTAGGAAGTTCACCCACGCCAGGCCCCTTCTGGCCAGCAGTCCTAGCCCAGAGGGGGAACGGGCACCCAAGGCCGGGGCAGACCGGGCACATGGAAGAGTGCATACCCACATTGCCTTTTTAGAACAGGGACCTTTCTTCAATAAAGACTGCTTGAAACCGGCAGACGGCTCCCAGAGGGGCCAGAGGTGAGCTGGGAAATTCGCCCAGGCCAGGCCCCTTCTGGCCAACAGTCTGAGCCCAGATGGGGAGCAGGCACCCACGGCCGGGTCAGATCCAGCGTGCTGGAGAGTGTGCCTGTATCCAAATCGCCATTTTAGAATAGGGACCTTTCTTCAATAAAGACTGCTTGAAACTGGCAGAAGGTTCCCAGAGGAGCCAGAGGTGAGCTGAGAAGTTTGCCCACGCCAGGCCCCTTCTGGCCAGCAGTCCAAACCCAGAGGGGGAGCGGGCACCCAGGGCCGGGGCAGATTGGGTGCATGGAAGAGTGTGCCTGTATCCAAATCGCCATTTTAGAATAGGGACCTTTCCTCAGTAAAGACTGCTTGAAATGGGCAGAAGGCTCCCAGAGGAGCCAGAGGTGAGCTGGGAAGTTTGCCCAAACCAGGCCCTTTCAGGCCAGCAGTCCAAACCCAGAGGGGGAGCGGGCACCCACAGCTGGGGCAGACCAGGCGTGCAGAAGAGTGTGCCTGTCTCCAAAGTGCCATTGTAGAACAGGGACCTTTCTTCAATAAAGACTGTTTGAATTTGGCAGAAGGCTCCCCGTGAGCCAGAGGGAGAAGGTTCCCTGCACAGTCAGAGGTGAGCTGAAGGCCCCCACAAGCCCATTCCCACCTGGCAGGAAGTCAGAGCCCAGAGGAGGATCTAGAGATTTGGAACCCAGAGTGCAATCCAGCTGCCCCACCTCCAGGGAAGTCTGTGGGACTTCAAGATGCACCTTTGTAACTAAACACAGAAAGAGGAGAGATTCTGTGACAGTGACCATTAAGATACTCAAAGTACCACTGCCTCACGAAACTTCTGGCATAACAGTTTTTGAATCATTTGGATTGCCAGTTTCTGAAATTCCCGAAAGAACACACCAAAAAGATGCCAGCCAGTACCAGCGGCACAGTGTCCCAATGCATAAGGCAAATTAGAAGACAGGCAGCAGGGAAAAGAAAAACTACAAGCAAAGTAGCAACGCCTCAGGAAAAAAACACACCACAAAAAAAAACCACCCACTAACTTGCAACTACAGTGACTTGGAAGAACTTCTGAGCCTTCCAGAAAAAGAATTTAAAATTGCCGTGATGAAAAAACTGATGGAAGTCATTAAGGAAAACAATGCTCAGAAGAATAAAATTGAGTCCCTAAAGAGGGAAGCAAAAGAAATGCAGGAGATCAAAGAATTAATGGAGGCGCTAAAGAACTCTGGGAAAAGCAATGAAAGCAGAATAGATGAAATGGAATAACGAATAAGTAATCTTAAAGACACAGAGATAAAAAGAACCAAAACAGAAAAGGAAAGAGAAATACGAAGGAAAAAGACTGAAGAAAGAATTCGGGGACTATCTGACTCCATGAGGAAAGGAAATATAAGAGTTATAGGAATCCCAGAAGGAAAGGAGAGAGATGTAGGAACAGAGAAAATATTCAAGGAAATAATTGAAGAGAACTTCCCAAACATGAAGAAGGAGCTGAAAATAGATATACAAGAAGCAAGAAGAACACCAAACTTCCATGACGAAAGGAAAAATACAGCAAGACACATAATAGTAAAGCTCCCAAGAATCCAAGACAAGGAAAAAATAATGAAGCTGACAAGAGGGAAGAAACAGATAACATTCAAAGGAAAACCAATCAGACTGACATCAGACTTCTCTGAAGAAACACTACGGACAAGGAGAGAGTAGAGGGACATAGTCAACAGACTCCAAGAAAACAGATGCCAACCAAGAATACTCTATCCTGCAAAGCTTTCCTTCCTCTATGAAGAAAGAATAAGGACCTTCCCAGGCAAACAGAAACTCTGGAATTTCATAACGACTAAACCCCCACTCCAAAAAATACTACAAGGAGTCCTAAAGCCAGAACCTCAGAGGGACGAATAACAATGAAAGAAGGCCAAAAAAAAAAAAAGTTATTAAAAGAATAAATAAATAAAATAAAAGGAAAGACAAACACAATGACAAATACAGAGGCTAACATATCAATGTTAACTCTAAATGTAAATGGTCTAAACTCTTCAATAAAAAGACACAGAGTCTCAGGCTGGATTAAGAAACAAAACCCAACCTTTTGCTGTCTCCAGGAAACACATTTAGCTACAAAAGATTAAAATAGACTCAAAGTTAAAGGATGGAAAATAATCCTACAAGCAAATGGACCAAAAAAGAAAGCAGGAACAGCTATAATTATATCAGATAAAACAGATTTCAAACTCAAAAAGGTAAAAAGAGACCCCAACGGTCACTACATTATGATCAAGGGGACAATACTTCAAGAAGAAATAACACTTATTAACATATATTCATCAAACGAAGGAGCACCAAAATATATCAGACAACTATTATCATCTTTGAAAACAGACATCAGAGAAAACACATACGTAGTGGGAGACTTCAACATACCACTATCAACAATGGATAGATCAATGAGACAAAAAATAAGTAAAGACACTAAAGCTCTAAATAAGGATCTAGAGCACTTGGGCTTAACAGACATCTATAGAACACTAAACCCAAAAAGATCTGAGTACACATTTTTCTCAAGCACACACGGATCATTCTCCAGGATCGATCACATACTGGGACCCAAGACAAACATCAACAGATACACCAAGATTGAAATCATACCAAGCATCTTTTATGACCATGAAGGCATCAAACTAGAAATAAACCATAAAAAGAAGGCAAGGAACTCTCCTACCTCATGGAGATTGAAACCCACACTACTGGAAGACCACTGGACTAATGAGGAGATCAAAGAAGAAATTAAAAAATTCTTTGAATTGAATGACAAGGACACCAATTTCCTAAATGTATGGGATGCAGCAAAAGCAGTAATAAGAGGAAAATACATAGCAATAGAGGCTCACATCAAGAAACAAGAAAGAACTCAAAGAAACAACCTAATCTCAAAGCTCAAAGAACTAGAAAAAGAACAACAACAAAAAAAAACCCAAACCAGTAGAAGAAAAGAAATAATAAAAACCAAAGCAAAAATAAGTGAAATCGAAACTAAAAAAACAATCCAAAAGATCAATGAAACCAAGAGCTGGTTCTTTGAAAAAATAAATAAAATAGACAAACCCCTAGCCAGGCTCACAAAGGAAAAAAGGTAGAAAGCACAAATAAACAGGATCACAAAGGAAAGAGGAGAAATCACAATGGACACAGCAGAAATCAAAAGAATAATCAGAAACTACTATGAACAGTTACATGGAAACAAGTTCAACAATCTAGAGGAGATGGACAAATTCCTACAACTCTACAATCACCCAAAGCTAGATAAAGAAGAAATAGAACACCTAAACAGACCAATTACAAGCAGCGAAATTGAAATGGTAATCAAAACCTTCCCCAAAACAAAAGCCCAGGACCTGATGGATTTACAAATGAATTCTACCAAACATTCAGAAACGAATTAGTGCCTATCCTTCACAAACTCTTCCAAAAAATTGAGAAGGAAGGGATAATACCAAACATGTTCTATGAAGCCAACATTACACTAATACCAAAACCGAACAAGGACAACACAAAAAAAAGAAAACTGCAGGCCAATCTCGCTAATGAACACTGATGCAAAAATCCTCAATAAAATTTTAGCTATCAGAATCCAACAATGTATCCATAAGATAATTCACCACGACCAAGTAGGATTCATTCCAGGGACACAAGGATGGTACCACATCTGAAAATCAATCAACGGTACCCAACACATCAACAAAAAGAAATATAAAAACCATATGATAATATCAATAGATGCTGAGAAAACTTTCAACAAAGTGCAACACCCATTCATGATAAAAGCCCTTGAAATTCTTGGGATACAAGGAACGTACCTCAACATCATAAAGGCCGTATATGACAAGCCAACAGCCAGTATCATTCTCAATGGTGAAAAGCTGAAAGCATTTCCATTAAGATCTGGAACAAGACAAGGATGTCCACCCTCACCACTGCTTTTCAATATAATACTAGAAGTCCTAGCCAGAGCAATAAGACAAGAGAAAGACATACAAAGAATCCAAATAGGAAAAGAAGAAGTCAAACTATCACTATTTGCAGATGATATGATAATATACATAGAGAACCCCAAAAACTCCACAGAAAAACTAATTCAACTCATCAATCAGTTCAGTAAAGTGGCAGGATACAAAATCAATACGCAAAAGTCAGTAGCCTTCCTATACACAAACAATAAATCTGAAGAAGAAGAAATCAAAAAACCATCCCTTTTATTATCAAAACAAAAAAAAAATCAAATACTTGGGAATAAATCTAACAAAAGAGGTAAAGGACCTATACAAAGAAAACTATAAAACACTGTTAAAAGAAATAGAAGAAGACACAAAGAAATGGAAAGACATCCCCTGCTCATGGATTGGAAGAATAAACTTTATTAAAATGGCCATCCTCCCAAAAGCAATATACAGATTCAATGTTATTCCAATAAAAATTTCAATGTCATTCTTCAAAGAAATAGAATAATTATTGATTAAATTCATATGGAATCACCAAAAACCCTGAATAGCCAAAGCTCTCCTGAAAAAAAAAGAAGGGAATGGAGGCATCACACTCCCAGACTTCAAACTATACTACAAAGCCATAATCATCAAAACTGCATGGTATTGGAACCAGAACAGACACACAGACCAATGGAATCGAATAGAAAAATCCAGAAATAAACCCACAGATTTATGGTCAACTAATATTTGACAAAGGAGCAAAGAATATGCATTGGAGCAAAGAAAGTTTGTTCAATAAATGATGCTGGGAAATCTGGGTCGCTAAATGCAAAAGAATGAAGCCTGACTATTATCTAATACCATGCACAAAAACCAACTCAAAATGGATTAAAGAACTAGACATAAGACCTGAAACCATAAAATACATAGAAGGAAATATAGGCGAAACATTACATGACATGCACCTCAAAGACATCTTTACAGACACATCACCCAAAGCAGTGATAGTGAAGGCAAAGATCAACAGCTGGGACTACATCAAATTAAAGAGCTTCTGCACAGCAAAAGAGACAATAACCAAAACAAAGAGAAACCCCACCGACTGGGAGAAAATTTTTGCACACAACACTAATGATAAAGGACTGATCACAAAAATCTACAAAGAGCTGACAAGACTCAACAAAAACAAACAAAAAAATCCAGTCAAAAAATGGGCAGAAGAGCTAAAAAAGAAACTTCTTCAAAAAGGAAATAAAAATGGCCAACAGGCATGTGAAAAAATGTTCAACATCACTTGTAATCAGGGAAATGCAAATCAGAACCACAATGAGATAACATCTCACACCAGTGAGCATGGCACATATTAAAAAAACTAGCAACAACAAATGTTGGTGAGCTTGTGGAGAAAAATGAACTCTCCTGCACTGCTGGTGGGAGTGCAAACTGGTCCAGCCACTATGGAAAGCTGTGTGGAGATTCCTCAACCTACTAAAGATAGAGCTTCCATAGGATCCAGCAATTCCACTCCTAGGTATTTACCCAAAGGACACAGAAACATCAATTCCAAAGAGCACCTGCACCCCTATGTTTATAGCAGCACTATTTACAATAGCTAAGCTTTGGAAACAACCCAAATGCCCAAAAATAGATGACTGGATCAAGAAGATGTGGTACATGTACACAATGGAATATTACTCAGCCTTCAAAAAAGATAAACACATGCAATTTGCAGCAACATGGTTGGAGCTGGAAGGGATCACGCTCAGCGAAATAAGCCAGAAAGAAAAAGAAAAATACTGGACAGTCTCACTCATAGCAGGAATCTAGAAAACTTAAATAAGGGACCAGGAAAAAGAATACCTATAAGAAAGAAAAAATCAAAATCAACAAACAACTATGAACCAGAGACACACTATGGGGGCGGGGTGTGGAAAGGAGGGATTGGGGTCAAAATAAGGGGGTTGCAATTATATGGGGAATATAAAATTTTTTAAAAAATAATAAAATAGGGCGGAGCAACATGGCAGCGAGGAGACGCTGCGAGTAAGATCTCCCATTAAAAAAAGTTAATAGGGAGGAAAAGCGGCAGGTCCCAGTGAGAACTGGGACACGGAAGATAAACGGACGACTCCAGCAAACTGCCCGAAGAAGAAAGTTGCCATAAAAGAGGACGAGAAGGGAGGGAAGCGCAGAACCCTGCTCCCCTCCCCCGCCCACAGAGGCGGCACTCTCCGCCCGGCAGAGAGGAGGGAAACAACAAACCAAAACGGCCAACAAGAAAAACGGACACAGCAAGCGGGACTGGGAGTGGAAAGGAACTATTGCAGCCACCACACCCCGTGAACGGGAGCTGAGGCGAACCCTGCAGGATCCGCCGCGGAGGTGAGCTCCAGGCGCCATTAAAGAGAGCCCCGCCCCCCAGGAGGAGACCAGCACCAGCACACAGCCCCGGCCGCCCGGTAAGCTTGCGCGGAAAGTGGCGCGGATCCAGACCGGATCGCAGCTGCCCAGGTCCCCGCGCCTGCGACCTAGGCTTGCGGGGAGACGGCGGAGGCCCTCCCTGAGTGAGCAGGAACAAGGCGCCCAGGCAGGGGAGCGGGATTCAAAAGGCGCCATTCCCGCGCCACTGATCTGGGCTACAGCCCGCGTCCTGGAACTGAGGGCTTTGTAACTGAGACCCGGGGCACGAAATTAGGGGCGTGGGTTCCCCACGACGGTGGGGCACAAGGCAGACACAGCACCCCAAAGCCGTTGAGGTGTACCCTACCATCCCCGCTCTGCTCCCTGTCCCACGGGGTGGAAAATCAGCTCCCCAAGGGCTCCAGGAGAGATCTCTGGCGCCACCTAGCGACTTGACCCCAGCACAGGCTACTGAAGGAGCTAGTGGCCAGCTGGGGAGTTAGCCCACACCTGGCTCCTTCCGAACAAGTAGTCTGAGCCCACAGGGAGAGCGAGCACCCACAGCCGGGGCAGACCAGGCGCGCAGAAGAGTGTGCCTGAGACCAGACGCGCAGGGAGTGTGTCCCACATCACCATTTTAGAACAGGGACATTTCTTCAGTAAAGACTACCTGCAGAAGGCTTCCTCAGGAGCCAGAGGTGAGCGGGGGAAGTTCGCCCACGCCAGACCCCCTCTGGCCTGCAGTCCAAGCCCAGAGGGGAGCAGGAACCCACCGCCGGGGCAGACCAGGCGCACAGGGGAGTGTGTCCCCACATCGGCATTTTAGAACAGGGACCTTTCTCCATTAAAGGCTGCTTGAAACTGACAGATGACTCCTGGAAGAACGAGAGGGGAACAGAGAAGCCCACCCAAGATGCCGGCCAGTCCCAACAACACAGTGTCCCAACGCATACGGCAAATTAGAAAACAGACAGTAGGGAGGAGAAGAACCACACACAACCTAGCAACTCTCCAGAGAAAAAGCACACCACAAAAAGAAAGCCAGCCCCCAGATTGCAAAGACAATAACTTGGAAGAATTTCTGAGCCTTCCAGAAAGAGAATTTAAAATTGCCGTGATTAAAAAACTAACAGAAGTCATAAAGGAAAACAATGATAAGGGAAAAATAATCAACGATCAGAAGAATGCAATTGAGTCCCTAGAGAGGGAAACAATGGTCAGAAGAAAGAAATTGAGTCCCTAAAGAGGGAAGTAAAAGAAATGCAGGAGATCAAAGAATTAATGGAAGAACTAAAGAATTCTGGGAAAAGCAATGAAAGCAGAATAGATGAAATGGAAGAACGAATAAGTAATCTTGAAGACACAGAAATAAAAAGAACCAAAACAGAAAAGGAAAGAGAAGTACGAAGGAAAAAGAACGAAGAAAGACTTCGGGAACTATCTGACTCCATGAGGAAAGGAAATATAAGAGTTATAGGAATACCAGAAGGAGAGGAGAGAGATGTAGGAACAGAGAAAATATTCAAAGAGATAATTGAAGAGAACTTCCCAAATGTGAAGAAGGAGCTGAAAATTGATATACAAGAAGCAAGAAGAACACCAAACTTCCACGACGAAAGGAAAAATACAGCAAGACACATAATAGTAAAGCTCCCAAGAATCCAGGACAAGGAAAAAATAATGAAGCTGGCAAGAGGGAAGAAACAGATAACATTCAAAGGAAAACCAATCAGGCTGACATCAGACTTCTCCGAAGAAACACTACGGGCAAGGAGAGAGTGGAGGGACATAGTCAACAGACTCCAAGAAAACAGATGCCAACCAAGAATACTCTATCCCGCAAAGCTCTCCTTCCTCTTTGAAGAAAGAATATGGACCTTTCCAGACAAACAGAAACTCCGGAATTTCATTGCAACTAAACCCCCACTCCAAAAAATACTACAAGGAGTCCTAAAGCCAGAACCTCAGAGGGACGAATAACAATGAAAGAAGGCCAAAAAAAAAAAAAAGTTATTAAAAGAATAAATAAATAAAATCAAAGGAAAGACAAACACAATGGCAAATACAGATGTTAACATATCAATATTAACTCTAAATGTAAATGGACTAAACTCTTCAATAAAAAGACACAGAGTGGCAGCCTGGATTAAGAAACAAAACCCAACCTTTTGCTGTCTCCAGGAAACACATTTAGCTACAAAAGATAAAAATAGGCTCAAAGTTAAAGGATGGAAAACAATCCTACAAGCAAATGGACCAAAAAAGAAAGCAGGAACAGCTATACTTATATCAGATAAAACAGATTTCAAACTCAAAAAGATAAAAAGAGACCCCAATGGTCACTACATTATGATCAAGGGGACAATACTTCAAGAAGAAATAACACTCATTAACATATACTCACCAAACGAAGGAGCACCAAAATATATCAGACAACTGTTGTCCTCTCTGAAAACAGACATCAGAGAAAACACATACGTAGTGGGAGACTTCAACACACCACTATCAACAATGGATAGATCAACAAGACAAAAAATAAGTAAAGAAACCAAAGCTCTAAATAAGGACCTAGAGCAATTAGGCTTAACAGACATCTATAGAACACTAAACCCCAAAAAAACGGAGTACACATTTTTCTCAAGCGCACACGGATCATTCTCCAGGATCGATCACATACTGGGGCACAAGACAAACATCAACAGATACACCAAGATTGAAATCATATCAACCATCTTTTCTGACCATGAAGGCATCAAACTAGAAATAAACCATAAAAAGAAGGCAAGGAACTTTCCTACCTCATGGAGATTAAAAACCACACTACTGGAAGACCATTGGACTAATGAGGAGATCAAAGAAGAAATTAAAAAATTTTTGAATTGAACGACAAGGAGGACACTAATATCCTAAATGTATGGGATGCAGCAAAAGCAGTAATAAGAGGAAAATATATAGCAATAGAAGCTCACATCAAGAAACAAGAAAGAACGCAAAGAAACAACCTCATCTCGAAGCTCAAAGATCTAGAAAAAGAACAACAAAAAAACCCCAAAACCAGTAGAAGAAAAGAAATAATAAAAACCAAAGCAGAAATAAATGAAATTGAAACTAAAAAAACAATCCAAAAGATCAATGAAACCAGGAGCTGGTTTTTTGAAAAAATCAATAAAATAGACAAACCCCTAGCCAGGCTCACAAAGGAAAAAAGGGAGAAAGCACAAATAAACAGGATCATCAATGAAAGAGGAGAAATCACAACGGACACAGCAGAAATCAAAAGAATAATCAGTAACTACTATGAACAGTTATATGGAAACAAGTTTAACAATCTAGAGGAGATGGACAAATTCCTACAACTCTACAATCACCCAAAGCTAGATAAAGAAGAAATAGAACACCTAAACAGACCAATTACAATTAGCGAAATTGAAATGGTAATAAAAAACCTCCCCAAAAACAAAAGCCCAGGACCTGATGGATTTACAAATGAATTCTACCAAACATTCAGAGATGAATTAGTGCCTATCCTTCACAAACTCTTCCAAAAAATTGAGAAGGAAGGGACAATACCAAACACGTTTTATGAAGCCAACATTACACTAATACCAAAACCGAACAAGGACAACACAAAAAAGGAAAACTACAGGCCAATCTCCCTAATGAACACTGATGCAAAAATCCTCAATAAAATTTTAGCTATCAGAATCCAACAATGTATCCATAAGATAATTCACCACGACCAAGTTGGATTCATTCCAGGGGCACAAGGATGGTTTAACATCCGAAAATCAATCAACGTTATCCAACACATCAACAAAAAGAAATATAAAAACCATATGATAATATCAATAGATGCTGAGAAAGCTTTCGACAAAGTGCAACACCCATTCATGATAAAAGCCCTTGAAATTCTGGGGATACAAGGAACATACCTCAACATCATAAAGGCCATCTATGACAAGCCAACAGCCAGTATCATTCTCAATGGTGAAAAGCTGAAAGCAATTCCATTAAGATCTGGAACAAGACAAGGATGTCCACTCTCACCATTGCTTTTCAATATAATACTGGAAGTCCTAGCCAGGGCAATAAGACAAGAGAAAGACATCCAAGGAATCCAAATAGGAAAAGAAGAAGTCAAACTATCACTATTTGCAGACGATATGATATTATACATAGAGAACCCCAAAAACTCCACAGAAAAGCTAATTCAACTCATCAATCAGTTCAGTAAAGTGGCAGGATACAAAATCAACACGCAAAAGTCAGTAGCCTTCCTATACACAAACAATAAATCTGAAGAAGAAGAAATCAAAAAGACCATCCCTTTTGTTATTGAAACAAAAAAAATCAAATATTTGGGAATAAATCTAACAAAAGAGGTAAAGGACCTATACAAAGAAAACTATAAAACACTGTTAAAAGAAATAGAAGAAGACACAAAGAAATGGAGAGACATCCCCTGCTCATGGATTGGAAGAATAAACATTATTAAAATGGCCATCCTACCAAAAGCAATATACAGATTCAATGCTATTCCAATCAAAATTTCAATGTCATTCTTCAAAGAAATAGAACAATTATTGATGAAATTCATATGGAATCACCAAAAACCCCGAATAGCCAAAGCTCTCCTGAAAAAAAAAAAGGGAATGGAGGCATCAGACTCCCAGACTTCAAACTATACTACAAAGCCATAATCATCAAAACTGCATGGTATTGGAACAAGAACAGACATACAGACCAATGGAATCGAATAGAAAATCCAGAAATAAACCCACAGATTTATGGTCAACTAATCTTTGACAAAGGAGCAAAGAATATGCATTGGAGCAAAGAAAGTTTGTTCAATAAATGGTGCTGGGAAAACTGGGTCGCTACATGCAAAAGAATGAAGCTTGACCACCACCTCACACCATACACAAAAATCAACTCAAAATGGATTAAAGAACTAGACATAAGACCTGAAACCATAAAATATATAGAAGGAAATATAGGCGAAACACTACGTGATTTGCACATCAAAGACATCTTTACAGACACATCACCCAAAGCAGTGATAGTGAAGGCAAAGATCAACAGCTGGGACTACATCAAATTAAAGAGCTTTTGCACAGCAAAAGAGACAATAACAAAAACAAAGAGAAACCCCACCAACTGGGAGAACATTTTTGCACCCAACACTAATGATAAAGGACTGATCACAAAAATCTGCAAAGAGCTGATGAGACTCAACAACAACAAAGAAAATAATCCAGTCAAAAAATGGGCAGAAGAGCTTAAAAGAAACTTCTCTGAAGAGGAAATGCAAATGGCCAACAGGCATATGAAAAAATGTTCAACATCACTTGTCATCAGGGAAATGCAAATCAAAACTACCATGAGATACCATCTTACACCAGTGAGAATGGCACATATTAAAAAAACTAGCAACAACAAATGTTGGCGAGGGTGTGGAGAAAAAGGAACTCTTCTGCACTGTTGGTGGGAGTGCAAACTGGTCCAACCACTGTGGAAAGCTGTATGGAGATTTCTGGACCTACTAAACATAGAGCTTCCATATGATCCAGCAATTCCACTCCTAGGTATTTACCCAAAGGACACAGAAACATCAATTCCAAAGAACACCTGCACCCCTATGTTTATAGCAGCACTGTTTACAATAGCTAAGCTTTGGAAACAACCCAAATGCCCAAAAATAGATGACTGGATCAAGAAGATGTGGTACATATATACCATGGAATATTACTCAGCATTCAAAAAAGATAAACACATGCAATTTGCAGCAACATGGATGGCGCTGGAAGGAATCATGCTCAGCGAAATAAGCCAAAAAGAAAAAGAAAAATACCGGATGGTCTCACTCATAGCAGGAATCTAGAAAACTTAAATAAGGGACCAGGAAAATGAATAACTATAAGAAAGTGAAAATCAAAATCAACAAAAAACTATGAACCAGAGACACTTTTAGGGGGGCGGGGGTGGGAGGGGAGGGATTGGGGTCAGAATGGGGGGGCTGCAATTGTATGGGGAATATAACAATAAAATTTATTAAAAAAAAAAAAATAATAATAATAAAATAAATAACTGCAGATTAATTAAAAATAAAGGTTATAAATAGAATAAATAAATAATAAATAAATAAATGAACCCCATTGTTGTTGCACCCTGAGCCTGAGAGGCATCTTGCAATTGGGAGCTCAGAGGTGAGAACACCCAGTGACCTGTCCCTGACCTTGGCACTGTTTTAAAATCAAGTCATTTAAAATCAAGTTAAGTTGACTATTGAAATACACGTTTTTGTTGCCAAAAGAATTTGTTATTTAATTTTTGTGTTTTATAGTTGTCTTATCTTTTGCTTTGTTTGGGTTATATTGCATTGTTTTGTGTGTTACTTCTGTAGATTTTGTTTTGAATTACATGGAGGTTTATTGTGGTGGTCTATACTTGTGACCTATTGAATGGCTTGACCTCAAAGCTCATTCTAATGGTTCACATTTTTACTTTCTTCCTCAAAACTGTATAATTCCGGTGTTTGTTACTTCTAAATGAAATTATTATTTCACAATGGACCCTTTATTTGGTAGTTTTTTCAACGTCAGCTTGGTGGTGATATGTTTTTTTTTGTTGTTATTATTTTGTTTTTTGTTTTTTTGTGGGACCCTCGCCAGCGGCCGGGGAACGAACCGGCGCTGCAGAGGCTGCGGGCAACCTCGCAGCCCAACGCTCAACCGCTGCGCCACCAGGGGAGGCCCGGTGATATGTTCTTTTAATTTTTCTATAAAGCTCTTCATCCTTCCTTCAGTCTTGAATGATAGTCTGGTCAGATAAACATTCTAGGTTGGAAATCCTTTTCTTTGAGGTCTTTAAATATTTCCTTTCATTCCCTTCTTCCCTACAAGTTTTCCACCAAGTCATCCTTGGGATCTGATAGGTGTTCCCTTGTATGTAACTCTTATTTCTCTGGATGCTTTAGCATCCTTTCCTTGTCACTAGCTTTTAGCACTAGTTTTTAGCATCTTGTCGTTATTTTGATTATTGTATGTCTTGGGGTGTGTCTGTTGTTTTCTTTTCTTTTTTTTCTTTTTTAATATTTTATTTTATATAATTCTTACATCATTATTCATTTTTGCACAATGTATGCATTTTCATTTTGGTTATATTCCCCATACAGTTGCATTCCCCCCCTCCCCTTATTTTGTTTTGGGCTGCTTTGGGCCTCTTGTATTAGGCCCAGATTAGGGAGATTACCAGCTATTATTTCTTAAAATAAATTTTCTATACCTTTCTCTTGCCTCCTGGGGCCCCCATGATACAGATATTAATCCTCTTGAAATTGTCCCAAGGATTTCTTCCACTATTTTCATTCTTTTTTTCTCTTTGCTCTTCTGTTGGTAGGTTTTCCACCATTGTGCATTCAGACTCACAGATTCTATAAGCAACTTGTGTTTGTCTGCTGTTGAGGACCTCTATTATATTTTGAGTTTGGTTATGGTATTTTTATGTCCATTATTTTCATTTGAAGAATTCTCATATTTTCTCTATTCTTGTTATTAATACAGTATTTTTTAAAATCAAAATACAATGACCAAAATATCAAATGTAATGACCAAAATATCAACATTTTAAATAACTTTAAAGGCCATATTTTGTATGATTCCATGTATAGTTGACCCTCGAACAACACAGCTTTGAACTGTTAAATAACTTTAAAACAAAATTCCATCACTTTGACCTATTCTGTCTTTGATTTTTTAAAATATTACATAAAAATAGCATTGATGCTATTGAGGTTTGGGCACCCTTCTTAAACTGTATTCCTGGGCATGTGTTTCACCTGGGCATGTGTTTCACTTCAACCTAGTCCCAGCTCAAGTAGATACAGTAAGTAAACAAGTGATCCCAGTAACAATTTCAGGAAGTGATAAGAACTCTAAAGAAAACAAAACATTGCCCTCTTACCCAATAATTCTGCTCCTAGTTAGATATCCAAGAGAAATGAAAACTCACATTCACACAATAACTTGAATAAACATGTTCATAGCAGTATTATTCACAATAGCCAAAGTGTGAAACAACTTAAATGTCAATCAACTGATGAATGGTAAACAAAACGTGGCCTATCCATACAATGAAATATTATTCAGCCATGAAAAAGACTGAAGTACTGACAAATGCTACAACATGCATGAACCTTGAAAATATACTAAAGGAAAGTATAAACATAAAAGGTCATATTTTGTATAATTCCATGTACAGTTGATCCTTGAACAACACAGCTTTGAACTGCTTATGTCCATTTATACTCAGATTTTTCTATATGCAGTTCTTCATTCACAGATTCAACTAACTGCAAATGTCAGTTTCTTGAATATGGAAGGCCAACTATAAATAATCCGTGCTCCCTAATCCCCAACTTGTTCAAGTGTCAGTTGTGTATGGAGTAACCAGAATCGGAAAATCCATTAAGAGAGAAAGTAGACTAGTGGTTGCTGAGGGCTGGGTGAGGGGAGAACAAGAGTAATGCTAATGGACATAGGACTCTTTTTGGAACTATGGTCCTGCTATGGTATAGGATAGTGCTACTGGTTGCACAGCTGTGTGAATATACACTTTTAAAATTGTGAGATTTCCTGTATAGGAATTATTATCTTAAGTTAAGGGAAAGGGAAATAAATCAGGATGATAAAGAGACTAAGAAGTAGGGTGTCAGGGATACCAGAAAGGTTCCTCTGAGGTGAGGACATTTGACGAGATCTGAGTGACAGAAGAAGCTGACTGTGGGCTTAGCTAGAGAGAAGAGCATTCCAGACTAAGGCACCAGCTCGTACAAAGGCCCTGACTCAAAAACTACCTCCATGTAATCATTTATTCAACAACTAGTGATTCAACACCTACTCTGTGCTAGGCATGATTCCCTGGGGATGCAGCAGGGAACAAAACAGCTTACACTGTGTTGGAATGTAAAAGCAATTAAGGGCTAGGAAGGAAAGGAAAGTAGGTAGAAGAGAGAGTAAGGGGTGGGAGTGGCTATGTTTACAGGGTGGTAAGGGAAAGCTTTGCTGAGCAAGTGATATTTAAGGGAACAGGGAGGTGGGCTGGAGAAGACAGCAGAAAGGCAGAAGAACCTGTGGGGACAGCAAGGCCCTGGAGCCCAGGAGGACCAAGGCCTGGACTGTGAGCATGTGGGAACCCCTGAAGGGTCTAAGTAAAAAGTGACAACACTAGTTTCATCGTCAAAAGATCAAGATTGCTTAGGCTGCCAGGGATTCCACCCCCTACACTGGCAGAGCTAGATAGCAAACCTTGTTCAGCAGATGGGATTTTTTTTTTTTTAAGGAACTCTTCTATCATCTAAGACCCAAATAGGACACTGATAGAGCTAAACACATCTAGGTGTTCAGATTCCTCAGGGATTCACAGTGGACCTTGGCTGGGATTCTCAAATCCAGAAGCTTTAAGGGAACCATCACCATAGCACTTGTGGAAAGTCAGGGTCCAGGACCCAACCCTCTGACCCCAGGAGTCACACTGGTTCCCAGGTGACACCAGTGCAGTTGACCCACAATCCCCACACTGAGACAACAGCAGCCTGGGCTTTGCAGAGCGTGGTGTGAGGCATAGTGAGACTGCCCCCCTGCCCAGACCCCTTTAGCCCAACCTTGCAAGTTAGTGGTTGCAATTTAGTTACTAGGTGGCAAACAATTGGAACTGGAGATTATATGTGGGTCTCTCAAACTGCACCACCTGTCAGTTCTGGGCCATGTCTCCTAAGGGCAATTTTACACAATCCCCAGCACCCTTCTCAACTACCTGGACTGTGATTGGTTGGTTTGGGACCCCGAGGATGGCATCCACGTGCCGTTGGATGAAATTCATCCATAGCCCTCTGTGATCTGGTCTGAGCTTAATTACCCATCCACTTGACAATTGTACTACTGTTTGTTTTTTTTTTTTCTTCACCAAGAAGAGAAGGGTCCATTGTCTATCAGTTGTGTCCAGCAGTCCTTCCATACAGGGAGGTTCTGAGCAATGGAGCCAGGGCTTTTGCTGGCAAAGCTGGATGAAATAGGTCGGGTTAGCTCCCAGACAAGGCAGATTCCTATCTGCCCCTCAAACTGAACTTCCAGACATTCTAAAGGAGCAATTGGTCAATGAAGAAAGGCCCCTGACCCTTGATGGGCCAGGAGGATGGAAGAGCAGGGCTTCTGTCCAGACCCCCATGAGGACAGAGAACTGTGTCATGGGCCCAGGCCAGAGTGTGGGAACCTGGGGACTGGCTGTTCCATATGGTAAGCAGGTGCTGTGGAAGACTGCCCTGAGCCAGCACAGCTTCAGTGCTGAGAAGGCAAAGGTGGCACACAAGCAGCCTCCCCTCTTAGGTGGGGAGACAGGCATGCAAGGCAAGATGAATTGAACCTTTTTTCCCAGTTACTGGGGAGTTTACTAGGGCTTGAGGGGGTCATGCAGTATAGTGTTCTTCATGGGGATATTCAGGATGAGGCATTTTCAGTCATTACAGGGACCCTCCACAGGGAAAAAAAGTCAGGCCAGAGGGAAGCACATGCACACAAGCAGAATAAAGCTAGGGACCGTGGGGACTGAACAATTACCCCCAAAGATGTCCATGTCCTGGCCCCAGGGAACTGCAGCTCTTACCTTACATGGAAAAAAGGGACTTTATAGGTGTGATTAACTTAAGGATCTTGAGATGGGGAGATTATCCTGGTTTATCCAAGTGGAGCCTAAATGTAAGCTTCAAGTATTCTTATAAGAGGGGAGCAGGGGAAGACTTGGCTAGTGAAGGAGGGGAACCTTTTTCCAACCCTCCCTCCCTCCTACCCGCCCTCCTCTCCTTCTGTGAAAATAAATAGAGGAAACTTCATTTAAATTGGAGTGAGGGGACTCCCTGGTGGTGCAAGGGGTTAAGACGCAACCTATGAAGCAATCCACAGCCACTGCAGCACGAGTTCAATTCCCGGACAGCCAAGGAGCAATCCACATGGCGCAGCAGACCTCTCCTGACTCACCCGCTGCTCCCCTCAGCAGTGTATTTCAGTCAGTCTGCCTGTTCTGTCTCTGGTGAATCCTCACCCTCCACACCTCTGGCCTGTATCCTGGTTCTTGTATGCATAAATAAATAAATCTTAAAGAAAATGAAAAAATAAATTGGAGCGAGGAAGCCCTGAAGGGGGAACTGTCACAAAGTACCACTTGCTCCCATCTATAGATCCAAACCAGAAAAGTACTTTGCATTTCAATAGGAAGAAGCTACTCTCTATATCCCAGCAGGAGCAAGGAAGATTTTTCTCTGTTCAGCCAGTGAGAAGCTATCACCACGGCCTTGGACTCTCCCTTCCAATGAACTCTCCTTCAGAACAGCCCATGCACACCCCCTTTCCTCTATAAAAGCAAACATCTTGCCTTTGTTCTCCAGACTTGCCTACGGTTTGCCATAGTTCAAATGTTCAAAATTGCAATCTGTCGTCTAGTCTCAAATAAATTCATTTTGCTGCAAAAATAACTGGCTATTTTTAAAATTGACCCTCCCCTCCTTCCCTCCCTCCTTTCCTTCCTTCCTTCTTTCCTTTTTCCTTTTCTCTGTGCTAGAGATGGAATGTCATGTCCTCCTCTTTCCATTTATGTGTTGAAGTCCTCATGAGTAGGAGTAGTGCCCTTATAAATGTGACTTTAGAAATCTCCCTTACCCAGTACTATGTGAGATGACAGTGAGTTCTTAGCAGACAGCAAATCTGCTGGCACCTTGATCTTGGACTTCCAGCTGCCAACCAAAACTATAAGAAATAAATTTCTGTTTTCTCTAAGTTACCCAGTTTATGGTAGTTTTGTTATATCAGCCTATAAGGCGCTCTAAAACCAAATAATTTTCTCTAATCATATTCATAGTACATTATTATATTACTATAATAAATTTAAATGTAACAATACTTAAAAGTATAAAGAAAAGGTAAAAATCAATCAAAACCCACTACCCAGAGATATCCACTGTTAATCTTTTAGTAATATACTTCCTGAAATTATTAAAATTGGTCTTCACATATCTTCCTTCATGCAAATAAGTTCATGTCCATGCTTTCATATAATCAGAATGATGTTTCCAATGTGATTTTTTTTTTTTTTTTTTTTTTTTTTTTGCTTTGCCTCTCCCCTTGTCCTCTTGTACCACTGGCAGAAGCCAAAGACTGTTACAGGTGGTGCCCCCTGGAGGGGGTTGCTGGTGAGGCTAGGTAGCCCCAGGGAAAATGCTAAAAAGTATGGCATTTTGGGGTGGGACAAAGGGTAAGTAATATAAGGGACTGCAGAAGGGGGCGCGGATTCAATCATCTTCAGGATTCAAGGTTTTTGGATATTCAGCATTTGGGGTCAGCAGATTCCGGCCCCCACCACACTGAACCTCCTGGGGCTGTTGTGGGCCTCTGAAGGTGGAGGCCTCCAGCAGCCAACCTTGGAGAGGAAAAGTTTGGAGGCTTTGCAAGTAGCTGAGCGACTGAAACTGTTCCTGTTTCTGTTTCTGTTGCAGCCTGGCAGAGGAGGCGGAGACCCAGAGCAGACGCCTCGATGAGCTGCATAACTGTGGCCCTTAGTTGGGTTGTTCAGCCAACTGCAGCTGCTGTCTTGAATGGCGCTTGTCTGGTGCTGTGCTGGGGTGTCCCAGCAGCTCCAGGAGCATCTCCTGTTGCGTCTTCTGTTGTCTTCGTGAATCAGAACCTGGCCTGGAGTCTGGCTGCCACGTGCTCCAGGTCTGCAGAGTCAGGAAGATGCCATCTTGGGAGCATGGCCTATTGTTTGGGAGAAGAGCTCTGAGTCCTCAGTGGGGGGAAGACACCATTTTAGCTGCTTTTGTTTAGGACTTTAAAACACTGGGCACTGCTTTGGGTGAGATAAAGGCAATTTTGGGGCTCAGTAACTCTTTATTTTTCCCTGGTTTGTTAAATAAATCCCATTGCTGTTCCCAGAACCCGAGTAGTCTTGCAAGTGTGCGTGTGGATGAAGAACTCAGACAGTGACTGGTAAACTATTTGGGCAGTGTCCTTGGCCAGTTTTAGTACCCTTTGCTGCCCTGTATTTAGTACCCTCTCTGCCCAAAGTAACCTCCAAAGGTAAATCAATATGTATCCTTTCATATTTTACATAATCATCAAATACAGAAGAGTTTGGATTATTAACAAAAGAAGGGGTTGTACAGTAAATGCTTTTTTGTATCTTACTTTTCTCACTGAACAATACTGGAAATCCCTCCATGTCAACAGAAGTTTTTATACATTATTCATAATGGCTACATATATCCTGTGGCATAGAGGTACCATAATTGAGTCAACCATTCTCCTATTGTATTAATTTTGCATTCATCTTGTTTTTTTCTCACAGAAAAACAATGCTATAATAAATATAGTCATTACATACCAGTAATTTTATTCCTTTGAGATAAATTCCCAGGAATTAATTGCTAGGTTGAAGAGTATGCCTTTTAAATTTTAATTGATGTTAAATTTCTCTCAGTAAGCATTTATGAAAATAATCTGTTCCCCATATTCTTACCAGCAATGGGAGGTATAGTCATTTTTAATTTTCTGACATTTCATTGGGAACACACATACACACACATACGCACACACACACATTTAATGACACTGTAACATAAGCAGCATACATATACTTGAAACTATCTGCTTTTCACTTAACATGTCACAGACAGATTTCCATATTATTATTAGCATCCATCTTTCTCTCTTTTTTAAAATAGTATTCCATTTCCTTTTGGAAATTAAGTCTGTTCAATTGTATCCACTATTAGTGGAACTTAAGGATGTCTTAATTCTCAAAGGGAAGAACTTAACATCCAAACTGGACCAGCCAGACTGTTGCAAAAGAAAAATGGATAACAGTCCATATTCTCACAATTCTGAATTCCAACTGGGAACTTGTTGCAGTTTCTTCACTCAGGCCCAGCTCTGCTCCTTGGAAATGCATCTCCATAAGAATCATTGACTTGCCCTCTGAGTTACCCTTCTTTAAAAAACCAAACAAGCAAACAACAAAAAACCTGTCTTTGCAGCTGCTTCTTGTTTATCTTCTCACAGAAGCTTGGGAGAACCAAAGATTGCATTGAATTTTTACTGTCTTAATAATTCCTTTTAAAGTGTTGTGAGTTTATTTTGTATCCAATTGTAATCCACTCCATTAGACAAGAGTCATAGCCACATTCCTTTATGGGATAAGCGATTTTTATACATTGGTTTGAGAATCAAGGTGCTATGTGGACAAGGTCCTCAGGATCTTGAAATCTTTTTATCTAGTTAAATGTCTGGGAGGTACACTCTTAAGATTCTCAGAGACCCACTTGTTTTGCAGAGATTCTTAAGGAAACTCCTGGGCACACCCTTAAATCTTTCTTAGTCTTTCAAATCTTTGCCGTTTGAGAATCTTTGACAGGTAAAGATAACGAATGAAAACTCTTATTTTCCAAACCTAGGTAGTCCTTGGTTTTAAATATTCATTTAAATGCTGCCTCAAAAGTGTAAGTTTTTACTTCTCATATTTTATTGTAGGGAGGTTTTAAAAAGCAGTTGGCACTTTCTAAACTCTTCATGAATTCTCCTCAATCAGAGTCATACATATATTAAATATAATTCCCATTTTCTACAACACTATAGGCAACAATGTTGCCAAACTTCTTGTCACTACCTAACAAGGGTCCCAGTGTTCAATTTTCTCACCTCAAATAGCTTTCTCTTTCCTGTCCTTTAGGTATTCATCAACAGTCTCCTCCTAAAGCTCCCACCCACCATCCAGTCCCAAAGCAAAATATCATGTTTCAGGTAACCCTTAAGACAAGTGCACCACTTTTAGGTTCTGAAATTTGTTCCAGTTAGCTCTCTCTGCGTAAGAAATTACCCCAAACTTAGAGATCTAACAAAAATAATCATTTTCTCTTACAATTTTGCCGGTCAGAAATTCAAGAAAGCCTAAATTATAGATACTTCTACTCCATGTGACATTCATTGAGGTCACTTGATGGTTGAATTCAACTAACATACGGGTTAGTCTAAGAGAACCTCACTTGGATGGCTTTCATTTTGGGAAGATGACTGTGTAGTTGAGCTCAACTGAGACTAGCAATGGGAACACCTGTGGCTGTCCTCTAATGATTAGCTCAGGATTCCTCATAGTATGGAGGTTTCAGGATATTCAGGCTTCTTACATGGTGGCTGACTTGCTCCAGAGTGGACATTTCATATGATATGTGGAAAGTGCATGAATTTCTTATAATCTAGCCTCAAAAGTTTCTAGAGAATTTCTTCTATGGCATTCTGTTGCTCAAGTGGGTTCTGAGCCCAGTTCACATTCAAGGGAAGTAGAAGAATAGATTTTACCTCTTGATGAGGAAATTGCCTTTGTGTTCAGGGTAGGAAGTAATCTGTGATACACAACATGGAGAGAGTTACCTTAAAAATAAAGCACAGGGCCTCCCCGGTGGCGCAGCGGTTGAGCGCTGGGTTGCAAAGCTGCCCGCAGCCTCTGCAGTGCCAGTTCGATCCCCGGCTGCTCCCCGGCCACTGGAGGAGGGTCCCACATGGCGCGCAGACCTCTCCTGCCGCCCGCTGCTCCCCTCAGCAGTGTACTTCGGTCCTTCTGCCTGCTCTGCTCCCTGCCCTAGCTCTGGTGGGTTCTCTCACCCTCCCGCGCTTCTGACTGTACCTAGTGCTTGTATAAATAATTAAATAAAAAATTAAAAGAAAAAAAGAAAAAGAAAAGCACAGACATTTTGAAAATATAGAGAATACAGAAAAGAATACTGGAGACATGTGTAAAACAGGAATAAGAGCTAAAACATGAGAATTGGAATCCTATAAAGTAAGGAGAGAGAAAAGGAGAAAAACCCATTATTTGAAGAAATAAGTAATGTTTGAATATCTTACAAAGTTAATTAAAATAATCAAAGAACAGATTCACATAACACTACAAAACCCAGCAAGGCAATACAAAGAAAATCAGACTAAGGCACAGTTTAGTAAAAATACTGAAAACCAAAGAAAACCAGAAGACATCTTAAAAGTACCCAAAGACAAGAGGTTGTTACCTTTAGAGAAGCAAAAATAAGATTGATGGCTAACTTCTTAACAGAAATGATGCAGCCTACAATACAATGAAACAACATCTTTAAGATACTGAAATAAATCAGTTACCAACCTATAATTTTATACTTAAAGAAAATGTCCTTCAAAATTGGAGGGAAATAAACAACTTTTCAAACATAAAAACTGAGGGAATTCAAGTCAACAGAGATATCCCAAATCCTAGAAGTTCTTAAGGCAGAAGAAAACTGATCCCAGAAAGAATTACAGATTTAAAGAAAAACAAAAAATACAAAAAAGGTAAATATGGGTTACAGTAAGTAAGAAGTCACTGACTATCAGCTATACAAAACAACAACAATAACATCATGTAGGGTTAAAATACATGTAGAAATAAAACACATAGCCAACAGCAAAGCAAAATCTTAGAAGAGTCTATGAAATTAAAGTGGTTCAAGCACCTAGAATTAATGGGGAACTGGTAAAAAGCAATAATTTGTAATAAGAATATTTGTAGCATTTGTAACAAGAATGCTTGTCAATCTCTAGACTGACTACTAAAAGAATAGTAAAAGCAAGAAATAAACCTTAAATATAAGGACACCAAAAGGTTAGTATGTAATTCATCAGAAAAGATAAATTAAGCAAATATTAACCAAAAGAAAATTGGTCTAGTTTTAGTAATGTCAGATCTAGGAGAATTTAAGGTAAGAAGCACAGAAAAGATAAAAAGAGATGTTATATAATGACTTAGTTCATTTGGGTTATT
Source organism: Talpa occidentalis (assembly GCF_014898055.3). Classification (NCBI taxonomy): domain Eukaryota; kingdom Metazoa; phylum Chordata; class Mammalia; order Eulipotyphla; family Talpidae; genus Talpa; species Talpa occidentalis. Next base: position 72,476,139 of record NW_023605305.1, on the reverse strand, counting down.
ATAACAAAACATTACCGAGTGGATAGCTTATAAACAATGGAAATACATTGCTAGCTGATTCATATCTAGTAAGAGCTTTATTCTTGGCTTGTGGCAGACATCCACCATCTTGTCGTAGGGTCACATGACTCTGTCTTTCTCCTGATGTGGAATGAGAGAGAGAAAGAGCACAAGCTCTGTGGTGTCTTTTTCTAAAGAGCACTAATCCCATCATACTAAGACCCTGCTCTCATGGCCTCATCTAACCCTAATTAACGCCCAAGTACCATCAAATTTGGGTTAGGGCCTCAACATGAATTCAGGGGGGATGCAAGTATGCAGTCTATTACAACACTCCATGGAGGGCAATTTGGTAATATCTACCAGAATGGTATTGCATTTACCCTTTGGCTCACTGATATAGCAATCATTATGAATTGTATCCCCACCTCCATGGCCACCAAACTCACATGTTGAAGTAATAACCCCAGTAACTCAGTACATGCCAATTCAATATACATATATGTTGGGAAATGATTACCTCACTAATGTAAATTAACACCTCCATCACTTCACATAATTACCATGTGTGTGTTTATGTGTGTGTGTGTTTTTGTGTGTAGTAACATTTAAGATCTACTCTCTTAGAAACTCTCAAATAGGGGCCTCCCCGGTGGCGCAGCGGTTGAGCGCTGGGTTGCGAAGCTGCCCGCAGCCCCTGCAGCGCCGGTTCGATCCCCGGCTGCTCCCCGGCCACCGGAGGGTCCCACATGGCACGCAGACCTCTCCTGCCGCCCGCTGCTCCCCTCAGCAGTGTACTTCGGTCCTTCTGCCTGCTCTGCTCCCCTCTCTGGCTCTGGTGAATTCTCTCACCTTCCCGCGCTTCTGACTGTACCCAGTGCTTGTATAAATAAATAAATAAATAAATAAATACAAATAAATCTTTAAAAAAAAAAAAAAAAGAAACTCTCAAATATGTATTACAGTATAGTTAATAGACATGGTAACATAACACATATTACCATGTTATGTTAAATTCTCTGAACTTATTCATCATCTAACTGGAAGCTTGTACACTTTGACCATTATCTCCCACTTCCCCCAGTCTCCAGCTCCTGAAACCAACATTCTAGTCTCTATTCATATGAGTTTGGTTTCTTGCAATTTCACATATAAATGAGGTCATATGGTTTCTGTCTTTGTCTGTCTTATTTTACTTAGCATAATGTCCTCAAGGTCCATCCATGTTGTCACAAAAGGCAGAATTTCCTTTATTCATTCATTGTTGATGGACACTTAGATTGCATCATATTTTGGCTATTGTGAATAATGCTATAGTGAACATAAGAGTGCAGATAGCTCTTCAAAAGAGTGATTTTATTTCCTTTGGCTATAGTCACATATTAAAAATATATACAGATAAAATAAATATATAAAATATGTATGTACGTGGCAGGTGCCTTCTTATAAGTATATAGATATAATTCCATAGTGAACTTCTAAAGATGTCTTCCATAATGTTTGCACCAAAATATATTCCAAAAAACAGTGTACAAGGGTTATCTATTCTCCAAATCCTCACCAACACTTGTTATCTTGTCTTTTTTGATAATACCCATTTTAACAGGTGTGAAATAATAACTCATTTTGATTTTGATTTGCATTTCACTGATGATTAGTGATGAGCACTTATTAGTGTGCCTGTTGGCTATCTGTATGTCTTTTTTTGAAAAATGTGTAGTAAGGTCCCTTAATATTTTAACTGAATGATTATTATTGTTGTTGTTTTGCTATTGCGATATATGAATTTCTTCTATGTTTTAGATAGTAGCTTCTTATCTGACAGATGGTTTGAAAATATTTTCTGTCATTCTATATATAGGTTACCTTTTCACTTTGTTGATGGCTTTGTTTATTGCGCAGAAACAGTTCAGTATGTAGTACCACTTAATTGATTTTCACTTTTGTTGCTGTGCTTTCTGGTGTCATATTAAAAAATTCTCCCCAGTACCAATATCAAGAAGCTTTAGATTTGTTTTATTCTAGGAGTTTTATGTTTCAGCTCTTACATTGAAGTTTTTCATGCATTTTTGAGCTAATTTTTGTGAGTGGTATCATATCCAGTATTCCCAACACCATTTATTGAAGAGACTATACTTTCCCCACTGAGTATTCTTGACTCCTTTGTCAATATTAGTTGACCATACATGTAGGTTTCCATAGGTTCCATACATGTACATTCCATAGGTTTATGTGCCTGTTTTTGTGCCAAAACATACTGTAATAAAATTGAAACCAGGAAATGCAATCCCTCCAGCTTTGTTCATCTGTCTCAGAATTGCTTTGACTATTTTGAGCATTTTTGGCTCTACATAAATCTTAGGATTTTTTTTCTATTTCTATGAAAAATACCATTAGAAGACAATAGGAGACACAACAGGAGATGCTCCCCAGAGCTGCCGAGATGCCCCAGCACAGCACTAGACAAGCGACATTCAAAATAGCAGCTGCAGCAGCCAAATGACCCAACAAACCACCACACTCATGCAGCTCAGCAAGGCGCCCAGCTCCGGGTCTTCAGCTTCCTGCCAGACTGTAACAGCAGCAAAACTAGGAACAGTTTCAGTCGCTCAGCTACTTGCAAAGCCTGGAAACTTTTACTCTCTGAGGTTTGGCTGCTGGAAGCCTTTCCCCATCCTTCAGAGTCCTGCCTACCTTCTGGAAGATCGGCATGGTGAGAACAGAAATCGCTGACTCCGGATTCTCTGAAGATCCAAAAACACTGAATCCCGAACACGGAATAGTCGAACACTCAAGTTCAAATGCTCAATCCAGAACACTGAATCCTGGGGGCTGACTCTGCAGTCCTTACATTTCTTATCAGAGTTTCCACCCCAGATGCCATACTTTGTTCACTTTTTCCCTGGGGCTATCTGTCCTCACCAGCAGTCCCCTCCAGGGGGCGCCACCTATAACAGTCTGGCTTCAGCCACAGGTTATATCTTTCTTTTGGAGACTCCAGTAACACTAATGATTAGCTTTTTTATATATCCCATTATCCCTGATGCATCATTTTTTCACTTTATTTCTCTATATTTTTCAAATTGGAAAATTCTTACTGTTCTGCCATTAAGCCCACTACTTCAGTCATCTCCGATTTTGCTGTACATCACATCAGGTAAAATTTTTTAATTCAGACATTATATTTTTTTCCATTCCAAAATTTCCATATGAGTGTTTCCATTTCTCTATTAAGAATACCTAGCTTTCTGATTTTTTTTAAGAGTGTTTACTTTTACTTCCTGAAGCATAGTTATAATAGTCACTTCAACATCTGTGTTATTTGGGAGATTGACATCTTTTGTTGATTGTTTTTTCCCCTGAGAATAGTATTTTCCTTGTTATTTGTACTTCAAGTAATTTGAGATTATACCCTGGACATTTTGAATACCATATTGGGAGATTCTGGGTACTAGTAAAATCTTCTGGAGGATGATTTTTGTTGTGGTTGTTTTAACAATCAATCCTGGTTAGGTTCAGACCATAAGTTTTGTGTTACTGTCTATAAGTGAAAGATAGTGTCATCTTAGTTTTCAAAGGCTTTGCTTGGCAGGAAGGTAAATTTGTAAGTTACTCTGGAAAATAGTTTGGCCGTTTCTTATAAAAACTAAACAATCACTTATCTTACGAGCCATCAATTTCACTCATAGGGTTTGGCCTCAGAGAAATGAAAATGTATGCTTACATAAAAGCCTGTGTGTGAATGTTCATAATAGCTTTATAATTGCCTCAAACTGGAAACAATTCAGATGTCCTTCGTGGAGTGAGTGGTTAAATGAACTCTGGCACAACCATACAATGAAATAAATGCATGTCACAACTTGACTGGGTCTCATGGGACTTACGCTTAGTTGAAAAAAACAACCCCTAGAAAGTGACATACTATATGTGACAAAACAACAGAAATGGAGACCAGGTTAGTGGTTTCCAGAAGGCACACAGAAGGAGGTGGGAGAGGTCAGGTAAAGGGCCAGCAGAAGAGGGTCTATTTGTGGTGCTGGAAAGATTCTGTGATTTGATTGTGATGGTGGTGGTGGTTACACAAACTTATAGTTGAGATGAAACTACTCCTGCACTTGAATGCAAATAAAACTTGATGAGAGCTGAATAAGGTCTGTAGTTTAGTTTATAGTATTATACCAATGTCACCTTCCTAGTTTTCATATTGTGCTGCAGTTATGTAAGTGGCCACCGTTAGGGGAGTCGGGGAAGGGCACAAAAAGACTTTCAGCTTCCGATGAATCTGTAATTATACCGCTTTTCGAAAGAAAGCTGTTCTGGGGCCTCCCTGGTAGCACAAAGGGTTGAGATGCCACAACATATAAAACTGAAACTGTCCGCAGCCACTGAGGCAAGAGTTCAATCCCTGGCCGGCCAGGAAGTGACCCACATGGCGAGCAGACCTCTCCTAATTCGCCCGCTGCTCCCCTCAGCAGTGTACTTCAGTCCATCTGCGTGTTCTGCTCCCAACGGTGTCTCTGGTGAATCCTCTCACCCCTGCCCCACGCCTCTGGCCTGTACCCCAGCTCTTGTATGCAAAAATAAATCTTTAAAAAAAAAAAAAAAAAGCTGTTCTGTGCTGCTTGACAGTGATTCTTGGATTTCTATTAGCTCATCCACAGAATTAGGGATTCCTTCTCCAGCTCTCTTTTCTCTGGGTTTTTCTTCATACTCTCTTGTTTCTAGGAGTTTGATTGTCCATGCCCCTGTACCATAGTGCAGCTTTGCAACTGGGACTGTCCTCAGGCCAGGGAAGGAGATTTAAAAAGAAAAGGAAACTTAAAATGAGCTCAAAAATTTTTCTCTAGACATTTTATCTTAAAGAGGCTCCATTCCTCTAGCTAGAGTAGTTTCTCTTGGTGTGTTTTGGTTTGTGCCAGTGCCCATTGTGTAGTTCTATTGGAGCTAACCTCAGTAGAAGGCAGTTCAAAACTGGGAGATGAAGGAGAAAAAAGAGAAACTGAGTGTCTTATTCCCACTATGGGTCATTCTTTAAGTTTTGGCTCTTCTTTCCTGTATGTCTGCTCTTGTTAACATCAGAGTCCTCAGTTACTTGGTTATTTTGTCCAGAGTTTTTAGTTATACTCAGTGGGATAGAGAGACTGTAGTGGTCTTACTCCATTGTGGCCAGCATTGGAAACACATAAAGAAAAGTTTTAACCTTCCCAATCACCAGTTACTATCCATATTTTTCCTCCTATTTTAAAGGTAAAGAGTCTGAGGTTTGAAGAGTCACAAGTGAAATCAGTATGAGGGAACTATGCCATCTAAGCAATGATGTCAGAACCCAGGCTTAACCCAACCCGTCTTGGTGTTTTTTCTTGCTGATTCTATTTGGTCAGGGCTACCCAGGAAAGGCCACCACAATTAGTTGAAGATGAGGATTTCTATTCTACAAGTGAGGGAACGCTTTCTCTCTCCCCTCCCAACAGAAATAAGGAAATATGTTGTCCACTTACTGCCGGCATTCATCTGCATCTGTGGGAGAGGAGTGGCTCAGACAAAGCCAATGTAGAATGACCTGCCATATCCCCCTCTTCTTCTGGACTTCCTTCGCAAGTAAGTAATTTTGAAGACAGGGCTTCTGTTACTCAACTCCTGAAGCATCTGAATTGATCCCTCACAGCCGGAGTCACTCTTGGACTTGTTCTAGGAGCCACGGATCCCAGGACTGGACAGGACAGCCGCCTGGCTAAGCACAGGACCAGAGCAAGCCTACCTCTCTTCACAGGTGGGGACTCCAGGTGTAATTGTTCTTACCCAGATCTATGTCCCTTTTGCTTGCAAGTGTCACAGGCCCCTGAAACCTGATCCTTGTTTTTACCTCCCTTTCTGCCATTAAGTTAACCTTGTCCTTGATTGTTACCTTCTCTTCCTGTTACAGAGTTAATCTGGTCCTTGTTTGTTCTGAAAACCTCAAAACCTTGGTCAGTCAAATATTCTGTTTCCCCGTACCCTGCCCTGGTGATCACCCCCATAAATCTGGACCCCACCTCTCTCTCAGGCCGAGAATGTGGCTCTGGGCTGTTGCAGAGCTTCTCCTCTATGACCCACAATGAATGTTCCTTGAATTTTGATTGGGTTTCTCTCTAAATTCCTTTTGTCACAGGCAAGGAGAGGGACACCCCAGCGCCCCCAAACCTGCCTTTCTAAATAGGTTCTGCCATCTGCCACATCAAGACAAAACATATAAGACCTTTAATGAAAAGAAACTTTAATACAATTAGTGTGCAACAAAGAAAGTACAAAGAATATGGTTTTCAAATCCAGCACCCAAAGTTATGCATGCTTTCATGGGTTACTGCCCAGCCAAACAGGATTGGCCCAAAGCAGGACCACTGAGGCCCAAAAGAAAGCCTGTCACAAGTCTAAATCCTGTCGCAAGTCTAAGGCATCTTCTGGTGGGGACCCATAGAAAAGGGACAGAAGGGGCCCAGCACATCTGGGACAAAAGAGCAAAATCAAGACAAAAGCTGCCATTGTTAACCTCCCCCGGGTCTCTCACCCACATCTGTTTCAACCAGTCCAGGACCGAGAAGCAAGCGCACCTTGTTCACATGACTCTCTGCTCATGTGCCTCCTCTGGGTCTCCTTCTGGATCTCCATCTTTCTCCCTTCCTTCCTTCCTTCTCTCCAGCTCCTTCTCCCCAGCTCAGCTCCATCCTTCCTTGGGTGGAACAGGGAACCTGGAACCTCCCCTCTCCCCTCTCCCTCTTACACTTTCATCTAATTAACAAAGCCGGTCAAGAACTCTAACATTAGCACACCCTTGGGGAATCCTTCTGTTACAGGGTGACATTGTGACTTTTAGGAAATATAGATATTTGGTCATTCAAATATATATATTCAGTTATACATATAAATGTGTGTGTGTGTGTGTGTGTTTGGCATCCACAGTCCTGGCTCACAGCGACGAAAAGCCTTGGAATTTCCCAAGTGTGGACAGTATTAAAAGGCATCTCTTGCCATGTGAATGAGGGTAGCTTTTGAAAAACACCAGAGGATGGGGGCTGGCTGCCAGGGAAGCCAACATGAACAGGGAGGGACTTTCAGCCCTGCTCCCAGATTTCCAAAGAGGGGAGAAGAGCTAAATTCTGAGTTCTAGTGCCAAAGGCCAGTGAGTTGATCATGCCTAGGTAATGAAGCCCTCTTTGTAAACCCCAAAGGCAGAACTTCAGCAGGTTTCCAGTTTGGTAAACTTGTGGAGATCTCAGGTATGCCTGGAGAAGGCATGGAAGCTCCTTACCTTTTCCTCATACCTTTTCCTGGGCCTCTCTTCCATCTAGTTTTTGCCGAGTTATAACTTTTGTGATAAATCAATGATGTAGTGAGGACATGTTTTCCTCAGTTCTGTGCGTCACTCTAGCAAACTGATCAAACCTCTGATTTGTAGCCAGTTAGTCAGAAGCACCAGGGCCCATGGCTGACATCTGAAGTGAAAGACCACACTGGGAGCTTCAGCCCCTGCCCTGTGGCGTCTGTATGTGGATGCCATCTCTGGGCACATGGGGCCGGAACTCAGCTGAATTGAATTGGGGGGCATTCTGCTGGCGTCTGAGAATTACTTGTTGGTGCAGGGTAGCCTCCACACATCCACATTACAAAATGGTCTCAGGAACCATAAACACAGTTTTATTTTTTATACCAACAACTAATTCTTTTTTTAAAAAGATTTATTTATTTATACAAGAACCAGGTACAGGTCAGATCATGGAAGGGTGAGAGGATCCACCAGAGACAGAACGGAGAAAAGAAAAGGCAGACTGACGAAATACACTGCTGAGGGGAGCAGCGGGTGAGACAGGAGAAGCTGCGGCACCATGTGGGATTCTCTCTAGCTGGCCAGGATCGAACCCGCACTGCAGAGGCTGTGGACAGCTTCACAGTGTGGTGTTCAACTGCCTGTGCCACCAGGGAGGCCCCACCATCAACTAATTCTTCAATTCCCCAGACACCAACCAATTCTGACATCTAGATGTCCTACAATTCGATTCAATTCTTATACTAATTCCTTGGAGTGAGCATCAAACCCGACAGGTTAACGGCTCAGTCCTGTAAGACTGTACATTGCAAGTATCAGATTCCTAAGTTACCCACATTTCTGTCCAACCTGGCTACAAAGATGGGATTTCTGCAGTATCTACTTCAGGTTCAATAATTTGCAGGAATGACTCATAGGACTTGGCAATTTATTATGAGGGACGCATGTATTATTAGTAATTCATTATAAAAAATACAGCTTAAGAATAGCCAAATGAATGGGACAGAGTATGGGGAGCTATGTGGAGCCTTCATGTGCCCCCAGACATGCCATTCTCCCTGCACCTCACTGTGGTCACCAACCTGGGAGCTTTCCAAACCCTGTTATTTAGGGATTTTATGAAGGTTCCAATATATTGGTATGATTGGTAAAAGCGCTGGTCATTGATGATTAACTGAAACTCCTCCTTGGAGGCTAGGGTATACGGCTGAAAGTTCCAGTGCTCTAATGATACTTTGGTCTTTCTGAAGACTAGCTTCCATCCTGAAGCTTTCCAGTCACACAGTCACCAGTCATCTCAGCATACAAAGACTCTGTTGCTCTGTAGATTCCAATGGTTCCCGTGTGCCAGGAACCAGGGACAAAGACCAAATATTTATTTTTTATTATACTGCTCCCTTCATCCTCAGCCCGTGGAGTTTGGTCAAGGGCACTGCACACCTGCCCTTGGGTGAGTGTGCAGCAAAGACCAACCACTCAGAGAATTTTATCCATTTGGTCATAGCAGTTGGTTTAGTGATGAACTTATGACACATGACAAACCCGTGATGCTCAGAATAAGGAATGGAAAGTCCATTGCGGAAGAGGATTTTCTCTCCTGCTGTGCCCTTCTGGGATTCTAAAAGAACAAATTGTATCCCTGCAGCTGCTGGTTTCATGGGAAGAGGCCACCTGAGAATGAATGAAGGCAACTCAGAAGAAAGCAAAACTGAGGAAAGATGACTCTGATACTGTCTGACCTCGTAGAGTCACTAGTACCTGGAGGTGGAGCAACCCCCTGTGGCCATAAGTGACCAAGTAAGTTCTCCTCCACGTTGGCTTGAGAGTCTGACACTTGCAACTGAAATGATTCTGACTAGTACAAACCACCCTGTGCCCCAGGGTTGTCATCCTGTTGCAGGGCCTTCCTCAATTGCCCTCTTCACTCTTCACCAAAATTCCAACTGCATCTTCCTTCTTAGAGTTGGGTTCCCTCAGTCAGGAAGAGCTCCCTTCTCTAGGTTAGGCCTATTTGGGAATCTTTTAAACTAAGTGGTATGAGAGAAATTTCAGGGTGCCAGGAAACCTGGAGCCCAGGGGTAAAGTCTTTCTATGCCTCCCTCCCCTTTCCTCCTTCCCTTTTGAGTTAGGCTGTACTGAGATACAATAACAGGAAATTATTCACACAAAGAAGTTGTGGTTTAAACAAAGAAGTTCAGGAAAATTTAGATGGGCACAAACTCAGACTCCTGAATCTTTGCTTCTCCTCTACTTTAGTGTGTGGCTTCTACCCTCATGACCCCATACGGGCAGGAAGAAGAGGAAGATGTGGTAACATCGCAACTCCCCTTCCAGTGCATCACCAGAAATGCATCATGGCTGGATGTGCCCTGAGGGTGGGGTTTTTGGTGGTTTGCTCACATATTCTAAATACCTAGAACTGCTGTTCAATAAACATATGCTGAATGAGAGAATGGACGGACAGATGGATGATGGATGGATGGATGGATGGACAGCTGGATACCCATACGGGAAAACTGACTTTTCCAATATCCCCTAAGTGAAGTAGGGCAAGGGGGATGGGCCTCAAATGGACACTGAGGAACCCCCAACCCCATCGCATCTGCCTCCCACTCCACTTGCTTGCCTGCAGTCTTCTGGGATCCCCCATGGGCCTTCATCCTCCAAAAGAGGATCTCATGGGACATTTCTCTTTTATATATCTGAACACATCTGAATAACCCACCCCAAACTTTCTTAGGAGATGGTTACCTACCACAGGGCATATGCTTCACTTAGAAGATGTGTTCTTCACCTTCTTATAACTTCTACATGGGCAAAAATGATTGGAAGGAATGAGATTTAATTGTGAGTGCAGCAGGGATGGCAGACTGTCCTCCATTTGCCTTCAGTAACAACATTAAACACCAAGCTAGCACAATTTTTTAACAAGGATTCTTCACAGGAGCATTGCCAGCTTTCATATTCCAGTGCTGCAATAATGTGAGATTTATCTTTAGCAATGGTGCATAGTCAATAGACCAAATTCATTTCTATCTTTTTCTCCAAGGGGTGTGATAAAATCATTAAACATACTGGGAGTATTAGGCCTGCAAAGGGTAATAGGATAGAAGGTGATCTGGAACTGACTACCCCCAACACCACCAGCCCAAGTCCCTGTAACAGTCCCATCTCCTTGCCCTTGTTTCCACCTGCCACAATCCCTCTACTACTAATTATTTCCTCAGTGGTCTCCCGGATCATCAGAAATAGCTTTTTATAATTGCAAAAAGAACACAATTGAAAAATAGAAAAAAAAAACCCAACAGGGAAGGAAATTATGTACTCACTGTCCTCACAAATAAACCTAACTATTTTCATTTCGCCATTTCCCTGCCAGGCCTTATTCACACATGTGGACTTATTCTACAGAGTGACAACCAGAGATTTATTTTGAATTCTGCATCTAAGTACATCATAAATGTTCTTCACATTGCCACAGCTTGCCTGATATATTAATAGCTGCATAATCATCCTAAAATTTGTTGTACCATAATTAGCTTAACAAATAAATGAGTTTATTTCCAACTTTTTGCCCCTATAGCTAATGCTGCAATAAACATCCTAAGCACAAAGTTTTGTTTTGTCTTATTTTTCTTGTGTTGATTGTTGGTTTAAAAGCAACAAGGCTGCTGGTGTGAACTCAGGCTAGCAGTCTGTTGCTTTGTTGCACTTCAATCCCCAGGCTATCGGTCAGAAAAAAAAAGCTGCTGTACCTCTAACATCTGACTCCTGACAGACCACAGGTGAACTAGAAGTGGCATGGTCCCCCCTCAATTTGAGGAATGAACCAGAGGTGTTCACCTGGCAGGAAGAGGGACTGGGTGGCCTGTGTGGTTTTCCCTGCAGCAGACTGAAGTCCCCTGGTCCCCTACACCAATGGGACTACGTGTGCCCTGGGCACTATTCCTTTTCCCCCAGATGCTCCCTTGGCAGGCTGACAGTAAAGGTGCCCTGTTTTTCTTTTCTTTTCTTTTCTTTTTTAAGATTCATTTATGTATACAAGAACTGGGGTACAGGCCAGTTGTGCGGGAGGGTGAGAGGATTCACTAGAGACAGAGCGGGGAACAAAACAGGCAGACTGACTGAAATACACTGCTGAGGAGAGCAGTGGGCAAGACAGGCCGGCAGGGATGGAACCTGCACTGCAGAGGCTGCGGACAGCTTCACAGCACTGTGCTCAACTGCCTGTGACACCAGGGAGGCCCGTGCTTTTCAAAGATCAAGTTGTGGGCACCTGACTCAAACCAGACAGAGATACTTTCTCTCCAGAGGGATGAAATGCTGATTGCTCAATAACAGTGTTCTGATGAGGCCCCCATTTGGGTCCCAACTGCCCAGAGCTGCCTGGGTGCTGTCCTTTCTGATCCCGCCCCTGCTGCCTTGCCCTCACTCAGATGAGCTGCCCTGGAGACCTCCTAAAGAGTCTCTTTCAACACTATGTGTAGAGCAGAGAACCTTCCTGGATGCTGTCAGGGCCTGGTGGAGGGGCCCTGGGGAATAGAGAGGGTGCCGCTACAGGTCAGCATGAGCACCAGCAGTCAGACGTGAATGTTGGACGACCAGGGCCTCCTCGGTTCAGCGGCATCTCCTTTCTCAGCTCTTTTGGATGAATCATTCATCATTCTGACCAAACAAATCTTGACAAAAGACAAAGTGAGGCCTTTGATTTGCTAAGAGGCAGCCACCCTGGCAACCCGCGCCCACCCAACCTGGGCTCAAATTCCTGGACAGATAGTCTGGCTTCCTGGGCTGAGCCAAGTACAAGGAAATGCAGACATCATCTGAATCTAGGGCCTGGTGCCAACTTCCAAGAGTGAAATGAATGAGGGTCCACGAGCCAGCGAGGACCCCAGTGCCACACTCACTCCTCATTAGTGGTGGCAAGTTCACTGGCAAAGAGGTCACTCCCAAGAACTTCTGTTTCTCATCTGCAAAATGGGCATAATAACCCCAGTATCTGGGCATCCTCAAAGGAGTTGTCCTTGGACTACTCAGAAATTTCCAAATCTGAACCATTTTGTCTCTCACCAATCATCGTTTCACTCACCTGATTCCAAACCCACTGCTCCCAACATAGTCTGTGAACCCTGGGCTGCGGGGCAGGAGGTTGCCTGTGCAGCAAGCCCTCTCTCTCTGGCCCCTCCATTACTTGCCAAATACCATACCACCAGGGAAGGAAAGGACAGCTGTTTCCTTCCTCTGACGGAACACTGCTTGGTCAGAGAAACCTGGGCTACTTCCATTTTTCAAGTTGCTGGTATATTAAAAATGAGGAAGTTAATTAACTATAATTTACAATGTATACTTTGTACACAAAAGTGTATAATATAATATGTTCATGTAATTTACAGGATAATTGCAGAACTTTGCACATTTCTTGCTGAACTCCAAGTGGGGCCGTCCTGGGATAGAACACAAGCGAAATGTTGTAGTATGGACATTTACTTCCTAAAATCTGCTGCACCTGGTGTTGTACCCTCAAAATCTGAATTTCTAGAAAAAGATGCAACCAACAACAAGACAGTGTCTTCATGGAGTCTCTGCCAAAGAAAACAATAGGGTGGCACAGTATGTTTAAATATTGAGAACATTCAAATAGGATGGAATATGGGATTTATTTTAAGGAATTGTGGTTCATTGTCTTGGTTGTGGTAATATAGGAGAACAGCCAAAGGGTCATAAAGTGGTCGAGGAAGAAATCTAAAAAATAAAAATGATGGACAAAGAAAACATTTATGACCAAATGTTAATCAGAGTTGAAACCAAATGGTGCTCCATTGTACTGTTCTTTCTTTTTTTAAAAAAAAAGATTTATTTATTTATTCTTGTGTAGAAGAACTGGGGTGTAGGCCAGAGATGCAGGGGTGTGTGTTTGAAAGGACACACCAGAGACAGAGTGGGGAGCAGAACAGTCCAATCTACTGAAATACACTGCAGAGAAGAGCAGGGGGCAAGAGGTAAGGTTTGCTGATCTATGTGTGTTAGCTCCCTGGCTGGGGATCAAACTCAGGTCTTAGCAGAGATAGCGCTGAAACTTAACCCCTAGGTCACCATCGAGGCCTTGCACTTTTCTTTCAACATTTGTTTTTTTCCCTTAAGATCAGTTTCTAACATTATATAGGTTTCAGGTATACAGCATTATAATTTGCATCTATATCTATAGCTCTTGTATCTCTACATATTACATTGTGATCACAGAAAACCTAGTTTCCATCCACCACCATACACTTGACCCCTTTTACCCAATTCACAACATTTTCTTATATTTGCTTTTTCATAAAGAAGATGAAAGAGGACCTCCCCGGTGGTGCAGCAGGTTGAACGCGGCACTGTGAAGCTGTCCAGCCTCTGCAGCGTGGGTTCGATTCCTCGCTGGCCAGGGAGACAGATGGCGCGGCAGACCTCTCCTGTCTCACCTGCTGCTCCCCTCAGCAGTGTATTTCAGTCAGTCTGCCTGTTCTGCTCCCCACTCTGTCTCTGCTGGATCCTCTCTCCCTCCTGCACTTCTGGCCTGTACCCCAGTTCTTGTATAAATAAATAATCTTTAAAAAAAAAAAGAAAGATGAAAGATTTTGGATTTCTGAGACAAATGAATTGTACATATTTTAAAATAAGATGTATGCTGTATCCTTGCTGGTAGTGGGGCACCTGGTGCCTGAGTGTCCACCCCTTCAAGATGATCTGTTCTGGGCAATGACTTTGGAAGATGGTGCTGCAACCCTCACCCAGGGCCCTTTGGAAGCCCCTGTAACAAGTCATAGGGACATGGGGGTGACTGTGGTTCCTGCAGCTTCCAGATACCCATCATCTGAACTGCCTCTGTCAGAGCTGGAAAAAACAAGCTGGGATTTGAACTGGTGGCATTCTGGCAAAGCACTCTCTGAAAAATAAGTGAGAGGAGAAGGGAAGGGCAAAGAAGGAGGAAGAACAGGAGGAGAAAAGGAGGGGAGAGAAGAAGGAAAGAGAAGGAGAGGTGAAGGGGAGAAAACCCTATTACCTTAGACAATTTCAAGGTATCAATGGTTTAATAAATGACTTGCAAAATTCCTGAATATTGAAATATCAGCATCATTGATTTAAACACAGTCCTGGGCATCTGTCTCTGAGCCCTATTCTTTTCTCTGTCAGAATTTCCTACACTTTGGTCTTTTGCATGCACTTTCACAATTTTGCCAAATCTCTGTTCTATCTGTTATTTATTAAATATTTTTCCTCTAAGTCACCTAACTTTTTAAAGGATATGTGACATCACTGTCATTGAAAGTGAAATCACTTTCTATGAGGTATAAGGTAATATTAAAATGAATATTTAATTATTAAAACAAAAATGTTCTTTGAGCTTTGTAAAATACCTTTTGTATGTGTTGGTCTTAGTGGCCCAGAGGCTGTAGTATGAGGCCCTGGCACTTGGCCCATTGCCTCAATTATGTGAAAGGTCCATGGCATCTCATGGGGTCTTTCAAAAGGAGAGCACAAATCTGATACAAATGTGGAAGTGCTCTGCAAAAATTCAGACCTATCTCTTGTACAGTTTGATGTCTCTGTAGGGCTCTTCATCTGCTGCATCTCTTAAGACTCAGGGTTCATGAGGAGCACACTGTGAGCACAGCCTGTCCATGGGGATTGGACTGCAGTCATTTCACCCATGGCCCCAGTTTGCAGATGGGGAGTAATCAGGAGCAGTAGCGGGAGCAGCTAAGGTGGACCAAGACCTTCATGGGACAGAGCCCTAGAAAGGAGACACTCAGGCAGGAATAAAGGGAGATCAGCTTTAAAAGCCGGCGCTGGTATCCACTAAAGCAAAATAAAGTTACGTGCCACTTAATGGTGTTTCAGTCAGCCATGGACTGCATATATGACATTAGTTCCAATAGGCTTTACCATGTAGTCATACAGCCTAGGTGTATAACAGGCTATACTGTCTAGGTTTGTCACTTTCAACGACAGTGATGTCACCTATCCTTAAAAAGTTAGGTGTCTTAGAGGAAAATTATTTAATAATTAACAGATAGGACAGAGATTTGGCAAAATTGTGAAAGTGCATGCAAAAGACCAAAGTGTAGGAAATTCTGACAGAGAAAAGATGTTCATACACCAGTGGAAGTGCCTAATGACATAATTTTCAGAATGTATCCTTATTTTAAATGGCACATGAAAGTATATGCCTACTCTATGATGCCATAATCATTCCACTTTAGAGTATATACTCTCAGAGATGCAGAAACACATCCTCAAAAGAAACACAGTCTTCATAGCAGCTTTGTTCATAGTAGCTCCAAAAGCAAATTAATACAAATACCCATCGA
Organism: Talpa occidentalis; assembly: GCF_014898055.3. NCBI lineage: Eukaryota > Metazoa > Chordata > Mammalia > Eulipotyphla > Talpidae > Talpa > Talpa occidentalis. Next base: position 72,460,491 of record NW_023605305.1, on the reverse strand, counting down.
CAGAATAATGATCAAATCAATTGTAGAATACTATACAGCAAAGAGAAAAGGTAAACTGCTACTACTGTTAGGGGGAAAAGGATGTCCCAAAGCAAATTCCATATAGGCTTTGTGGACTCCACCCCCACCCCAGGTCAAAGCCAAAGACATTGGGAACTCCAAATCCCATCACCACCAAAGGGAAGGTGGCTGGGACCTGAGGGTGGGGTTAAGCAGCCAGGTGGATACAAAAGGCAGACACGTGGGCTTTGGGGGGCTCCCCCATTTTGGCTCTCCACCAGCTAGCAGTGTCCGGCCAGCTCTGAGAGTGACTTTGGGTTTCCAGGTCGTCGGATCGGGTAGGACGCATTAAAGACTTTATTTCCCTATTTTCTCCCTGAGTTGTGCATTTTCCTTATTTCCTTTTCTCTTGTAAATAAACCTTTTATTAACCCTTTGGCGTGTGTCTGTAGTAGAGTATTCATAAGTCCCTTTAAAGCGCGCGGGTGAGGACCCACAGCCAGGAACCCGTTTAATATCGGGGCTGCTCTATAACACTACTACATGCAAAAAAATAATAATAATCTCACACACATGTTAAGGAAAATAAGCCAGACATCAAAAACTACGTACTATGTGATTTTATTTATATAAAGCTCAAAAATAAGCAAATTAATATTTGGTAAAGGAAATCAGAATAGAGTGGTACTAATGATTGAGAAGTCAGGGAAGTTTTCAGAAGTACTGAACGTTTCAGAAGGTCATGTTTTCCAACTTGATCTAGGTGGTGGTTACATAAGCGTTTCACTTACAAACATCTGCTGAGTTGCACACATAAGATTTTTGCACTTTACAGGTGTGTTATATAATTAAATATGAAATTTAATAAATAAATGTTTTTAAGAATCAGCATAGTGCTGGGTGAAGAGAGTGAGGAACAGAATGACATCTATAAACAAAACTGTTTAATAATTTATAAGTACATGTACACTGGAAAACACCACACATTTTGCAAGAACACAAAAGATATACATTAAGTGCATTAGAATGATTGTCTATGGGCTAGGGAATGAGAGTGAGGAGTAGCAATAAAAGGGAACACATAAATAATAAAATAAGATCAGGGCCTTGCTAGGACCAGAGGGGATCATGAACCATCTAAGAGAGAAAAAAGGAAAGGAGGAGAAGGAAGAGAAAGGGGAAGGAGAGAGGAGGAGGGTGGGGAGGAGGAAGAATTACACTTTGGGAAATCCTGACAATACTTTAAGTTTTCCAGTCCTGGCCAGGGAATCCATCTGGAAACCCAAGTGCTATGTAGTGTGCTTCACACACAGGCTACCCTATTCATGGCTCTGGAAACGCAGACATTGTTTACAGAGGAGGTAGAGCTGCTCCTGAAGTACTGACACCTTACTAGGGTCTGTAGCTGGGAGGTTGGCAGCTGAGCCCACTGAAGCTCCAAGTAGAAGGGAAATTTCAGCTGCCAGTTTACAGGTGACCTGGAATTTCTTGGGAGCTGGGATATGATCACAGAGGCAGAGAAGAGCCCTGTATTGTGGAGTCACAGAAATGGCCCCAAGGAGAAGGGAGTCTCAAAGGCAGACCTCAGCACTTGGCCTTCACCAGCTTTGCCATATATTGTAGAAGTACCACCTGTGCTTTTACTTACTAAATACTTTGAATTGACTCACTCTTTTTTTTACTGAAATATTTTTTTATTAATTTTTTTTAAACATTTGTGCTTTATTTATTTATTTATTTTAATTTATACAAGCACTGGGTACAGTCAGAGCGCTGGAGGGTGAGAGAATTCGCCAGAGCCAGAGCGGGGAGCAGAACAGGCAGAAGGACCGAAGTACACTGCTGAGGGGAGCAGCGGGCGGCAGGAGAGGTCTGTGCGCCATGCGGGACCCTCCTCTGGTGGCCGGGGGAGCAGCCAGGGATCGAACCGGCGCTGCAGAGGCTGCGGGCAGCTTCGCAACCCAGCGCTCAACCGCTGCGCCACCGGGGAGGCCCTTTACTGAAATATTTTTAAGGGTAGTTTGTCCAAAGTGTTGGAATGAACATGAGGAAACTAGAAACTTGGAGCACTGTTGGGGGGAATGTAGAACGGTGCAGCCACTATGGAAATCTGTACGGTGATTGCTCAAAAATTTAAATACAGAATTATCATATCACCCAACTATCTGACTTCTGGATATTTGTACAAAAGACTTGAAGTCAGGATCTCAAAGAGATAGTTTTACACTCATGTTCACTGCATTATTGGCCATAGTCTAAAGGCAAAAGCAGCCGAAGCACTCATCAATGAATGGATAAGCAAAATGGGGCCTCTGCAAGCAATGGGATGTAATCTGCCCTTAAAAAAGAAAAAATTCTGACATAAGCTAAAATTTGGATGAAACTGGAGGACGTTGTGCTAAATGAAATGTCAATCACAAAAAAACACACCGCATGATTTCACTCACATGAGGCACCTAGAGTAGTGAAATTCACAGAAACAGAAAATAGTATGGAAATTACCAGGAGAGAGAAGGGGAGGTGCTCTTTAATAGGTACACAGTGTCAGTTTTACAAGGTGAAAAGAAGTCTGGAGATGGTGGTAGTAATGGATATACAACAGTGTGAGTGTACTTGATGCCACTGACCTGTACACTTTAAAATGGTACAGATGGTAAATTTTACATGTGTATTTACAATTTTTTTTTAAGATTTATTTATTTTTATTTTTTTTATAGAGGCATGCTTTATTTATTTGTTTGTTTGTTTGTTTTATACAAGCACTGGGTACAGTCAGAAGCACGGGAGGGTGAGAGAATTCACCAGAGCCAGAGCGGGGAGCAGAACAGGCAGAAGGACCGAAGTACACTGCTGAGGGGAGCAGCGGGCGGCAGGAGAGGTCTGCGCGCCATGTGGGACCCTCCTCCGGTGGCCGGGGAGCAGCCGGGGATCGAACCGGCTCCTTGGGCGCGGGCAGCTTCGCAACCCAGCGCTCAACCGCTGCGCCACTGGGGAGGCCCTGTATTTACAATTTTTAAAAGGCAGTTTTATATCAGAACTATAAAGTTAAAAATCTCTTGTCCTAAAGGAAAAGTTTCCATAAAATTAAAGACAATTACACTTATACTCCCAAATACAGGGTGGTGTTAACATTGTCCTAGAGCCACTCTTTGAAAGACTTCTGTGAAGGGTAAGGGAGTAGGGACAAGCGTGGCTCAGGCTGGGCCAGGCAGGGAGTGCCAGTTGAGAGGAGCAGGGTGAGGAGACCCCCCTCCAACCTGCCTAGGGGTCTCCAGGCCAGGAATTGTAGGTATCAGGATTCTGAATGTCGGGACCTTGGTCCCAGGGACTTCTTGCCCTATGTATGAGGAGGGGTCCAGCTGGTGGAGGGCCACAGCTGACCTCTTTGAGTAGTGGTACAGGAGGGGGTTTTGGTGTAGGGCCTAAACCTCTTGAAGCTAAGTAAATACAGTCCAGGCCCAAAGGGCCAGGATATGGACTAGATAGAAGGTGGTAGTGGGGGTGAAGGGGAGGAATTGGAGGTACAAATTATAAAGGATGTTGCTAAGAAGGCACAGTGGACGTCTGCGGCTTAGCCTGTACTGCATTCTGATACTTCTCCAGGAAACAACACCTCAATTTTCCTTTGGGAAGCAGCCTCTTTCTGGGACCCTCCGTGCATTTGTTTGCTCAAGGCTGACTCCACCCCCTTCCTAGTACAGAAAGCAGGAGATCCAGCCTGGTCAGTCTGAAGATGCCATCCTTTCTCCTCCCTGCAATGATGAGGGAACTGTCCAAAGGAGCCCACAAGCTCCTTTTTCTCTTTTGTATTCTGGTCCCGGACTTTTCCGTAGGCCCTTGGAAAGCGCCCAGGCTCCGGGCCCTTCGCCCATCAAGCCCAAGAGGGATGGATACACGTGCAGCGCGTAAGAGAGCAGACCTGCTCCGGCCCTCGTGCAGGCGGGAGGGAGCCGGCGGCGGCTTGCACGCATGCGCGTGGGGGGCGGGGCTGCGCCCCAGTCTTGCTCGTCGCCGCTCGGCAGGCGGGGGCGGGGCGAGAGGAAGCGCGCGCCGGAGGCGACGGCCCGGCGAGCGGAGCTCTGCGCTCCCGAGACCCTCCTTCGGGCGCGTTCTCCGGGAGCCCTCCCCCGCCCCACGTCCTCGCAAGGCGGCCCGGCCCGGCGGAATCGGCCCTGGAGGATGGTAGGGGGCCACCCCCCCGCCCTGGAGGGGCCCCGCGGAGACCGCCGCGCGCGGCCTGACGCTCCGCCCTCGTCCAGGGGCCCATGGGCGCGTCCCCGCCGGCGGGCCGCGGACGTGAGGGAGGCGAGCGGCCGGCCCACCGCGCTGAGGGCCGCGCTCGTGCCCGGCGCCGCACAGGCCGCGCGCGCGCGCACTCGCCGCAGCGCCGGCCGCGCCCGCCCCGCCTCCCGGCGCCGGCCCGGGAGTCCCGTCCGCTAGCGGCGGCGGCGGTCCGGGGGACGATGAGCGGCGCGGCGCGGGCGGGCCCGGCCCGGCTCGCCGCGCTGGCGCTGCTGACCTGCAGCCTGTGGCCGGCGCGGGCGGACAACGCGAGCCAGGAGTACTACACGGCGCTCATCAACGTGACGGTGCAGGAGCCCGGCCGCGGCGCCCCGCTCACGTTCCGCATAGACCGCGGGCGCTACGGGCTCGACTCGCCCAAGGCCGAGGTGCGCGGCCAGGTGCTGGCGCCGCTGCCCATCCACGGAGGTGAGTGTGCGGCGGGGCGGGCGCGGCGGCGGGCGGTGGGCCCCGGCCCCGGCGCCGGAGCGGGGGCGGCGGGCGCGGCGCTCCCACCCCGGCTCGGCCGGCCGCCCCGCGGTCGAGGTTTCCAGGGTGTGCAGCCCGGCCTTCTCGCGGCTCCAGAAGCCTTGGTGGGTTTCCCCCGTCTTTTGAAAACGACTCAGGATGTGCCTTCTCGTTTAGGCAGCTTGTTTACAAGAGGGCATTGAACTGCGAGTTTGCAGGGACAGCTCAGACAAAGGAGGTGATGGAAGAGCGCAAAATTAATTCATGGTGGATGAGTGCTTAACCTGTATTTCGGAATCAAGGTTTGTTCCAAAATGACCAATAAACCGGTGGATTGGATTTTGAAAGACGAGGCCCTTTTCTAGCGTAAAAACGTGCGGTTTTCCTTAAGTGGCAGGTGGGGAGGGGGAGTGGAAGAGGAAAATGGGCATCTTCCCTGTTGCTTTTGGATCTTGTTCTGCCCAGTAGTTTTAATGTAATTTGACGCCGGGCGATCGCACATGATGAAGAATCTGATACCCGTTGGAACTAGTAGCCAAGTCTTCAGGTCATGGTGCGGACTGAAGAGGAAATAGGTAAATTTTTCAAGAATTGTCTTTCAAGCCATTTCGTTTATCTTCATGCCCGCCTGTAGACAAGGACTGTGTTTAATTATTGGGCATACACCATTTTTTTGGTCGAAATTAATCCTCATGTTTTCAGGGAAACTTTTCCCACTCTGTGGGGTTTGATATTTTTGTTTTTTGACCTGTGAACTTTTTGGAAAATGTCTGCTACCTTCTTCACCCTGAGAATGCTGAGAAGGTTGGTTTTTGTTTTTTTTTTTTAAAGATGTTATTTATATTAAGGTAACCTAAACTAGACAGCCTAATAAGGGAGTGGCGTTTGCATATATGCTAAAATATTAAAACATCGTGCCCCTTTTGAGTTCTGTATTTTATGGTAAAGTGCTAAGCTGTTTTCTTCTTTCGGTTAGTCTGAGGAAAAAGGAACAGGTAAGACTTTAGCTGTAACCTGTCCCCAAATTAGGCTGCCCTTTAAAAACTTCATTTTGACACCGGTAATCAGGTGTTGAAGGTACATTTCCTGACTCCACTTTGTTAGAAATGGCAGTTAGGGTCCCAGCTTGCCCAGGGAAATGACTTTGGTCTTTGGTTCATTCAGTAAATATTTGCCGGTCTGTTCTGTGCCAGTCACTGTGTTTGGACACATAATGTTGCCAAACTATGGCACTAACAATGACAGCCTATATTCTGGTGCAGAGAATGATGAAGATCACGTGTAAGGGTAGGAAGAGGAAGAGAGAGGCAAGCTGCAGTGTTTTGAAATCTGTGGTTTGTCTTTACTGCTTGGTTCCCCCAAACACCCCAAATCCATAACTATCACTTAGATTCTTGCTTCTCAAGTGTTCATGTGCTAAAAATACTTATTGCTCTCTTGTTACCCCAAACAAAAGCCCCATCATTGGTAAAGTTGTTTTTAGGTGTTTGCATAGAAGGGTATTTATTGGGTGCTAACATGCACTAATGTTTGCATGAAGATTAGCCCTCCTCACCTCTGATCTGAGTTGTGCTGTACATGTGTTGTGTGACACTAGGAAAATAATTTGTCTCCTTAATCTTTAGTTTCCTCTCTAGCCCCTTAGTTTCATCTGTAAAGTGGGGTGATGAAATATTTATCTACTATGGTTGTTGAGAAGTTTAAGTGTTAAGTTACTGTATTCCTAAAAGAGGAGACAAGGCCTCCCTGGTGGCGCAGCGGTTGAGCACTGGGTTGCAGAGCTGCCTGCGGCCTCTGCAGTACCTGTTCGTTCCCCGGCCTGGGTGAGGGTCCCACATGGCGCTTAGACCTCTCCTGCCGCCCGCTGCTCCCCTCAGCAGTGTACTTCGTCAGTCTGTCTGCTCTGCACCCTGCTCTGGCTCTGGTGAATTCTCTCACCCTCCCATGCTTCTGACTGTACCCAGTGCTTATATAAATAAATAAACAAATAAACAAATAAATAAATAAATAAATCTTTTTTAAAAAAAAATAGAGGAGACGATCTAAATCAGTCTCCACATTGGTGGGGTTTTAAAGCAGGCATTTTGAAGTGAACACATTGGGTCAGGGTGTGAAGCCTGAACCTGGAGTCAGTCCTGTGACTAAGCTGTCTTCTCTTCCACTCCATGATTTCCTAGGGGCTAATCTTGCGTATGCACAGAATGAGATTTTTCATGATATGCATGGTGGGATCCTACAGGTGCTTTGGGTCTGGCTTTGTACTAAAGGGTCTGCACATGTAGGTTCTTTCAGTTCAGCAAATAAGAATTGATATTCCACCATGTACCAGGCACCATGCAAAGCACTGGGGAGGAATGAACAAAACAGATAAAAATTTCCTCATCCCCAACCCCCACTCTGCAGGGAGTCAGTCATTTTAAGTCTGTTTACCTGTAAATTGCTCCTAAGCCTATGGTTTTTCATGAAATCCAAGACATTTTTCTGCTTTTGCAGCTGGGACTTTTCTAGGACTTTTTAGGAATGGGTTTTTTTTTTTTAAGACACAAGAATGGTGGTAGAAATATTAAAATTACTCATATTTAAGAAAATGGCTTAAAATTAAAGTAACATTTGAGTATTCACATTATGATAATCTTAATGAACTGAGTTTCAGGATTTTATATTTTTAGAAAAATTACCGCATTCCTTATAACCTTTTGAGTTGAAGAGAATTTTTTTTTTTTTATAGAGGCATGTTTTATTTATTTATTTGTTTGTTTGTTTATACATGCACTGGGTACAGTCAGAAGCGCGGGAGGGTGAGAGAATTCACCAGAGCCAGAGCAGCGAGCAGAGCAGGCAGAAGGACCGAAGTACACTGCTGAGGGGAGCAGCGGGCAGCAGGAGAGGTCTGCGCGCCATGTGGGACCCTCCTCCCGTGGCTGGGGAGCCCCCAGCCACTGGGGATCGAACTGGCGCTGCAGAAGCTGCAGGCAGCTTCGCAACCCAGCGCTCAACCGCTGCGCCACCGGGGAGGCCCTGAAGAGAATTCTTAACATGTTTATTGAGGGCTTACTTGTGTGTTCACACTAAACAAAGTAATATTAGTTCACATGATGAAAAAAAGTTTAGACAGAATTCCTGGCAAAAAGCAGGTGTGGTCAATGGATGTGAAATTAATGAAAATTCATTTTGCAGATAACTGGTAGAAATGAGCATAAAGACAAAAGAACTTTAGTTTTCCTAGAACTTAATCTGGTGACTCATTTTAAATCTAGGACTTGCTTTGTGATATTAGAAACTTATTTTGCCACTGTAAGTCCTGTATCACTTATTGAGCAAAATTTATTTGTCCTGTCTGTACTGTACCTTTAAAGAGCAAACTGGCAATTTTTTTCCTTGAGGTTTATTTTTGCTTTGTTTTTGTTTTGTATTTTAAAAAGTACACTGGAAAGAGTTCCACTTCATAAAATGTTTCATAAGCAAAGTTTGAACTTCGAAAATATATTCTTTGTCATTAATAGAATGGATTCATGAATGGAAATTCTTTAGTGTGGGGTAACAAATTTCATATTTTAACTAATAGAGAATTCATTTTAAGAAATGGATTTTATAGGCGCATGCCTGGTATCTATGCATAGATCACAGTTACTTTCTTATTATTAACTTAATCAAATGATAAACTTAGAACTAGCTAGCATGTATTGTGGGGCAGTCATTGTCAGTGTGCTTTATGCTTGTGCACACTGTTTGAGCCTAGTGTAGGGTTTGGGAGGAAGGCCCTGTGTTGATGAAGTCATTATGTATGCAGGTATGCTGGTGGGAAGAATCTGCTATCAACCACTTTCTGCTTTGCATAGTAATTTTCAGAATTGAATGTTATAGCCTTAGAGAACAATTGTTAGAGAACAGTTTTAACCAAATGATAGACTATTTTTCCCATCATAATGACTGGGGATGCAGTAACATTAAAAAGAAATCTTTTTTATGTATTAAAATAGTGATTCTGTTTGAATGAATTCATTAAACTTGAACTTGCTTTTAAAATTCTGATAAAGAATGAAGAAGATTGATGTGAAAACAAGGCCATGACTGAAGGGATCATGTAACGCTAGAATTTATAATGACAGGGTCAGGGACTACTAGATACAGTTAGAGGGCCTCCCCGGTGGTGCAGCGGTTGAACGCTGGGTTGCGAAGCTGCCCGCGGCCTCTGCAGCGCCGGTTCGATCCCCGGCTGCTCCCCGGCCACCGAAGGAGGGTCCCACATGGCGCGCAGACCTCTCCTGTTGCCTGCTGCTCCCCTCAGCAGTGTACTTCGGTCCTTCTGCCTGCTCTGCTCCTCGCTCTGGCTCTGGTGAATTCTCTACCCCTCCCGCGCTTCTGACTGTACCCAGTGCATGTATAAACAAAAACAAACAAATAAACAAACAAATAAATAAAACATGCCTCTATTAAAATAAATAAAAATAATAAAAAATTAAAATAAAATAAAAATAAAAATAAAAAATAGATACAGTTAGAGATTTCAGATAACTCAGAGAAAATAGTAGGTATATTCCTGGGACCAGAGGCTCTGAAAGGAAACGAATACAAAAGGAGCTGGAGATTCTAAAAACCAAATTTTGACATATATTAAATAAGCAAGCAGACGATAAAGAAGGTACACACAATATACTTATATTAAACTTCAAAGTTTATTATTTTTTAAAGATTATGTATAAAGAACTGGGGTACAGGCCAGAGGTGCCGGGGAGGTGGGGTGTGTGTGAGAGGATTCACTTGGGAGAGTGGGGAGCAGAATAGACAGAACCACTGAAATACACTGCTGAGGGGAGCAGTGGGCGAGGCAGGAGAGGTCTGCTCACCAAGTGGGAAGCTCCCTGGCTGGCCGGGATTGAACTAGAACTTCTGCTACAGTGACTGGTGATGGCTTGATAGCACTGTCTTTAACCCCTGCGCCACCAGGGAGGCCCTAAACTTGAAAGTTTATAGCATGTTTTTATATACTGTATTTTTTTCTTCACTTTTGATGATCCCATCAGCATGTAAATATTAGAATTTTTTTTAAGTGTTTCTCCTCCTCACCAAATTCCTATCTTGCTATTATCCCCTGTCTTTCTTTTTATGGCAGTGTCTCATAAGAGCTTTCTGTACTTGCTGCCTCCAGCTTTCCCTCTGCTGTTCTTCACAATTTGCAGATCTTTGGCTCCTGTGCCAGTGATTTGGATAAAGACATGGCATATTTAGCTGATATCTTGGACAACAGGATCACTGGGATCTCAGTGGTAGAATGGTGGCCTGAAATGAAGAAAAAAGTTAATAAGAATAAATATGTAGTGCTGAAGTGAGGTTAAAAAAACATCATCTCATTGAAGGGACTTGATGGCAGAGCTGCATATTACAGGACAGCACCTGTGCGCTTTTAGTGTCTTTAGGTATCTTTATCCTGGGCAGCACTGGTCCCACGTTACAGAGGCCAAGTACACTAATTGGTTTATGTGTAGAGTTCTGAATACAAGTTTTAACAGATAAACTACAGTGCATCATTTTGGGTATTATGAAAGGGAAATCCTTCAGTTGAAGTAAGATGACTTATGAGATCCCACCTTGAATGAGGTATGACTGTAAAGTAGTAAAATAAATCTTTTTCACAAACCTGCCAGAGTACACCCATTAAGGAGAGTGTTATTTTCAACCTAGTGACATTGGGGGGATGGACAGAAGTTATATACACACATAACATGCAGCAGTGAAAACAAATTTAAACATTTATAGAATTTGACAATGTCTTTTTGATTGAATAATTTAAAAAATATCTGCGATTGAGGCAGCTATGAACAAAGAGATTGCCTAAGAAAGGTAATGAGAGTTTTGCTTTAAAAGAGAGAGGGAAAACTGTAAATGGAGGAAGTGTACATACTTGTGAATGCTTTCTTTAGATAAGAATATCTAAATTTTGGGCCATGTTTGAATCATGGGGTGGGCTGACTGGGTGTTCTTCAAAGCTGGTTCATTCAGCTATATCAAGTTGACTTATTCACAGAATGAAGTAGATTTTTCAGAACCATCAATATTTATTTGTTTTTATCATACTTAACAGTATTTTGTGTACTAGACATTATTCTCCACCAATTATAAGTATAGTTCTTTTTACTTTTGGAGGCAATTTTGAAGAAAATTTTGAAAAATAAACATTAAAAGGAAATAAACTCCCTAAATGAATACCTACTCTGTGCTTGTGTTATGTGCATCCTATGGTGTGTGCAAAAGACATGGGATATAGTTCTTAGCCTAAGAGGACTGAGTTGTCTTGAGCAGGTCAGCTCTGTGTGGATGGCACACATAGGACATGCCATTGTAGAAGTCGGTGCAGGTTAGCTTCACTTTACAGGTGCGTTTTGTTGTAAATAAGGGGCCTGCTAAGTACATCCAGAAAGCCAGCATCCTGTTGTAAACAGGTCATTGGACTCTCTGTGACTGCTTTTGTCTGCACTGACAGAGTGGAGTGGTTGTAATAGGAGCCTCTGTTAGTTATAAGACCAAACTCTTTTCTCTCTGGCTCTTTAAGAAAAAAAAAAAAGTTGACAATATCTGTTCTAAAGGTTCATTTATACCTTAGTTTTTCAAATTAAAAACTATGTTATGAATGAGAATTTGATTCCTAAGTTGTTCCCAACTAGAAGTTAAGGGTATTGTTTTCTTTGTTTCAGCCAAGTACCTAGGGCTGTGATTGGCACCAGCAGTCACTGGAATAGATACCTACATTAATCCTATGGTGCTTGATCTGGTAGTGAAACTGATGGTGGGGTGTGTGTGAAGGTGTTTGGAGTAGTGTGGGAAGAAGTGAAGGAATATAATTTAAGCCTTTGATATTGCCCTGAATTGTAAATGATGCAAAGACCTAAGAAATACAAAATTATTTGGACTTGCAGTCTTGGAAAACGTTTTATTAAAAAATGTGAAATTTGAAGTCAGACTTGATAGTTATGCTTCCAGCTGGAATAATAGGCACAGGTTTACCCTCCCACCTAAGTAACTGGAAAACCTGAGTTATGAACCAAGAGTTTTAGAAATAGGCCAACAATCGGCATAGGAAGGTGATTCCTGAGAGAAAGTAAGTAGGCAAAGGAATGCTTACCACCTGGAGAGAGTTTACAAGCCTCAGTGCCAGGAGGGGGACTCCAAAGAGTCCATGGTCTCCCTGAGCTAATAATGAGCAGAGTTTAGAGGAGGAGGCCAAACCAGTGTGAGTGTGAGGCTTGCAGGTTTATAGTACTGTAGAGGAGAGAACTGCAAGGGGTCCCCCTCAAGCCTTTGGTTGGTACTGATCTGCACATTTCATGAAGAACTGCCTGAGATTAGCAGGCGAAAGAATTCTTGGGATTCACAGGAATCTGGGAATAGCTCATGTTCTCATTAATAAGAATAGAAAGACCTTCTATTCCTTAGGATCAGATAAACCACGGAGAAAAACCTATTCTGGACCCACATAACAAAACTTAGAAGCAAACCATAAAAGGATCAGGCTGATTTCAGGTAACTTACCTGGTCCCACTACAAAGCCCATCAGTAGAACTTAAAAGAACACAGTGAAATTGTGCCTCCCTCGTGGCACAAGGGGTTAAGATGCAACCTATGATGCTATCCGCATTTCTGTTCCCCACTCTGTCCCTGGTGAATCCTCTCACGCCCCGCCCCACACCTCTGGACTGTACCCCAGTTCTTGTATGCATAAATAAATCTAAAAAAAAAAAAAAAAGAAAAGAACAGGGCCTCCCTGGTGGCGCAGGCGGTTGAGTGCCACACTGTGAAGCTGTCCTCAGCCTCTGCAGTGCTGGTTCGAGGCCGGCCAGCCGGCGAGAATCCCACATGGCGAGGCAGACCTCTCCGGTCTCTCCCGCTGCTCCCCTCAGCAGTGTATTTCGTCAGTCTGCCTGTTCTGTTCTCCACTCTGTCTCTCGTGAATCCTCTCACCTCCCGAGCATCTGGCCTGTATCCCGGTTCTTGCATAAAAATAAATAAAATCTTAAAAAAAAAAACAAAACTGTGAAATTTGGCTTCCCAAGCATAAAATCCAAGCCCAACAGTCAATCAAAAATTATCAGGCATGTGAAGAAACAGGAATAAATCATCCATAACCAGACAAAAACCAATCAATAGTAAAAGGCCCAGAAGTAGAAAAAATGATGGAATTGCAGGTAAGGTGATGAAAACAGCTATTATAAATATACTCAGCTTGTTCAAGGAGATGAAAGGAAAAAACGAATGTGATGAGACAATTAGATGTAGGAAAAAAACCTTGTCATACTTCCAACAGTGAATTCATTTGAGAAAGTACAGGATTTGTGTGGACAGTGGAAAGAAGAGGAAAGAGCAACCAAACGCATGCCGTTCCTGCCCTGCTGCCCTGTTTGTTCCCACTGTAACACAGTTAACCCTATTGGGTTCTCTTGTGTGTACTGAGAACGGTGCCAAGTTCTGTACGTGGATTGTCATTTAATCCTCATAACAGCCCTGGGCAGTACTATTATCTTCATGCTGTGGATGAGGATTCAAGGCACTCCAGTACCTGTTTCCTTTATAGCACTTAATGTGATTAGAAAATAATACATCTCTTTTTCTGAGGGCAGGAACCCTGTCTCTCCTGTCTCTACTCTTAAACACTTGGTGCTTAGTTCAGTGCTTGGGACATAAGAGTGTGCACTCCTTCACTCAGTGTTGGAGGAATTAGAGTGACTTACCCACCAGCTGCGTGGCCTTGGGGATTCAGTAGCGCTGGGACTTGATGTAGGACTGTCTGACCGCAGTGCCCATATTTTAACCACTTCTTCGTACTGCTTCCCAAGTGGGTTTAATAAATTATGATATATCCACTCAGTGGAATGTTACACAGCCATTAAGGGATCATTGTGAAAGCATTGTATATGTTACAAAAGTAAATATGAAATAATTGAACTGTTGACTGTGTTAAATTTGTTTACAGTAGACAAGGTCTTAAAGTAGTACTCTGTTGGATTAATTAGATCATAGGTGACATTTCTCGTTTTCTTATTGCTCATTTTTGAAATTGTTGTTTTTCATTAAAAGGGGGAAAACCTTCGTAAGGGGGAAAGTCAAACTCTGAAGGAACAAATGCCTGCAAGTTGGTTTTTTTTTTTTTTAAATTCCTTAGCCTCAAGAATCATGGAATGAATTCCACACAGTGCTTAGAATAAATAGGAAACTGTTAGACAATAGGCATATATTAGAAAAGACAAGCTAAGAAGTAAGAAAGAAAAGAAAGAAAAGTAAGAAAAGAGGAACCCCAAGTAAGAAAAGAAGAACCCCAAGACCAAGAATACTTGGTCCAAATGTGAAGCAAACCAAAATGTGGCATGATTTTAAACAGTTAGTGGATCCTAGAGAGGGAAATAGAAGCACAGGACTCTGCTTTTCTGAGTAATATTTTGATGATGATGATGATGATGATATTAATGCTCTTATTGATTTTCACCATGTAAAATCAATCTGAAGTTAAAATATAGAAGACTTAGTTATAATTACAGAACAAAATGTAAATGTTAATCATAAGACTATACAATTATGAATAGGTGACAAAGGTAGAGAAATGATATATAGAGAAAAGAGATATTAGGGACAGGGGAGGGACCCCATTGTCTTCATTGTATCTCATAGGATAAGAATTCAAGAGAGAATATGTAGTTGCAGAAGCCAGAAAGGCTTAAATATAGAGGAAAATGCTGAAATAATTAAAATCGGGAGACAGGAGAGATGGAAAAGCACAAATGAGCAGAATCCTAATTTGTGACATCATAGATTCATAGATACTGTCTAAAGTTGACAAACCAGGAAATAAGTCCTTTTAGAACAATGGAGGGTCACCTCCAGAAGAATTAACTACAGTTAAAAATAGTTGCTTAGTGGGATGGGTTGCGGGTCGGGAGTTGAATTCAGCAGCTGCCCTTCATTGTAAATCATTGGCTAGATTTGTCTTTTTTAATCCGTGTTCACAGATTACTACTTTTCCTTTGTGCACTGTAAACGACTTTTGTTTTCCTTTGAAGAAGCTCCCTATTTTCCCAACATTTGAGTTCTCTAACTCTAGTGTCCTGCTCTAGAATGTATGACTCTGTAGAAACTATGTCTCAGGAGATCTACTTAGTAAAGACAGAGACTATAGAATCAGGAAATGTTACCACTGAATTAACAGATTATATTTTACAAATATCTAAGTCCATAGGTCCTAAAATAATAGTAGTTACTATATTGCCAGACTTATCATGTTTGCTGTTTCTCTGGCAATGCTCTTCTTCCCCATCCATTGTGGTGAGTTATCCATCAGCATGAATTAAAATAACCAAGTGTGATCCTTTGGTCCCTTGGTCCCATTGGATAGAGTAGGCTCTTTCAGCCTCCTCATTTGATGTTGATTTCATGGTTCTTTAATCATCCCATTTTTCTTCTGTCCTATTTCACACTCACTTGGCAAAATCTCAATCCTGAATGAGCCACTTACTACTCATCTTCTCCATGTTTCCTATTGCTATGTTACTGAATGTGACTGGCAAAAATCTTTGAACCCAGATGACTGACATTTGAGATCATGAAATTTAAGCAAAAACAAAGGGGCGCTTAACAATGCCCAATGATCCAAAAATATCTTGTAAGGAAATAAGATACTTCTCTGAGACCACAGTTTTTTTCTCTCTTTCCATCCCTCCTACCACCTCATTTCCCTATCTTTACTTTTAGCCTGGTTCTCTCCTCTGTGCTCTAGATTCATCCATTTGACTTGGTATCTTTATATATTTCAAAGGCATCTTCAAACTGAAACTTAAAATAGAGCTTTTTGGGGTGGTGGGGTGTGTGTGTGTGTGTGTGTGTGTGTAACAAAATATAGGATATATTTCCTTCCAGTTTGCTACTGTTGCCCCCCAATCTTCTCCATCACAGTGAATGACATTGCTGTCCACTCATTTCAACAAGTTTAGGAGTCACCCTTGCTTCTTTCCCTTCCTTTCCACATCTACACTGTCCTTCAGAATTTACCTTCAGAATGTGTCTCTATCTGTTGCTTGCCATTTTCACTGCTTCTGTCTTATTCCAGGCAACTGTCACCTCTGACCCTTCCTCTTTGGAATAATCTTGAAACTTCACCCAGTTATGTCACTCCTTTCTTAAAACCCTCCAGTGTCTTCTCGGTTTCCTTAGGCTGGAAATCAGAATTCTTCTGTGGTATAGGAAGGACTTGCTGCTTGATCTGGCTCCAGCCCAGCCTACCTTACCCCACCTAGGCCCTAGCTCACAAGCTGAAGCTGTTACTCTATTTCTTTGTTCCTAGGCTTCTAAGTTTCTTTGCAGTGTGTACCTTCTAACTGGCCTCCCAACTGCCACCACTCTCTACTGTTCCACACAGTGTTGTAGTATTAATGGAGCTGTATAGTTTTTTGGTTCTGTAAAATGGCCAGTTAAAGGAGCAGGCAGAGGCATGGGAGAAGAGTGATAGACTCTTAAAATATAATGGTTATCAGTGATCAAGTTTAGCCACCCATCTGAGGCTTCAGCATTCCTGTCCAATGTTTGTTATAGCTTAAGCTTGAACAAATGCAGTGACAGAAATCTGCCACCTTTATTTCTGAAAAATAGTGTTAGAAAGTTTTATCTCATGTTGGAGAAAAATTGCCTGAACTATGTGTAGCTAGTAGTTAATTTTCTTGTTTGACTCAAATCCTCTAACCTTTAGGCTTCCTGTCCCTATTCCTTTGACCATTCTTAAGATTATGATATCATACACCTCAATGCATTTGTTTATCAATATTCTACTTACAGGATGCAGCGGATTGAATACTGTCCTACAGAAATTCATGTCTACCTGGAACCTCTGAATGTTACCTTATTTGGAAATGCAATCTTTGTGATTTAAGTGGTTACGGATCAAGATGAGATCATGCTACTTTAGGGTGGGTCCTATAAGAAGAGAAGAAGATACAGAGTGACACACAGAGAAAAAGGCCATGGTGAAATAGAGGTAGACAGAGATTAGAGTTATGCTGCCAGAGGCCAGGGAGCACCAAGGGTTGCAGGCAACCTCTAGAAATTAGGAAAAGGGCATGGGATGGTTTCGTCCTTGAGCCTTTAGAGGGAGCCTGACCATCTCCCACCAACAACTTGATTTCAACTTTGCTATGGCAACCCAAGGAAACAAAAAGAGAAATCCAAAATTGAAAAGAATAGTGCAGTTCTGTTTCACAAATACAGAAGACAGTGGAAGTGCTTTTTTCCATCATTCTGGACACCTTCCCAGAGTATATCTTTTTTAGTTGCCCTAATCTCTAGTTCATACTGTTTACTGATGATTAAACCTTCTAAATCCAGCCTCTCTGGTGGAGCAGAGGTTAAAGTCTCAGCGCTATCAAGCTATTGCCGGCCACTGTGGCATGAGTTTGATCCCCGGCCAGGGAGCTGACCCACATGGTGCAGCAGACCTCTCCTGTCTCACTCACTGCTGCCCTCAGTGTATTTCAGTAGATCTGCCTGTTCTGCTCCCCACTGTCTCTGGTAAATCCTCTCACCCCTTGTACCTCTGGCCTAGACCCCAGTTCTTGTATGCATAAATAAATAAAAAATAAATATTTAAAAAAAAAAAACCTTCTAAATCTTTTTCATAGAGGCTGTATGATTTTATCTTTACTAGATTCCTCCTGTTCCTTCACCGCTTCAGCATTTGTTGAATTCTAATTTGTCATCTACAGTGTTTTTCTAGCAGCCTTGTGTCACCAGTGAATGTGATAAGCACACTTTTATATCTTTTTCATCTTAGTCAGTGGTTCTTTACCTTCTGGGGTTATAGAGCTCCTTTAAGACTTTGATGAAAATTGTGGAACTTTCTGCTGAAAAATACATTA